>NC_092712.1:153221325-153559904 GCF_047496885.1 Scyliorhinus torazame
GGAAGTGCTGTACTGATTCAAGGTGATCATGTTCTTGATGCACTTATCTGTCTGAGTGAAGGAACAGAATAGTAGTTGTTACATTGTCAGGAGTTTTGTACAGAGCTCCAAACAGGAAGAAAGCAGTACATAGCAAATTTGTTGACTAATTTTAATGGCCTGTTCGTACTTTTGCTGTCCCAGCAGCATGCAGGGAATCTCCCAGGCTGCACATATTTCCTAGTTCTTCTCCCGCTGTCTGATAAATCTGAATATCTGTAGGATGAAGCCCTTAAAGTGGGGCATGAATTGTGCTCATAAGTGGACTGTGTGTAATAGCAGGAGATCATCTAGTAATGATGATCAGAACTTTAGTTTAGAGTAATTACAAAAAGAGAACAGTAAATATTTAAGATCAGACTATCAATTTCAAAGATTTAAGTCCAAATGGAGATTCCAAGGTATAACAGTAATGACGTGGTGAATTGCATTCAGGGACGAGGACCGTTCAGGTCCAGACGATGAGGGCATCAAAAGTGAATGTGTTCTGTATGAAAAGGAAATGCAAGTTAAAATAAAAGGCTTATGACAGGAATAAGATGCAGTTATATTTGGCTCAGTTTACAATTTTATTATCCACCTGATATTTGTCATATGCACCCTTTTTCTGCTTTATCTTACTCCCTGTCTCCCTTCATTAGCCAGGGTGTACCGGATTTGTTTGTCTTACCAATTCCCCCTTGTGGCAGTGTACCTTGACTATACCCGAACTGTTATCTTTTGAAGGCAGCCCATTTTACAGTTTTGTCAGCTAGTCTTTGATTTCAATTTGCCTGGGCTGGATCTGTTCTCACCCCACTGAAGTAGGTACTCCCCCAGTTAATATTTGTACTCTGGATTGCTTCTTGTCCTTTTTGCCATAGCCAACCTAAACTTTATAATAATATGATCATTTAAGTAGTCTGTTACTGGCATTTGATCTGCTTGATCCACCCCATTCCCCTAGAGCCAGATCCAGCCATGCTTCCTTCCTCATTGGACCAGAAACATACTGATCGAGAAAATTCTCCTGCACCAACTTTGAAATTGTTGTCCCTCTCTGCCCTATATACTATTAATATCCCAATCTATATTAAGATAATTAAACCCCTTTTTATAACGATTCTGTAATTCTTGGACCCCTCAAATTTCTTAGCAAATTTTGTTCTATATCTTTCCCAGAGATGGTGGTTTATAGAATACACCAAGTAGTGTAATAACATCTCAATTGTTAGCGTACAACTGGCTCAAGGGGCGAGATTCTCCGACCCCCCACCCGGGTCGGAGAATCGCCGGGTGCTGGCGTGAATCCCGCCCCCCCGCCGGTTGCCGAATTCTCCACCACCGGATATTCGGCGGGGGGCGGGAATCGCGGCGCGCCGGTTGGCGCCCCCCCCCCCCCCCCCCCCCCCCCCCGATTCTCCGGCCCGGATGGGCTGAAGTCCCGCCGCTAAAATGCCTGTCCCGCCGGCGTAAATTAAACCACCTACCTTACCGGCAGGACAAAGCGGCGCGGGCGGGCTCTGGGGGGGGGGGGGGGGGGGCGCAGGGCGATCTGGCCCCGGGGGGGGGGCCCCCATGGTGGCCTGGCCCCGCGATCGGGGCCTGTTGCCGTGGGGGCACTCTTTTCCCTTCCGCCTTTGCCACGGTCTCCACCATGGCAGAGGCGGAAGAGTCTCCCTCCACTGCGCATGCGCGGGAATGCTGTCAGCGGCCACTGACGCTCCCGCGCATGCGCCCGCCCGGAGATGTCATTTCCGCGCCAGCTGGTGGGGCACCAAAGGCCTTTTCTGCCAGCTGGCGGGCCGGAAATTCGTCCGGCGCGGGCCTAGTCCCTTAAGGTTGGGGCTCAGCCCCCCAAAGATGCGGAGCATTCCGCACCTTTGGGGCGGCGCGATGCCCGACTGACTTGTGCCATTTTGGGCGCCAGTCAGCGGACATCGCGCCAATACCGGAGAATTTCGCCCAAGGTCCCTACAGTCTTTCCTCCTGCATCATTTCCCCAGCCATAAATTCATCTGTTCTCTACCTGCAGGATCTCCTTCCTGGGGCTGGTTTAGCACTGGGCTAAACAGCTGGCTTGTAATGCAGAACAATGCCAGCAGCGCGGGTTCAATTCCTGTACCGGCCTCCTTAAACAGGTGCCAGAATGTGGCAACTAGGGGCTTTTCCACAGTAACTTCATGAAGCCTACTTGTGATAATAAGTTACTATTATTATTTCCTCTCTCTACTAACTCCTTGATATTGAAATGAATCACTACCGCTGGCTGCTCGCTCATCCCTGAGTGCTCTGCAACTACTCAGTGACATCCTTGACTCTGGCACCAGGGAAGCAAACCGCCCCTTTCTCTCCTCCCCCACCCCCACTCTTCAGATTGAATACTAGTGTGGAGAGCGTGATGCATTCTGAGCACCTGCACTACGTCTTGGTCCTTTTTGACTGCCTGGCGGCTCCTTGCATCCTGAAGCTGTGGATTGGCCACATCATAAACGCGCTATCCATATGGTCTTTAATCTCTCGGATGCACTAGTGATGCCAGCTGCAGCTTCAACTCAAAAACCCAGAGCTAAATCTGCTGCAGATGTGATCGTCCAAGACACATGTGTCTTCGAGTTCCCACAAGGGACAGGGTACATATTCCTTAATGATAATTATAATCTTTATTAGTGTCACAAATAGACTTACATTAACACTGCAATGCGGTTACTGTGAAAATCCCCTAGTCGGCACACTCCGGCGCCTGTTTGGGTCCACTAAGGGAGAATTCAGAATGTCCAATTCACCGAACAAGCATATCTTTCGGGACTGGGAGGACACCGGGAGTGTCCAGAGGAAACCGACGCAGACACTGGGAGAACATGCAGACTCCGCACAGACAGTGACACAGACAAGCCGGGAATCGAACCCAGGTCCCTGGTGCTGTGAAGCAACGATGCTGGCTATTGTGCCTCCCATTCCCAGGTCCCAAGTTGCCCTGCCATATCTCTATTCATTAGATTATTACACTTACTGATGAAATAAATAAAGACTCATCAGCTATTTGTCACTCAGTTTCACTTGTGCTGACATTTTATCTTGCAGGGAGGTTAGCTGGCTTGTTTTACTTTACTGCTACTATCTAAAAGCCTTAGAATTTAATTTACCTGAAAATTCAGAACTCTTTAGTGTTAGTATCCCTTGTTATTTAATTGTAACTTTTTTTTTGCCCAGACCTGATGAATTGATTGAGCACTGATTGTAATTATATGATAAATTACAAAATTGACTTCAGTTTTTAGTTTTTGCAGTCAGTAATTAATCAATCAATCCAGCCCTAATTTATAGTTGATTAATTTAGATTAAATTAAAAGCATACCAGAAAATGCTCTCCATGTGACTCCTTACTCAGTGATGTCACTTCACTTCCGGGGCAGTCAGGGCAACTCTACTCCAACACTCAGCTCCTGCTCTTTTTAAATCCTCTGCTTTGATCTCTGCTTCCATTCTTTTTACATCTCCACTCTGACTCTGTGTTTACTCTATCCAGCTATTTTTAAACCTCTGCTCGCACCCTTGTTAAATTTCCGCTCTGGCTTTCAGCTCCCACTATTTTCAATCGCTGCCCTTAGCTGTTTGCATCTGTCTTCACAAAAGAAAACCAATGTGTGAGGATTACACTAAATGAGATGGGCGTTATGGTTGGGCTGGCAATAGATAGAAAAATTAGCATTTTTGAAACTAAGTATATCACCTGGGACTGATGGAATGCATCCTGGGTTGCTGAGAGAAGCAAATCTAGAAGTAGCCCCAAAGCCTTGGTCACAATCGAAACAACAGCCCATGTGAGCCTCATCTGCAAGCTGGTGTTTCTCTTGTCCTAGAAATGCTCACAAGTTTCCCAATAGCTGAGATGATTCTGCAGGAGACTGATAGTTATGGTGGGTGGAGTGTAATCCTTGCTCGTGGGAAGAATACTACCATCTTTTTTACAACTATTTACTTCAGCCAACTTTCAGGCACGTCATTTGAAGATGATTTAGAATATATAATCCTGGGAGATAGTTATGAACACTAATTAGCCAATAAGAATTCATGCAAAAGTTCTTCCAGCAATTTTTATGTTTTAGCTTGTTGTCTTCTAGATTTGAAAGCACTCCAATTACTACCGGTATTTTCTTGATAATTAAAATGTTCATATTTACTTTTTAAGTGTGAGAATAAAAGATGGAGGTGTTAGCAGAGTTCCTGTGAGAAAGGTCATAATAAAAGGTTGTTAGACCTGCAGTAATTAACTGATTCAGATTCTAAGATTTTCAAACAACAAATTTTGTTATACGTTGACTGATAAGTGTGATTCCTATATAACTGATCTACAATATTACATATGTATAATCTTTATATTCCAAAAGGCAAGTTATCTAGGAAATGACCAGACTTGCATTTTTGTTAGCTACCATTAAGGCAAACGGTCTTCTGAGTCTCCCAAGGGCTTTAACCTTTGGAACGAACAGGTTCTACCTTCAAACTAAAATACAAGCAAAACAGTGCAAATGCTGGAACTTTGAAATAAGAACACTGACAGCATGAGTGGATAGACAAGCGGAGTTAATGTTTTGAGTCGAATCTGATTCTGAATGAATTCTAAAAAAGAGTCATATTTGACTTAGTTGATCAAGCCAGCATTTATTGCCCAATCCTAATTGCCCTTGGGGAGGCAGTAGTGAATGCCTTCCTGAACCGCTGCTGTCCATGTGGTGTAGGTACACCCACAGTGCTGTTAGCGAGGGAATTCTAGGATTTTGACGCAGCGACTGTAAAAGAATGATGATCTATTTCTAGCACTTCCTGTTTTTATTTTTATCTTCATAGTATTTTGGGTTGTACCTCATTATAACAGTATTATTTCATTATCTCACCAAGCTGACATGCTACTATTTCCTAATTTCTTCAACGTCCATTTGTTTTGCAGGCTTAATATTGTTCTCGCTTATCTATTTCTCATGGCCTTGTGCGTGAGCTGCTTTAGTTGTATTTCAATGCAATAATTTACTGTGGTTTGTTGGCGTCTTGTAACTGCACCCCTCATCTATTCCCTGTCTTTCAGTTTTCAAATTGTGTTGTTATTCACAGACACAGACACTACTGTCCCTTTCCCTTCTCCTGCTGCCCTGCTGCTGTAAAGTAAGCCGGGACAACTTTGCTAGATTTTGCTCAATGTTAGAACAGTCTAAGGGAAAGAGACAAAGATTTACACAACCAGCAACTAATCACAATCCCATATTCAATGTTTACAGGGATTCTTTAGAAAGTGGCAAACAACTGCTGCCAGATGTAGGGCATTCCTCTCCACTTTATACAGTGCTGTCATGTCCATGCCAACTCTGCACAGTTACCTCTGGCCCCAATGTTCTGTTTTTGGCCAGCTTCAATTTTTCGGGTACATGCTGCCCCTTGGTAACATCATCCGAAACACAAAGCCAGTTTCCATATGTATTTTTTTTTTAATAAACACTTTATTGAGGTATTTTATGGCATTGTAACAGCAGCAATATAAACAATGTACATGAAAATATAAACATAGTGCAAATACCACCTGCCTCACCAACAGGTCCCACCATTAATTAACCCCCTAATCTACACTAACCTAATCCCCCCCCCCCCCCCCGCTGAAGATTAAATCTCCGCGAAGAAGTCGATGAATGATTGCCACCTCCGGGTGACCCCCTCAAGGCGAACTTAATTTTCTCCAGACAGAGAAAGCTAGCCATGTCCGATAGCCAGGTCTCTGATTTCGGGGGCCTTGAGTCCCTCCAAGCTAATAGTAACTGTCTCTGGGCTACCCGGGAAGCAAAGGCCGGAACGTCTGCCTCTTTCTCCTCCTGGATTCCCGGATCCTGCGACACCCCGAAAATCGCCACCTCTGGACTCAACGCCACCCTTGTTTTTAACATCGTGGACATGACGTCAGCAAACCCCTGCCAAAATCCCCTCAGCTTTGGACATGCCCAGAACATATGGACATGGTTCGCACATTTTGCGCACCTATCTTCCACCCCAAAGAATCTGCTCATCCAGGCACTGTCATGTGAGCCCGGTGAATGACCTTGAATTGAATCAGGCTGAGTCTGGCACAAGTTGCAGTCGCATTGACTCTACTCAACGCATCCGCCCAAAGGCCCTCCTCCATCTCTCCCCCCAGCTTCTCCTCCCACTTTCGCTTCAGCTCCTCAGTCTGTGTCTCCTCTGATCCCATAAGTTCCTTTATAAATGTCAGAAACTCTCCCCTCACCTATCCATCCTCTGGAAATTACCCTGTCCTGAATCACCCTTAGTGGCAGGAGTGGGAAGGTTGGTACCTGTCTATGCAGAAAGTCCTGCACCTGCAGATATTGAAATTCATTTCCCCCCGCCAATGCAAACTTCCCCTCCAGCGCCCTCATACTCTGAAAGCTCCCCTGTATAAACAAGTCCCCCATCCTCTCAATCCCCGCTCTCCGCCATATTCAGAACCCCCCGTCCATCCTCCCCGGGGCAAACCGGTGATTATCGCAGATTGGGGACCAGACCAATGCTCCCTCTGCTCCTACATGTCTCCTCCTTTGCCCCCAGACTCTCAAGGCCGCCACCACAACTGGGCTGGTGGAGTACCGCGCCGGCGGGAACGGCAGAGGCGCAGTTACCAGCGCCCCCAGACTTGTGCCCCTTCAAGAAGCCACCTCCATACGCACCCATGCCAACCCCCCCCCCCCCACACACACACACACACACACACACACACACACACACACCAGCCACTTCCTAATCATGGCTATGTTAGCCGCCCGGCTGGTTTGGCACACTGGGCTAAATCGCTGGCTTTTCAAGCAGGCCAGCAGCACTGTTCAATTCCCGTACCAGCCTATCCGAACAGGCGCCGGAATGTGGCGACTAGGGGCTTTTCACTAACTTAATTGAAGCCTACTCGTGACAATAAGCGATTTATTTCATTTTTTCATTTCAGTAATAATTGCTAAAGTTCTGCAGCGCCAGCCCTCCCTCTCCCCGAATCCGCTCCAGCATTACCCTCCTCACTCGCGGGGACTTGCCCCCCCCCCCCCATACAAAGCCCGCTATAACTTTATTGACCCACTTAAAACAGGACCGTGGAATGAAGATGGGGAGACATTGAAATACAAACAGGAATCTCGGGAGGACCGTCATTTTCACCGTTTGGACTCTACCAGCTGGAGACAACAGGAGCGCATCCCATCTCCGGAAATCATCTTTCATCTGATCCACCAACCGGGCCAAGTTCAATTTATGCAGATTGTCCCAATCCCGCGCCACTTGGATACCCAGGTACCTGAAACTGCCCCTACCAATCTAAACGGCAGTTCCCCCAGTTACCCCTCCTGACCCCTCGCCTGGACCACAAACATCTCGCTCTTCCCCATATTAAGCTTATACCCTGGAAACTGGTCGGATTCCCCTAAAATTTCCATGATTTCTTCCATTCCCTCAATTGAATCTGAAACATACAGAAGCAGGTCGTCCGCATACAGCGAGACTCTGTGCTCCACCCCCCACCCACGGACCAGCCCCTTGAGGCCCTCTGAGCAATTGCCAGCGGCTCTATAGCCAGCGCAAACAGCAGTGGGGAGAGGGGGCATCCCTGTCTCGTCCCCCGGTGCAGTCTAAAATAGTCTAAAGTCGTCTTGTTCGTCCGTACACTTGCCACAGGAGCCTGGTACAGCAACCTGACCCAGTCAATAAAGCCCCTCCCAAATCCGAACTGCCCCAGAACCTCCCATAAATAATCCCACTCAACCCGGTCAAAAGCTATTTCCACATCCATCGCGACCACTACCTCCACCTCCCTACTCTCCGGGGGCATCATGATCACGTTGCCTTCTTACATTGGCCACCAGCTGCCTGCCCTTAACGAACCCCGTCTGATCCTCCACAACGACGCTTGGTACACAATCCTCAATCCTGGAGGACAAAACTTTGTCCAACAGTTTGGCGCCTATGTTCAACAGGGAATTCGGCCTGTAAGACCCACATAGCTCCGGGTTCTTGTCCCGTTTTAGGATAAGCGAAATCATGGCCTGTGACATCGTCTGGGGCAGGACCCCTCTTTCCCTTGCCTCATTAAACACCTTCATCCACACCGGTCCCAATATCCCAGAGAACATTTTATAGAACTCCACTGGGTACCCGTCCGGTCCCAGGGCCTTACCCGACTGCATGTCCTTCAAGCCCTCCACTATCTCTTCCAACCCGATCGGGGGCCCCAAGTCCTACTACCAGCTCCCCCCAGTCCTTCTACCGGCTCCCCCAGTTTCCATCTATAGAACAACCATCTATACCTCACCATCACCACTCTCCATTCCACTGTCTCCAAATGGTTATCTGCTTATCTGATATCCAGTACTGGATAAACAGAATTTTTTTTCAATTAACTTTTTGGTAGACTGAAGCCATGGTCCTTGGTCCCCACCATAAACTCTATTTCCTCATTATGGACTCGATCCCTCTTCCTGACAGTTTCTGAGGCTGAAGCAGACAGTTCTCAACCTCTGTCATATTTGACCCTGGTATTTCAACCACATCACTGAGCTTGTCTATTAAGCTTGCTGTAACATCACCCAAATATGGACCGTCACAGCTCTTGATGAAACACTCATTCATGCCTATGACACCTTAAAACTTTGTTATTCAAATGTATTCTTGGTTGGAGTCCATAAATCTGAATCTAACACTCCCCGTACCCACTTGCAATAAATCCCTTGCACCCAAGCACGGTGGCACAGTTAGCCCTGTTGTCTGACGGCGCCGAGGTCCCAGGTTCGATCCCGGCTCTGTGTCACTGTCCGTGTGGAGTTTGCACATTCTCCCCATGTCTGTGTGGGTTTCGCCCCCACAACCCAAAGATGTACAGGGTAGGTGGATTGGCCACGCTAAATTGCCCCTTAATTGGAATAAACAAATTGGGTATTCTATTTTTAAAAAATTTTAATCCCTTGCATCCATCACACCTGTGTTGGCTAACTTACACTGGCTCCTGGTTCAGCAATGCCTTGATTTTCAAATTCTCACCCTTATTTTCAAATCCCTGCATGGCCTTCTTTATCTTTGTATTCCCCTCCAGCTCCACAACTCTGAGATATCTGTGCTCATCTAATTCCAGTCCCTTAAGTATTCCTGATTTTAATTGTTCGACCGGCAGGTCAGCTGCCTGAGCCCAAAACTCTGGAATTCCTTGGCTCCAACTCTCTGCCTCACCTTCTCCCCTGACGATAGTCCTTAAAAACCTTTCACCATCTGCCTGAATGTTGTCTTATGTCGCGCAGTGTCATATTCTTTTTATAATGTGAAGCATGTTGGGATATTTAATTACGTTAAAGATGCCCTCCAAATACAAGTTATTGGTGTTACTGAGAGGCACCAGGGGCTAGATTTTTATGTTGAGCTCATGAAACGGGCGTCAGCCATTTCCTGAGTTTGGAAACCTGAACCTGTCACCTTGGTCCATGGCCATCAAATTTTCATTTTCTGGAGAGGCGGTTGAGCAGGGGTTGCGCCAAAGTATTGTGGGTGTCTAACCATGCTGGTGAGAAGGTTCACTTCAATTTTCTGGGACAATAAGCCAGCTATCCAAATCATTCTTATTCCCCATTTCTCATCCTTCATCTCAGCTAACACCTGTGCCACCTCACCCCCATACTACTTCACATTACTCATGCTCCACATGTACCCACTATGTGTAGTCCTCCGTAATCATGCAATAGCAATGGGAATTCTTTGAAGTGGATGTGGAAAAAGGTAAATCTGCAACAATCTAATAGACCTTTCACTCAAAAATACACCTATTCATGCTGGGGTAAAAAAAAATCTCTAGATCAAATGAATGTAGCTCGGGTCCCCTCAAGTGGCCATTCAGTTATAAAAACAAACAAGCATTTATTCAGTAATGCATCAAAGACATAATCCTTTGATAACATCTTGAAAATGTCAATCAAGCTATGTACACAACCCCCTGCTGAAAGAGCTGATTCTTCAGGTTTTTAAGCTTAACCAGGCATTCATAATGGGCTCAGCTGTCCAAACAAATTCTTGCAACTGCAGACAATGGAATCTATTGAAACTGGAAAAACAGATGGCTAGGTTTTTCTTGTGCTGAACCATATTGTCTGTCATTCTAAGCAGTCGAGGAGGAGGTTGCTTTTTCTCGAAGTGAAAGTGACTTCTAACTAGCACTGTGGACATTTAAATCACTTGATATCATGAAAGCACTGTTGTTGTCTGATTTGAATGTATAATAGCATCTTTCCCCCTAAGAACAGTGTGCTAATGCATCACAGTGCTTACACAATGCTGGTAAATATAATGGTCAGCCTTGCAGGAGAGCTCTATCACAATCACTGCAGTAAAATCACCTCTAACCTTCAAGAAAGCATCTAACAAAGACATTTGAGGGTGTCAAAACATTTCATGCTTACCGATCAGAATGTTCATGACTCCTTAGCAGGCTTAACCAATGTTTGCAAACTCTCAAACAAGGCAAGTAGTCAGAAGCATTCCAAAATGTACCTGCCCCAATGAAAATACTGGACATGAAATATAAGTATGTTTAGGGTTGTTAATGGTGATCCAGATGTCAAACGTCATGCGTGCAGGGTTGTGACTGATCCTAACCCAAAACCACTTGTGGGAAAATTGTATGCGCCCACTTTTATGTTTGAAATCTAACATTTTCTGTGTTTTGGTGATTCCTGACCCAGGATTCAACAAGTGAAATTAATCCTTGTATTGAACACTCATTTGTGCCAAGCATCAAGTTTGCCTTCCAACGGTCCTTTTTTTTTAAAAAAAAAAAAAAGATTTTTGTTACAGATGAGAGGATGCCCTCCAAGACACCAATATAGGGCAGCACGGTAGCCTTGTGGATAGCACAATTGCTTCACAGCTCCAGGGTCCCAGGTTCGATTCCAGCTTGGGTCACTGTCTGTGCGGAGTCTGCACATCCTCCCAGTGTGTGCGTGGGTTTCCTCCGGGTGCTCCTTGCCTTGAGAAGGTGCAGACTTGATGGGCCAAATGGCCCCCTTTTGTACTGTTGTGATTCTATGAAGATGATGGTGAGTAATTTTCTTGCCCCTCTAGATGCAGAAACAGAGAATCATATATTGAATTTTTCTGATGGCACGAAGTTGGTAGCACTGTGAGCTGTGCAGATGGGAGCAGGAAGTTGCAAAGGAACATTGATAGATTGTGTGTGGGCAAAATTGTGGTAGATGGAGTTCAGTATGCCAAACTTGAGGTCCCCCATTTGGACTTTTGGATAGATCAGCGCATTTTCTAAATCTTTAAAAAAATATATATTTATTGAAGTTTTTTAACACAATTTTTCACCCGTACAAACAAAAAAACCCCACCCCCCCCTCGTAACAAATTAGAACGATAACGCACATAGCAAGATATAAACATGGTAAAACGATATGTTACAGAGCTTTGTACACTGAATTCCTCCCGTCCATGCCAGTTTTCCAGATCTTTCATGTGTTCTCTTGCTCAAATAACCCCCCCCCCCCCCCCCCTTCCCGAGACATCTCCCCCCCCCCCCCCGGGTTGCTGCTGCTGCTGACCGACCTTCATCTATCACTCCGCGAGATGGTCTAGGAACGGTTGCCACCGCCTGTAGAACCCCTGTGCAGACCCTCTCAAGGCAAACTTTATCCTCTCTAGCTTAATGAACCCAGCCATGTCATTTATCCAGGCCTCCACGCTGGGGGGCTTCGCCACAATCCACATTAGCAAGATCCTTCGCCGGGCTACTAGGGACGCAAAGGCCAGAATACCGGCCTCTTTCACCTCCTGCACTCCCGGCTCATCCGCTGCTCCAAATATTGCTAGCCCCCAGCTTGGCTTGACCCGGGCTTTCACCACCTTAGATATTGTTCCCGCCACTTCCCTCCAGAACCCCTCCAGTGCCGGGCATGACCAAAACATATGGACATGGTTCGCCGGACTTCCTGAGCACCTCCCACATCTGTCCTCCTCCCCCACCCCCCCCCCCCCCCCCAAGAAAAAAGAACCTACTCAGCCTCGCCCCCGTCATGTGCGCTCTGTGAACCACCTTAAATTGTATCAGGCTAAGCCTGGCACACGAGGAGGAAGAATTAACCCTCCCTAGGGCATCAGCCCATAGCCCCTCCTCAATCTCCTCCCCCAGCTCCTCCTCCCATTTACCCTTCAGCTCCTCTACCAACGCCTCCCCCTCTTCTTTCATCTAGTATATTGCCGACACCTTGCCCTCTCCCACCCATACGCCCGAGATCACCCTGTCTTGAATTTCCTGTGCCGGGAGCAATGGGAATTCCCTCACCTGCCGCCTCACAAACCCCTCACCTGCATGTATCTGAAAGCATTTCCCAGGGGTATCTCAAACTTCTCCTCTAGTGCCCCCAGGCTCGCAAACGTCCCGTCAATGAACAGGTCCCCCATTCTTCTAATCCCCGCCCGATGCCAGCTCTGAAACCCCCCGTCCATCCTCCCTGGGACAAACCGGTGGTTACCACTGAGCGGGGACCACACCGAGGCTCCCATTGCACCCCTGTGCCGTCTCCACTGGCCCCAGATCTTTAGCGTTCTCGCCACCACCGGACTCGTGGTGTACCTTGACGGTGAGAGCGGCAGCGGTGCCGTCACCAGCGCCCCCAGACTCGTTCCTTTGCAGGACGCCATCGCCAACCTCTTCCATGCCGCCCCCTCTCCCTCCATCACCCACTTACGGATCATCGCCACATTTGCTGCCCAGTACTAGCTCCCCAAATTCGGTAGCGCCAACCCTCCTCGGGCCCTACTGCGCTCCAAAAACCCTCTCCTTGCCCTCGGGGTCTTATTCGCCCACACAAACCCCATGATGCTTCTGCCTACCCTCTTAAAAAAGGCCTTGGTGATCACGATGGGAAGGCACTGAAACACAAAGAGAAACCTTGGAAGGACCACCATTTTGACCAACTGCACTCTACCCGCTAGCGAGAGCGGTAACATGTCCCATCTTTTGAAGTCCTTCTCCATCTGCTCCACCAGTCTCGTCAGATTCAGTTTATGTAGGGCCCCCCAACTTTTGGCTATCTGGATCCCCAGGTACCGAAAACTCCCCTCCGCCCTCCTCAGCGGTAGATCGCCTATCCCCCTTTCTTGGTCCCCTGCCTGTACTACAAAGAGCTCACTCTTCCCTACATTAAGCTTATAGCCCGAAAAATCCCCAAACTCCCTTAGAGTCTGCATGACCTCCACCATCCCCTCCACTGGATCCGCTAGTACAGCAACAGATTATCTGCATAAAGCGACACTCGATGCTCCTCTCCCCCTCGGACCACCCCACTCCATTTCCTAGACTCCCTTAATGATATGGCCAAGGGTTCAATTGCTAATGCAAACAACAGGGGGGGACGGGGCACCCCTGTCTCGTCCCACGGTACAGACGAAAATACTCCGACCTCCGCCGATTCGTAACAACACTCGCCACCGGGGCTCTGTAAAGGAGCTTAACCCAGCTAATAAACCCTCCCCCAAACCCAAACCTATGCAGCACTTCCCAGAGGTACTCCCACTCTACTCGGTTAAAGGCCTTCTCCGCGTCCATAGCTGCCACTATCTCCGCCTCTCCCTCCACTGATGGCATCATTATCACGTTGACGAGCCGCCGCACACTGGTGTTTAGTTGCCTGCCCTTTACAAATCCCGTCTGGTCCTCGTGAATCACCCCCGGGACACAGTCCTCGATCCTCGTAGCCAGCACTTTTGCCAGCAACTTAGCATCCACGTTGAGGAGCGAGATCGGCCTGTACGATCCACATTGCAGTGGGTCCTTGTCCCGCTTTAGAATGAAAGAAATCATCGCCTCCGACATTGTCGGGGGCAGGGTCCCTCCCTCCCTTGCCTCATTAAAGGTCCTCACTAGCAGTGGGGCCAACAGGTCTATGTACTTCCTGTAGAACTCCACCGGGAACCCGTCTGGTCCCGGGGCCTTCCCTGCCTGCTTATTCCCCAGACCTTTGCTCAGCTCCTCCAACCCAATTGGTGCCCTCAAACCAACCACCTCTTGCTCCTCCACCCTCGGGAATCTCAGTTGGTCTAGGACTCGTCTCATCCCGTTTTCCCCCGCTAGGGGCTGGGATCTGTACAGCTCCTCATAGAAGGCCTTGATTGCCTCATTTATTTTCGTCGCACTCCGCACCGTAGCTCCCCTTCCATCCTTAACTCCACCTATTTCCCTCGCTGCCATCCTCTTACGGAGCTGGTGTGCCAGCATCCGACTCGCCTTCTCCCCATACTCGTAGGTCGCACCCTGCGCTTTCCTCCACTGAGCCTCTGCCTTCCCAGTGGTCAACAGGTCAAACTCCGTCTGGAGACGTCGCCTTTCCCTAAGTAATCCCTCCTCAGGGGCCTCTGCATATCTCCTTCCACTCTTAAAATCTTCCCCACTAGCCTCTCCCTTTCCATGCCCTCTATCTTCTCCCTATGAGCCCTGATGGAGATTAGCTCTCCCCTGATCACCACCTTCAGCGCCTCCCATACCACCCCCACCCGCACCTCCCTGTTGTCGTTGACCTCCAAGTACCTTTCGATACACCCCCTCACTCTCCCACACACCACCTCATCTCCAGCAGTCCCACATCCAACCGCCACAGCGGGCGTTGGTCCCTCTCCTCTCCCAACTCCAGTTCCACCCAGTGCGGGGCATGATCTGAAATGGCTATGGCCGAATACTCCGTTCCCTCCACTTTCGGGATCAGCGCCCTGCCCAGAACAAAAAAATCTAGCCGGGAGTAGGCCTTGTGCACGTGGGAGAAAAAAGAAAATTCCCTGGCCTGCGGCCTGGCAAACCTCCACGGGTCCACTCCCCCCATCTGATCCATAAACCCCCTAAGCACCTTGGCCGCCGCCGGCCTCTTTCCGGTGCTAGATCTGGAGCGATCCAGTGCTGGGTCTAACACTGTATTAAAATCCCCACCCATTATCAAGCTTCCTACCTCCAGGTCCGGAATGCGCCTCAACATGCGCTTCATGAATCCGGCATCATCCCAGTTCGGGCGTATACATTTACCAATACCACCCACGTCCCCTGCAACTTACCGCTCACCATCACATAATCGCCCTCCATTGTCCACTACGATATTCTTGGCCTCAAACAACACCCGCTTCCCCACCAATATTGCCACCCCTCTGTTCTTCGCATCCAGCCCCAAGTGGAATACCTGTACTACCCACCCCTTTCTTAATCTGCCACCTTGAAGTATGTCTCCTGGAGCATGACCACGTTTGCCTTCAGTCCCTTTAAGTGCGCGAACACTCGGGCCCTCTTTACCGGCCCATTCAGGCCCCTCACATTCCACGTTATCAGCCGGATTGGGGGGGGGGGGGCACCACCACCACCGCCACCACGCCTTTCTTCCCTGGCGCGGGAAACAAAGACCCCGCGCTTTCCTACGCGTACCCCGCCATCTCTGGCGCAGCTCCTGTCGCGGCCTTGTCTCTTTTTCCCCCATCGCCATCCCCCTCTCTCCCCCAGCCCGTGTAACATTTCCTGCGCGTGATTAACACCCTATATACATCAAACGTCCCCCCCCCCACCCGCACAAACCCTCAGTTTGAGTCCAACTTTTCGGTTTGAATAAAGGTCCACGCCTCTTCAGACGTTTTGAAATAATGGTGCTGATCCTTGTGTGTGACCCACAATCGCGCTGGCTGCAGCATTCCGAATCTCACTCCTTTCCGGTGCAGCACCGCCTTGGCCCGGTTGAAACCCGCTCTCCTCTTTGCAACCTCCGTACTCCAGTCTGGGTATATTCGGATCTCCGCATTGTCCCACATGCTGCTCCGCTCTTTCTTGGCCCATTTCAAGACCCTCTCTCTGTCCGTGAAACGGTGAAACCTCACCACAATCGCCCTTGGCGGCTCGTTAGCCTTGGGCCTCCTCCCCAGCACCCGGTGTGCCCCATACAGCTCCAAAGGCCTCGAAGGGGCCTCCGCGCCCATCATCGACTCGAGCATCATGCTCGGATATGCCCCGGCATCGGCCCCCTCCACTCCTTCAGGGAGACCCAGGATCCTAAGATTCTTTCTCCTCGACCTGTTCTCCAGGTCTTCGAATCTTCCCGCCCACCTTTTGTGCAGCGCCTCGTGCTTCTCCACTCTCACCGCTAGGCCCAAGATCTCGTCCTCGTTCTCATTGACTTATTTCTGCACCTCCTGGATCTTTACCTCGTGGGCCTGCTGGGTCATCCCTAGTCCTTCAATCGCCGACAGCATAGGCACCAGCATCTCCTTCCGCAGCTCCTCGAAGCAGCGCTTGATGAAATCTTGCAGCTCCGGCCCGCATTCCACTTTGTCCCCGGCCGCCGCCATTTTGTCTTCCCTCGCTTCTCCCGCTGCTCCAATGCCGTTTCTTTGGCCGTTTCGTTTCTGGTCCGGTCCATAAACGATGAAGGGGGACCTCCCTCTTCCCTTCCCACACGGAGCGTCTTCCAAAATTTCCCGATGGGGCTCCTCTAGAGAGCCCGAAAGTCCGTAATAGCGGGAGCTGCCGACTCGTGCGGCTTAGCTCCGCATCGCTGCAACTGGAAGTCCATTTTCTAAATCTTGAGAGTGAGGAACTGTGGAGCAGCAGAGAAGTTTAAGTGGAGAAATGCAAAATTTAATTTAAAAATGTAATGTGTTGGTCTTGATCCCTTGGGGCTGAAATACAAAGGGGTGGTAGTTATGTTAACAGTTACATAAAGCTCTAATTTGACTGCATTTGAAGTAATGCATTAATTTCTGGGCACCATAAATCAGGAAGGATATATTAACTTTGGAGAGGGTGTAGTACAGATTTCTTAGTATTATATATTGGCTAAAAGGGTTAAATTATGAAGGAAGGTTTCATGGACCAGGAAGGTTTCATGGACCAGGAACTATTTTGAATAGAATATGGTGGAGTAGGCTTAAGGGATTGAATGGCTAAGGATAAAGATATCAAAGGCAGACGGAAATAACATTTTATTCAGTTTTGATTTGTTGGTAATGTTTTTTACAATTTTTGAAAGGGGGCTTTGTCATTTATTTCATTTTTCGTCCTTGAAATAACCTGAAGAAGATAACATACCAAGAAGAGGAGCCAAAGAACTGCCAAATTAGGGAAAAAAGTACCAACTGCAGAACAATCACATTATAATTGACCCTGCAGCCCATTTAGACCAAGTCCCCCAAGGGAATACTTGAGCAATTGGCTTGGTCAGCAGTGAACCTGGTACTATTATGTGCCAGGATTTAGAGAACACCAAAGTATATCATGGAGTTCATGTGACCTACAACTGTTTATAGATTTTGGTTATGAGGAGCACAAGGGCCTACTCTTCAGGTGTTATGCAACAGAGACCTTAAGCACTTGTAATCAAAAACAAAGTTTATTCTACGAATTCAGTTCACATTTTATGAACACACAGTAAGCATTATCAACTTCAAACATAAATACCCCACACAGCTACAGAGCTCTATATTTAACCCTTAATAACTTCCCTTTATTATTTCAATCAAGTAACAACATCCATAAACCAAAACAACCTTTTTTCACCACAACAGTAGTTTTGAATTCCTGACAGAAAACAGGTATTACTTTGAAGTTATCAAGTGATCTGGAGACACCTTTTTAACATGCAGAGAGAGAGACTCCAAGATCCTTGTAGTCTGAATGCAGCTTCCAACTGTCTAAACCGAAAGTAAAACTCAGCCACAAACAGCTTCCAGCTCCAAACGAAAGTAAAAAGCAGAGCCACCGCCCAGCTCCACCCACACAATGACATCACTGCAGCCATTTAAGAAGACAAACATTTCTTAAAGGGACAATTCCATGACACTATAGACATCTTATGAGCAAAAAGGGGAGATCAGCAGATTGCAGATCTATCATGCAAAATGTCATTACACAGGTACACTTCCAATATTTCTTAACATCAGATTAGAAAAGTAACAGCAGATGTGAAATGTATACTTAATACTGATATTGGGACATCGTTCGTGGGGGGAAGGGGGGTTTGTCTGGGGGGCATTTGAGCAAGAAAACACATGGATGATCCGGAAACTGACATGTACGGGAAGAATCCAACGTACAAAGTTCTGTATCTTATTGACTTGCCATGTTCATGTCTTGCCACGCGAGTTCTCTTTCTTTTCTTTGTTACGGGAGGGGGGGGGGGGGGGGGTGTTGTTTGTAAGGTGGAAGATATTGTTGAAAATTTCTTAATAAAAACATTTTTTTTTTTTAAATACTGATATTGGGAGGAAATTTACTCCAGTCTGAAATGTCTGGAGTCATTTGTTCGAGAGGTAAATTGAGACAAAAGCGTTACACATATTCAAAATGTAATTGAATGTCAAATTGGGAGAGTTTGGATTTAGTTTCAATGACACCCCTGACTTTGCTTGTTATTTATAATATGATAACTTGCATTCTTTAATTACTTGAAATTCATCTATTTTAAATGTGCTCTCCATACTGAACATTTTCCCATTTAAAAAATTTTAGATTCTGTTCTCTCAAATTCTTTTGCATTCAACATGTGTTACATCCCTGATATTTTCTGGCACCTTTGAGATGCTGAATTATGAGGTATAATGTGAGGGTAGGAGAGGAAGCAAGGGACAGCATCAGAAGTGAGCCTCATCGAGTCATTGAATTTCATCAAGAACAAGACCTTATTTTGTCCCTTTCCTTTGATCCAGGAACAGTGTGACCCTTGAAGATACCCCTGTATTTGGCTTCAAGACGAGTGTCAGAGCATTTATTTGATTTTTGCCCACCTCTTTCCCCCTTTTAAAACCCAAATAGATTTAAAAGAGCTTCAAACTGGGTGGGGACTAATTAAATCCTTTCGAGACTTCTATTCTTTGGAACAGTGTGTGCTCACTGAGTCACTGATACTAATCTAATAATAGATAGGCCAGGTGGTGGATATGGGCCAAAAAGCTATTACCATTAACCATTTGTATTGATGTTGGTTGGAGCATCTTAGGCGCTTTTTATTTTGGGGAGAAACCGCTGTGCTTATTCACCAGTTCGCATCTTCTATAGAATCCCTAAGTGCAATATGCCCCAACCCTCTGAAAGAGCACCCTACCTCGGCCAACTCTCCCGCCCCATCCCCGCAACCTCACCCAATATACACATCTTTTAGGACTGAGGTGAGGAGAAATCTCTTCACCCAGAGAGTGGTGAATCTGTGCAATTTACTACCACAGAAAATAGTCGAGGCCAAAACGTTCCAAGAAGTAGTTAGATACAGCTCATGGGGCTGAAAGGATGAAGGGATATGGGGGTGAAGGCTGGATCAGGGTATTGAACATGATGACCAGCCATGATCGTGATGAATGGCAGAGCAGACGTGAAGAGCTGAATGACCTCCTGCTTCTGATTTCGATGTATGTTTCCATGTCAGGGGCAATTTAGCATGGCCAATCCACCTAACCTGCACATCTTAAGATTGTGGGAGGAAACCCATGCAGACACTGGGAGAACGTGTAAACTCCACACAGTCACCCAAGGTTGGAATTGGACCCGGGTCCCTGGTGCTATGAGGCAGCAGTGCTAACCACTGCGCCACCATGCTGCACCTCATTAAGAGTTCTCTTTTATTAAATCCACTTCTGTATCTGCTAGTTTGGCAGAGTCTTTCACTCTAATCTTGCGCAATTCACATTCCCATACACTGTCAATTGTTGGTGCTGGAAAGGCTAGCTTTGTTTCTGCCAGGGTTTCCAATTTCTGTTCCTCCAGCCTTCATTAGTTTTGGAGTACAGAAAGAATTGTATTATACAAATGGATACCTCTGATGAACAGAATGACTGACTTGACACCTGAAGAAGGTTTATTTTATCTCTCTCTCACTGTAATAAGCTACCCACAACTTCATAATTTTTTCAGCCTTTTCAGTGGAAGTGGAAAGGATGTCATTGAGAAGTTTTCATAAGACCATAAGACATAGGAGCAGAATTAGGCCACTCGGCCCATCATGTCTGCTCTGCATTCAATCAAGCTGATATTTTTCTCACCCCATTCTCCTGCCTTCTCCCCATAACCCCTGATCGATCCCCTTATTCATCACAAACCTATCTATCTCTGTCTATAAAGACACTCAGTGATTTGGCCTCCACAGCCTTCTGTGGCAAAGAGTTCCACAGATTCACCACCCTCTGGTTAAAGAAATTCCTCCTCATCTCTGTTTTGAAGGATTGTCCCTTTAGTCTGAGATTGTGTCCTCTGCTTCTAGTTTTTCCTACAAGTGGAAACATCCTCTCCACGTCCACTCTATCCAGGCCTCGCAGTATCCTGTAAGTTTCAATAAGATCCCCCCTCATTCTTCGAAACTCCAACGAGTACAGACCCAGAGTCCTCAACCGTTCCTCATATGACAAGCTGTTCATTCCAGGGATCATTCTTGTGAACCTCCTCTGGACCCTTTTCAAGGCCAGCACACCCTTCCTTAGATACGGGGCCAAAAACTGCTCACAATGCTCCAAATGGGGTTTCTCCTGGCGCTCTGGCGTCTTCCACTGTGAAGAATGATGCAAAGTAACTATTCCGTTCGTCTGCCAATTCTTTGTTTCCTATTATTACTTCTCCAGCCACGTTTTTCAGTGGTCCAATGTCTATTTTTGCCGCTCTCTTACCTTTTATATATTAAAAAAAACTCTTCTTATCTTCTATTATATTACTAGCTAGCTTGCACTCATATTTCATCTTCTCTCCCCTTATTGCATTTTTAGTTGTCCTCTGCTCACTTTTAAAAGCTTCCCAATCCTCTAGCTTCCCACTAATCCTCACCACTTTGTATGCTTTTTCTTTTTCTTTTATGCTGTCCTTGACTTCCCTCGTCAACCATGGATGCCTTGTCCTGCCCTTAACATGTTTCCTCCTCCTTGGGATAAATTTCTGCTGTGTCTCCCGAATAACCCAAAAAAATTCCTGTCATTGTCTTCCCTGCTCGGCTCTTTTTCCAATCAACTCTGGCTGGCTCCTCCCTCGTGTCTTTGTAGTTCCCCGTATTTAATTGTAATACCGTTACATTTGATTGCAGCTTCTCCCTTTCAAACTGCAGGGTAAATTCTATCATATTGTGGTCACTGCTCCCTAAGGGTTCCATCACCTTAAGATCCCTAATCAAGTCTGCCTCATTACACATCATTAAATCCAGAATTGCCTCTTCCCTAGTGGGCTCTATCACAAGCTGCTCCAAAAAAAAACATCTTTTAAACATTCCACAAATTCCTTTTCTTGGGATCCACTACCAACCTAATTTTCCCAGTCCACGTGCATGTTGAAGTCCCCCACGATTATTGCGATATTGCCTTTTTTACATGCTTTCTCTATCTCCTGATTTATTTTCTGCCCCACATCCTGACTACTGTTAAGGTGCCTGTACATAACTCCCATCAGGGTCTTTTACCTGTGCAGTTCTTCAACTCTACCCACAGAGATTCTATGCCTTCGGATCCTATATCGCTACTTGCTATCGATTCAACTTCATTCCTTACTAACAATGCAACTCCACCCCCTTTGCCCATCTGCCTGTCCTTTTGATAGCGGGGCTGTTTAGCACAGGGCTAAATCGCTGGCTTTGAAAGCAGACCAAGGCAGGCCAGCAGCACGGTTCAATTCCCGTACCAGCCTCCCCGAACTGCGCCGGAATGTGGCGACTAGGGGCTTTTCACAGTAACTTCATTTTGAAGCCTACTTGTGACAAGCGATTTTCATTTCATTTCATTTTCATTTCAGGACACATATCCTTGCATATTTAGTTCCCAGGCCTGATTCCCTTGCAGCCATGTCTCTGTGATGCCCACAACATCGTGCCGGCTAATTTCAATGTGCGCAGCAAGCTCATTTACCTTTTTCCGTATACTTGGGTACAATACCCTCAGTCCTGCATTGACCACCTCCCTTCTCACACTTGTGACCTTTTTTGCTCTGCTTGTTTTTATTTTCGATTTCCCCTTCAGCTATGACACCTTCTAAACTGATGCTCTGGTTCCCATCCCCCGCCATACTAGTTTAAATCCTCCCGAGTGACACTTGCAAATCTCCCAGCCAGGATATTGGTGCCCCTCGAGTTTATATGCAACCCGTCCCCCTTGTACAGGTCCCACCTGTTCCGCAAGAGATCCCAATGGTCCAGAAATCTGAAACCCTCACTCCTACACCACCAGTTTAGCCACGTGTATAGCTGCACTATCCTCCTATTTCTAGCCTCACTGGAACGTGGCACAGGGAATAATCCTAAGATTACAACCCGAGAGGTCCTGCTTTTTAGCTTACTGCCCAACTCCCTGAACTTCTTCTGCAGGACCTCATCACTCTTCCTGCCTATGTGTACTACGACCTCTGGCTTTTCACCCTCCCTTCAAGATCTCCTGTGTTTGTTCAGAGACATCCTTGAGCCTGGCCCGAGGGAGGCAACACACCATCCTGGAGTCTCTTGCACTTCCACAGAAGTGCCTATCTGTGCCCCTTACTATAGAGTCCCCTAAAACTATCACTCTCCTGCACTTTGCCCTGCCCTGCTGAGCAACAGAGCCAGCTCTTGTGATCCACTGTTCAGGCATATCCGTGATTGTGACAGGATATGTTCAGGTAATAAATGGACAAATTTCAACATTGCAAAAATAAATTATTGTAAGAGATGTGGGGGGGGGAGGGGGGGGGGAAATGTGGAACTACGGTTACAGATCTTCATGCAAAGTTGACATTTCCACATTTTAAAACACTAATTAATTGATTAAATCCAGTTTATGCAGAAATAACCATGGTTCACAGTCAGTACAATTACAAATGATAACAGAAAATACTAGAAATATCAGACAGTATTTGTGGAGAAAGAAACAGACTTAACATTTGGATTATTGCTGGTTCTGATGAAAGATGATCAAGCCAAAATGTAAACTCTCCTATAGATCCTATCAGACCTGCTGAGTATTCCCAGCATTGCTGTATTTTGTTTCCGTACAGATGAATTACAACTTGGTCTGCAGATATCAAATTTTATCAAAGTCAGATATTTTATGCAGAACAACCTTTTCTACTTAAATAGCACCTTTAACATAACAAAAAAAGCCTCAAACCAAATGTGACACCCAAGGCATGTTAGTAGATGAGATGACCAAAAGAATTAGGTTTAAAGGAAGATAGCAAAGCAAACAGGTTTAAAAAGGTAACCTCCGAGCTTAGGGTCTCAGAATTTCAGAGCTTAGTGCCTACTCATCTGAAGATGCAACCACCAATGCTGAAGCAGTTAAAATTGAGATGCTGAAGAAGCCAGAACTCGAGGATATCTTGTGACGATTGTGGGACTGGAAGAGATTAGAGGTACGAAGCTTTGCAGGGATTTGAAAATGAGAGGAATTTTTAAATTAACATAGAGTGCAGAAGGAGGCCATTCAGCCCATCGAGTCTGCACCGACCCACTTAAGCCCTCACTTCCATCCAGAGGACAGCCTCTGAGAGTTGCCAGGAAGAGAAATGGAGTTGGTAGCTAGGGGAGCAATGGAGGAAATTTCTGGTCATTCCCTACTGGATGTCCAACAAGCAGTGTGACAATTTTGAGACAGTGGAGGAATCCAGAGAGGTGGTGAGGTGCAGGTGGCTGTCGTCAGCGAATGGGTGGCACGGTGGCACAGTGGTTAACACTGTTGCTTCACAGTACCAGGAATCTGGGTACGATTCCCGGCTTGGGTCACTGTCTGTGTGGAGTCTGCACGTTCTCCCCGTGTCTGCGTGGGTTTCCTCCGGGTGCTCCAGTTTCCTCCCACAAGTCCCGAAAGACGTCCTTGTTAGGTGAATTAGACATTCTGAATTCTCCCTCCGTGTATCCGAACAGGCACCGGTGGCGACTGGGAGCTTTTCACAGTAACTTCATTGCAGTTTTAATGTAAGCCTACTTGTGACATTAAATAAGGATTATTATTTTGTGTAGAAATTAAAGCTATGCTTATGGATGTTGCTGGAAAATTGTGTGTCAATGAGAAACAAAGGGGGGTGGGGGGAGACCAGAGGCAACCATGTGGGAGCAGGAGGAGAAACCATTGCAGGTGATTTTCTGGTTGGCTGCATGATAATGGAACCAGGTGAATGCAGTTACACCCAGCTGAGGTTGGTGTGATCACGGTGGCAAAGGCTTGTAGACTGGTTGAGAAGGACAAGGAACACAGTTATAACAGACGCTCTTATTCACTATGGCACCATCCTCAAAAATGATGTCCTTTTTCAGTTTTGGACTAATAGGCTTTCTCTTGAGTATTGAATACAACTCGCCAATAGTCACTGCTGCCAACTGCCATTGATTCTGCACAAACATGGCATGGTACCTTGCATTAAAATGAATGGCCATGATTTTTGCCCTACAGGTATTTGTCATTCAGTTGAGTGGAGTTGTCAATCGCATCCTAACGTGTTAAAGGTTGTAATAATAATAAAATCGGAATGGTGGTTTTTCTGTTAGTGATATAGCCCCATTCGTGAGAGAAGCTGAAATGAAGACAGTGTGTGTGATTACTTGTTTCATAGCACATAGTAATTTACAGCCTCATTTATACAATGTGCTTTTGCTCCACTGTACATCTTCATAAATTCAATTCTCCAACTAAAAGTACTGACAGCCTACTTGTAGCTTTCAAAATTTAACCTACTTAGATACCATCCGATTTTGAAATGCACAAGTGGTTTTGTCTTACCTGGAGTATCAGACTGCTGTTGAGAATATATACAAGATTAATGATGTTAGCTAGACTTTTGGGTCTTAATATCCATATAATTAATCACACAGTAACAGATGGATTGTCATAGTCACATAATCTACAAAACAACCATTTAATCGGCTGTGGCAAATATAATTTTTACCGCATGGATTGAGTCATTTAGAAAATACATTGTATTGTCAATATTTTGGGGAGGGGGTGCCTAAAGCCATATAAATTAGCATGTTTTTGGATTGAAACATAAAAATTGGACTGGATGGTCAGATTACCTTTCTTTAAAATGCAAGAAGCTTTAATTAACCACTCTTCTCGTTGCCCAAGGATTTGTGCAGCTCAGCTGCTTTAGGGTGAATGAAGCAATCAGGCTATCTTCATTACTATTCCTCCAGCATCTTTTTTGCCCCATCTCAATTTGTTTCTGTAAACAGGAATTTATGCACTTGTTATCCAAAACATGTGTTTGACATATTCTTGTGTACTGGAATGACGGGTTTTATAGATACTCACTCAGTTCTATTTTTTGAGAAAAAAACTTACTTGAAGGGCTGTTCTGTATGATATACCTAAGAAATCGCCATATTTTATAGTCTGTATTTTTGCAGTAATGTTAGTAAAACCAGGGTTAAAATTCATACAGACAGTATGACTGCTAGAACTGTGATTAAAAGTGAGGTATTGTGTTTGGTCCTGGCTAAACAAGTCGATACACCTTCTGCACGAACATAGAACATTACAGCGCAGTGCAGGCCCTTCGGCCCTCGATGTTGCGTCGACCTGTGAAACTACTCTAAAGCCCATCTACACTATTCCCTTATCGTCCATATGTCTATCCAATGACCATTTGAATGCGCTTAGTGTTGGCAAGTCCACTACTGCTGCAGGCAGGGCATTCCACGCCCTTACTACTCTCTGATAGCAAAGAGGAGAGCAAGAGATATGATGAGGTGATCAAGTAGTTCGATTGGCGTTGCTCTCAGAAAAATATTAAACATTTGAAAGATATATTTTTCATGCGCGTACCCAGAAACCAAGCAAACCTTTCAACAGTTTTGTAACCGACTTGAGGCTGAACGCAATTTCAGTGATCTAAAATAAGGATGCAAAAAAATGCTGCGTACTATGAAATGTATGGGGTTGCTTAATTGGAATGTAGAGACAGGTTTTAGGAAGCAAATTAAGATGCTATAACTGTTAACTGTAAAGCTATTTCAAATTTAGAGTGCCCAATTTTTATTTTCCAATTGAGGGGCAATTTATCATGGTCAATGTACCTACCCTGCACATCTTTTGAGTCTGTGGGGGTGAGACCCACGCAGACACTGGGAGAAGGTACAAACTCCACACGAACAGTGAGGCAGCAGTCCTAATCACTGTGCTACAGTGCCGCCCTACTAATGTCCTTCATTTTGTGTTCAAATTAGAAGGGTTTTTTTTCCATGAAAGCTGTCTGTGGTCAGTGTTTTCACTCCTGCGGTGCAGTAACGTTCCCTCAGTTTCAACAAACGCAAATAGTTAGGTTCTAGTCCAGGATCTCAACCAAAAGGGGTTCTGTTCCGGACCCTTAATATCGGAGTGCAACATTCAACTCTTCAGTCTAGCACGAAGTGGCATGGATGACTGTTTAGAATCAAGGGCTCTCCGACCCCCCGTCGGGTCGGAGAATCGCCGGGGGCTGGCGTGAATCCCGCCCCCGCCGGTTGCCGAATTCTCCGGCACCGGATATTCGGCGGGGGTGGGAATCGCGCCGCGCCGGTTGGCGGGCACCCCCCGACGATTCTCCAGCCCGTGATGGGCCGAAGTCCCGCTGCTGGAATGCCTGTCCCGCCGGCGAGAATCAAACCACCTCTCTTACCGGCGGGACAAGGTGGCGCGGGCAGGCTTCGGGGTCCTGGGGGGGCGCGGGGCGATCTGGCCCCGGGGGGTGCCCCCACGGTGGCCTGGCCCGCGATCGCGGCCCACCGATCCGCGGGTGGGCCGGTGCCGTGGGGGCACTCTTTTCCTTCCGCCTTCGCCATAGTCTCCACTATGGCGGAGGCGGAAGAGACCCCCTCCACTGCGCATGCGCGGGGATGCCGTGAGCGGCCGCTGACGCTCCCGCGCATGCGCCGCACGGCAAAGTCATTTCCGCGCCAGCTGGCGGGGCACCATAGGCCTTTCCCGCCAGCTGGTGGGGCGGAAATTGGTCCGGCGCGGGCCTAGCCCCTCAAGGTGAGGGCTCGGCCCTTCAACATGCGGAGAATTCCGCACCTTTGGGGCGGCGCGATGCCGGACTGATTCGTGCCGTTTTTGGCGCCGATTGCGGAGAATCCTGCCCCTCATCTGTATTTACTGTAGAAATACCTGCCTGTCACAATTAAAGCATTTGGGGATGTTTTTCAAAAAAGAGTGCAAGCTTTTTTTCATGTGTTATGGGCAAAAGCTTGCATGAAAGAAAGGAGTTCCCCAGATAACCTTATGTTGGTTTGCCAGCCATACAATTGAAGACAACATTCAGAATCTTATAGAAACGGGAATCATAATCTTTATTGTCGCAAGTAGGCTTACATTAACACTGCAATGAAGTTACCTTGAAAAGCTCCTAGTTGCCACATTCCAGCTCCTGTTCGGGTACACGGAGGGAGAATTCAGACTGTCCAATTCACTTAACAAGCACGTCGTTCGGGACTTATGGAAGGAAACCGGAGCAGCCGGAGGAAACCCACGCAGATACAGGGAGAACGTGCAGACTCCGTACACAGACAGTGACTCAAGCCGGGAATCGAATCTGGGACCCTGGCACTGAGTCAACAGTGCTAACCACTGCTACCGTGCTGCTAGACCATTTACCAGACGAGCTTTTATTAGTTATTCAGTGAGATCATGGTTGAACTGCGGCCTAACTCTTGACGTTTGCCCAGCATACCTTTGACTAACAAAATTTGGTTAATCTCCATTTAAAAAATTTACAATGGATCGAGCGTCAATTGCCGTTTGTCAAGAGTTCCAAAGCTATGCCACCTTTTTGCATGTTTGTTAATTTCATTCCTGATAAGTCTGGCAATAATGAACCAATGTCTCCAATCCTAGACTCCCCAACTGACAAATATGTTTCTCTTGCTGCCTTCTAAACTTCAATCAAATCCCCCGGTAACCTAAACTCAAATTTGTTTACAAGCTGTTTTTGAGTCGAGGGAGAGGGGCTTAGGGCGGCATGTGGCGCAGTGGTTAGCACTGGGACTGCGTCGCTGAGGACCCGGGTTGAATCCCGGCCCTGGATCACTGTCCGTGTGGAGTTTACACATTCTCCCTATGTCTGCGTGGGTTTCACCCCCACAACCCAAAGATGTGCAGATTAGGTAGATTGGCCATGCTAAATTGCCCCTTAATTGAAAAAATAATAATTGGGGCTTTTTGAATCAATAGCTGAACATAGACAGCAAAGAAAAATCTGACCCTCAGCACAGATGCTACCCAGGGAAGGTGAGTTCTGTGGGTACAGCACAGGATTAAGAGAGATATTGTGCTTTTTAAAATGAGGTGAAGATACAAAGTTCTTTGTTTTGTGATAGGACGTGAACAGACGTTATACTGATGGTACCAAAATATTTTGCATCTTGTATGGTGCTTCTCGATTCAGTGACCAGAACCTGCAGTTCCTGGTGTAGTCAGTCAGCATCAAAGAGGACCATCTTGTAATTTGTGAGCAGAAGACTCTCTCCAACTTTCACAAAACAAGTATGGCTGAGATTGTATTGATTGTGAGCACCTCGGATGAACATAGGTGCACCTGATTCAGTGCCACAAATGCTTCCACAACCTCCGACGACCTTGCATGATAAGCAGATCCTTCTTTAGAGCAGAGATGCCACTGCCTCTAAATGACATGCCAATGTAGGTGGGCCACACATGACACATGTGGACTCGAGACATGTTCCCCGTAACCAGGAAGACTGTGGACTCGAGCCAAATCAAAATGGAGACCACTCGTGCTGTAAAATATGTGACTACTGTCAGGTCAAGCCACATTGACTGGCAGCATATGTCCATGCAGGAGTATGAAGAGTTTTACACTTCAAAGAATCATATAATTTACAGCGCTGAAGGAGGCCATTCGGCCCATCGGGTCTGCACCGGCCCTTGGAAAAAGCACCCTACCCAAGCCCACACCTCCACCCTAACCCAGTAACCGCACTTAACCTTTTTTTCCAAAGCCACCACCAACTCTCCCGTCTTATCCCGAACCCAAATTTGGAATAAAAATACTAAAAAGTAAATAAACCAGCTTGTAAAGTAAAGCTTTAAAGTTTTTATTCAGCCAATTTGATTGCAGTTTGAGACAGGACACTGGAGAGTGAACAGCTTTCAACTCTGACAGGAGAAGTTGGACAGGACAAGGGAATTGAAAAGATGCAAGCTTCCTAAGGAACAAGATATTGGCGAATTGGGACAGAAATAATTTCTTGGGCAATGCAGTTGAGAGAACAGAGACCAAGGTATTGTTCAGAAGAATTCAAGAGTGAACAAAGTGTTCCGAGTTAAAGGGACAACTGCAGTAACTAGATTTAAGTGGTACAGCAGACTTCAGAGGTAAATGGGACATTTGGTATCATTTTAATACAGTCGAGGAATTGAGAGTTCAAACAATTTTGAACAGTTTGTACAGTAGTCAAGACAAAGAAATCCTAAAGTGATTGGTGTAAAATCCTGGACTGGATTTGCTGGTAAAAGTGAAGCAGAAGCTCTGTTTAAAGAGGTCTGTTTAAAGAGATCTAAACATGTGCAGGTTGGGTGCATTGGCCAGACTAAATTACCCCTCTAGATGGGGTGATGGAGAGGGGGCTCTTTCGGAGGATCGGTGTAGACCCAATGGGCCAAATAGCTTCCTTCTGCACTGTAGGGATTCTATGGATTCCAACAGAGTCATTTGTAAAACCTGGACTAGATTTTGGAATGCAAACTGCTGAGGAAAAGCATTATTGCGAGAGAAGATTTTAAAGTGTATTTTTGGGAGTGGAGTCTGGAAATTCGCAGACAATCTGGAGGGATTTGCTGGAAAAAACAACAAACACCAACTTTGGCTCAGAGTATTTGATCACACCAATCGTATGCTTAAAAAGGACTTTGTATTAATGGGATCATTGCAGCTCAAGATGCACTTTGTAATCCGTGTTAATCTTAAAATTGGTGTGTCTTTGCTAAGCTAAGTGGGAGTAATGGAATATTGTATAACAATTCAACTTTTCACATTTAATAAATGTATTTTTCCTGTTGTTAAAACTAAGTAGCAGTCCTGTGACTGTTCCACCACGTTTTATAAAAAAGTAAAAGTTACGTTCTTATAAATCGGGGTCCCATTTTAGAATCTTCACGTCCAGTTACATCAACTGGTTGGGAAACTATCCTAAGCCTTCCAAGTGAAGGTCATCCACATCATTAACGTTTACATTCCTACTGTCACTGAGAAGTAGACAACAGTCACTGTCTCAATCAGAACAGGCAGAAACCTTATTCATCGAAGATGCACCATCAACCACCCTGTTAAATGAACAAACATTGAAAACCATTGGAGCAGACAGTGCACACATTTAATCTGTCAATCCAAAATTTCAATTACAATAAACAATGACTTATTTAGTATTCTTTGTGAAGAGGTGCCTTGCAAATGCACACATTCCTTCACACTGTTCCCCATGTTGTCTCAGAGTAGGTGGACACAGGCTACTTACCCCTCCAGCTGTGTGACTGCGAGAACCATTGTGGTTGGCTTTGACATGCAAGGACCAATCAGGGCTCCAACTGCATTCTCTGCAGGCAGCAGCCCAGTCACCGAGACCCATACCACAGATGCTGTCAGGGGCAGGGGAAGCTTTGCAAGATGAGGGTACTGAAAGCTCTTGGGACCCTCATACACCTCCTCAACCGTGGGTAAGCCTTCAGGCAGCCTGGAGGGAATCTGCTGCTAGGACGTAGCTGGCAATCCCTCCAGTCACCACTGTACCATCATAGCAAGTTTCCCGTTTTCTTTTTTAAAAAATATATATTTATTGAAGTTTTTTAACACAAATTTTTCTCCCTTACAAACAATAACCCCCCCCCCCCCCCCGGTAACAAAATAACAAGAAATCGCAGAGCAAGATATATACATGGCAAAATGATATGTTTACATAGCTTTGTACACTGGCTCGCAGTGTGCAGACTCGCTGGGCCGAATGGCCTCCTTCTGCACTGTAAATTCTATGACAATCCAATGCGTAGTGTAATCAGACATCACAAATGCTGAATGCTCTGCCCCCTTAACTCCGGCCAACAGCGCCTTCTCCCCACAAAAAAAGTCAATCCTTGAGAACACCAGGGAGAAAAACGAATACTCCCAGTCCCTTGGATGTAAATATCTCCACGATTCAACCCCCCCCCCCCCCAGCTGTTAATAATCACATACCTGCCCCCCCGATCCGCCGCCACCGTCTCCATCTGGAACCTCACCCGCTTACCCACTAGATTGCCACCCCCCGAGCCCCACTATCAAACGCCGATCCAGCCCTTCCAAAGCCTCATCTGGTCCTTCACCCTCAGATGTGTCTCTTGCATCATCACATCAGCTTTTAAACTCTTCAGTGCGCAAAAACTCTTGCTCTTTTCACCGGTCCTCCTAACCCCCTCTCGTTCTATGTCATCATTTCTGACGGGGGTCAGGTCTTGCAAACATCTCGCCCAATATCGATCCCCTCGCCCTGGCATAAGCACCTCCCAGGTCCCAACGACCGTGACCCCTCCCCACCACAACTCCCGTTCACTAGCCAACCTTCGTTCGCTAGCACGGTGACCTCTGCCAGAGCCCCCCTCCTCCCCACCCCATCCTCAGTAACTATATCCACAAGGAAAAACAAGAACACATGTAAATAACCCCCCCCCCACCTATTAAGAGACCGAAACAAAACCCTGATTCAAGGAAAAAACTCAATAAGAAAAACATTCCCTGTCGCCACCAACAAAGTCCAAATCCCAATTCTCACCTCAGTCCCAGTCCTTCAGCCTTTATGAATGCCTCCATAAAAGTTCTTTGAATTGTGAGTCACTCTCCACTTCGCTTGGTAGACCACTCCGAACCTCACTCCGCTGCCGTACAATGCTGCCTTCACCCATCCAAAGGCCGCCTGCTGTAAGATTTTGGTACGCTGTCAGATCTTGGTATATGCGTATACCAACACCTTCCCACTTCACATCTTGTCTCTGCTTCGTCCAGCTCAAAACCTTCTTATTCACATGGTAGCTGTGGAAGCAGACTGTGACCACCTTTGGTGGCTCATTCATTTTAGACTTCATCCTTAGCAACCAATGTGCCCTGTTCAACTCATGGAGGAGGGCTTTTCCCCCTCCCCTATCAATCAGACAAACATCTTTGCAAAGTACTCCATCAGACTGGGGCTCTCCACCCCTTCAGGCAGACCCACAATCCTCATGTTTTGCCTCCTCAATCTGGTGTCCAGGTCCTCCACCTTGGCTCTGAGCCCTTTGTTGACCTCCACCACCCTCCACAGTTCCTCACTCATTGAGGTGAACCTGTCACTGTGTTGGGACAGTGCCTCCTCCATCCTTTCAACTTCTCTCCTCCCGCACCTCGACCGGCATCTTTGTCAATGCCACCTTTATTGGGGCAATCGCCTCCTCCACACACTCGTTAAGCGAAGCCATCATCTCCCTCCAAAGCACTTCTAAATGTTTGGCAAACAGCCTTTCAAACCTCACTGACACCACCTCGGTCAGAGTTTCAGCCGTGATGGGAGCGGCCCCACCCGACGACCCACCATCTTTCTTCCTGCTGGACTCACAGCAACACTCGCTGCCGGCTTTCACTCACCCCCTTCTTTCCAAGACATTTATTTTGGGACTTCAACATTCCCCAACTCCTTATGACTTCCCATGCCAGCTCATTCAGAAACTACCCCTGAGACCGGGCATAAAAGTTCAAAAATCTAAGACTCTAGCTGGAGCCACTTAATGTGTGACCTCCACCTACATATTGCCCCTGGAAGTCTCTCTAGTTTAATGACACTTCACGTCGTCGCTCCTGTAAGCACAATAGAATCAGATTTGAAATTGAAACCAACCGCCATACACACAAAATACTTTTGTCCAGCATGAATCTAATTATAGGTCTTATCTTTCCAGGCACAGAAATGTCAAACTAAACCCACTTGAAACAATTTCTAATGTTTACCAATACAAATATAAATCCCTTAAAACTACCATTATTTTCCTAACAGCTCGTGCTGAGCTGTGAACTCCTCAAGGTTGCTCGGGAGAACTGTGACTGTATTTGGAGATCCCTGTCCACGAAGCTATTTTGCATGGGAACCACCAATAGCTTCTGGACACATTGTCTGCCAATCCTTCCCTGGCTATCCTCTGCTTCTGATAGCTCACCTTGTGAATCCCAAGTTCCTGTTTCCCCCCCCCCCCCCCCCCCCCCGCTTCCGATGCCACGTACCCTCCTTGCGTTTGTCTCCTGAAGGTGCCCCCCCACACCCCACACACACACCCATACCCCACACCATGTTGTGCAGGGTGCAATATGCAACTACGATCCTGGTTGGTGAATATTGCAGGGCTCCTCCTCCTCCAGGAGGCATCAAGAAATGTATCTTTAACATCCGTTTGCTTGTTCAGCAATGGGTCACTTCTGAATGGCCTCCTGTGGTTGACCTGTTTGGCCCCTTTCTGTGGGGTTTTGAAGGGATTGAGGAGTCACCTCCTTAAAGTGTAGACCTTGTTGCTGAGTAGCTAACCACACACCTGGGGAATGGGGTGGAATAACTGAGGTTGATAAAGCTCCCCAAGATGAAGCATCATGACAACTGCCTAGGAATCGAGCACACATGTGCAGCATCTTTCAGTGGTCAAATACCACCTGAACAGTGATAGAGTGGTACACCTGATTTGAGTTTCTCAGGCCTGACCTTGAATTTTATTGATGGTCACATGTGAAATCAATTACTTCTTCCACTTGTGCTGTTGTGACAAAGCACATTGCCCTCTGCACCTGGGAGTCCATGTCGTTGGAAAAGGTGATGAAGCCTGCCACCCACACAACAAGGCATCTGTAACTGTAATTATACCGAGGTGCGCTGCTGCTTCTGAAATACCACACAGGTCTACAACAGAGCCCTGGAATGTGCTGGATGCAAAGGAACTTGGGGCTGCCATAAGCTTGATTGCTGTGGGCATTGTCTGTTGGCTGTTAGTTTGAGGCGGCTATTCATCCTGCACAATAGCACAGATATCTGACCATTTGTCTGGACAGTGTCTGCATCCTCCTACACTGGTACTTAAAAAAAAAAAAAAAATTTAGAGCACCCAATTCATTTTTTCCAATTAAGGGACCAAGCCACCTTTCCTGCACATCTTTAGGTTGTGGGGGCGAAACCCAAGCAAACACGGGAAGGATGTGCAAACTTCACACGGACAGTGACCCAGGGCCGGGATCGAACTGGGACCTCGGTGCAGTGAGACTGCAGAAGTGCTAACCACTACGCCACCATGCTGCCCGAACTAGTACTCTGACATGTCTAACTGTACACTATGCTGAGGATAATAGTGCATCCTTTTTGTTCATGCCTCCTGAGTCTCCACATTCTGAAGCCTGGGGACTTTGCTCTTGCAACATGCACCTGCCACTGTCCTGCCTCAATGACCTGGATGTGTGAAACGCCTACACCCATTTTAGAATTTGTCACCTTTTACAGAATGACACAGTTTCTGTGATAGCCTGGGAGGACTGCCTGCTGTTCACACTGCTTCCAGGTATTGTTGAAGTATCTGACTTAATCTAGCGCTATTTCCTCCCTTCCCTACTCTTCTGGATGCAAGGCCAGCACTTTGAACAATGGTGTCCTGGTGACTTTGATAAATTAATACCAGTTTGGAATAACTGCCTGGGAATCGAGAGCACACGTGCAGCAATATCGCAGAACTGGAAAGTGAGGTTGGACTTCGAGTTCTGGGTTCAATCCACTTTTTTTCCCCCAGCCAGCCCTTTTGTTCTGTCCTGAATGGAGACATGAAAATCCGGACCCTCAGAGCCATTGTGTTGGGAAGTCTTGCCCTATGTACTCAAGTCAATGTTGTTCGGACAGGCCTTCTTTTCTGGTTGTGAATACCAAGAGTTTAAGACACCAGTGAGTCACTTGCAGTCAGATTTAGCAACGGCTAGAGGCAAGCTGTGAGGGCAGGCTTACGCGACAAATGCAATTAACGGTATTTTAAATAAAATATGACAAGTGTTGAGGAACAAGGATCTAATCCAAGATATGGTCTGGTCAGCGATGGAAGCCTGTAACGTGGAAATGTGCTGCAAGGTGATGAGGTCAAGGGGATTAATGAGAACATGATTGTCAAGTGGTCTGAAGGTCGGAAACCTGCTGGAACAAGATGAAGATTTAAATCACTGATGCAGAAGTTAACTTGCAGGATAAGGGAAGAGATTGGAGTAAGATAGTTGCTTGAGGACTTGGGGCTGTTGAAATGAAGATGTTGAAAATAATGTGGAAGTGAGATACTCAAAAGAAAAGGGGTTTACCCAACAAGTGCGCACACAATGGCCACAAGCAGATGAGACCCTCCTGGCCACTGGGGAAGGAGTCACTATTGTGAGTGAACCTCGTCCAAGATGTCGATAGATCAGGATGAGAAACTTGTTAACATGGCAGTGGAGACTTTGAAGATTTCTTGGGAGAAATCATTGGTAGGCTTTAAGGAAAGCAAAGGGAACGTGGAGGCCTGCCTCAGAGCTGCTCAACATTGGGGTAGAAGCATGAAAGTTATTTTTTTAAATTGTGACAAAAAAATATCTATTAAAAACGTTCTTGAATTATGAGTAGGGATGGTGTATATGCCAGAATGCAAGCTTGCTGTCACAGGTAGATAGTTGAATCGTCCTGCTGTGTACCAATTCTTTCTTTACTATTTAAGAATGTAACTTTTTGTAAATGCAGTGTTGAAATAAATTGCAGAAGAAAACTGGCACACCAGCTCCATCTAGTGGCAAGTTTGGAAACAATTGAAGCCTGTTCTAATTTGCAGTTTATGGTGCTATAGGAAAAGGCCTATGTTATAATATATATATAAATAAATATATATATAAATAATGTATATATATTTACAGGTTTTACAAGAGAAACTAGAAATATTTTGTCTGATTGTGAAATCTGAAGTTACTTCTTTGAAGATTTTCCAACCTGCAATAGCTATTTAATAATCACGTATTGTAACAAGTAGGCTTCAATGAAGTTACTGTGAAAAGCCCTTCCCGCGCCTTTTCGGGGAGGCTGGAACGGGAATTGAACCCGCGCTGCTGGTCTTGTTCTGCATTACAAGCCAGCTTTCTTAGCCCACTGTGCTTGGCCCTTCCTTCCAGCTCAAGGATATATGATAAACTGAGGAGAGAGAACTTCTCGGCAAGACAGTGTAGAAAAAGGTCCCCAGGTACTTCAATTGGAGTAAACAAAAATTTGATAGCATCACATGAGGAGCTGTTGGGGCAGATGATTAAAAATTTGGTCAATTGGTTAAGTTGAGGAGTGCCTTAAAGGGGCAGCACGGTGGCGCAGTGGGTTAGCCCTGCTGCCTCACTGCCGAGGTCCCAGATTCGATCCCGGCTCTGGGTCACTGTCCGGGTGGAGTTTGCACATTCTCCCTGTGTTTGTGTGGGTTTCACCCCCACAACCCAAAGATGTGTAGGCTAGGTGGATTGGCCATGCTAAAATTGCCACTTAATTGGAAAAATGAATTGGGTACTCTAAATTTATATATATTTTTAAAATGTTTTAAAAAGAGTGCCTTAAAGGAGGTTAGCAAGGTTAAGAGAGCGAATTCCAGAATTTTGGGTCTCAGCAGTTGAAGGCATGGCTGCCAGTGGTGTACTGAGGGGTGTGCATGAAAGGGTTTGAACACTGGGAAGAGTTTTAAAATTGAGGTGCTTTCGTACAGTGATGAACATTGATGAACATGGGAGATACAAGAGTGGGAATTGGTGTGAGTTAGTTTGCAGACAACAGAGCTTTGGTTGAGCTCAATTTTCTGAAAGGTACAAGGTGGGAGGCTGGCCTAGAAACAATTAAAATAGACAGATTTAGAGGGAACAAATACATAAATTGGACTTCAGCAGCATATTAGCTTGGGCAGGGGTGGGGACAGACTGTAGAAGTTGGCAGCCTTGGTAATGGAGAGGATATGGAGTTTAATACTTAAACTCAGTCAAATAAGTAGCAGGATTTAGCCTCACACAGTGACCAAGGATAGGGCTGGAAATAGCGGCTAGGAAATTATATTTGTGGCGTGGACCGAAGGCAATGACTATGGATTTCCCAATACTTAATTGAAGTAAATTTCTGCCCTTTCCAGGCGGCACATGGCACGGTGCTTAGCATTGCTGCCGATGGCGCTGAGGACCTGGGTTCGAATCCCGGCACTGGGTCACTGTCCATGTGGAGTTTGCACATTCTCCCCGTATCTGTGGGTTTCACCCCCACAACCCAAAGATGTGCAGGGTAGGTGAATTGGCCACGCTAAATTGCCCCTTAATTGGAAAACAAATAATTGGGTACGCTAAATTTATATTAAGAAAAAGATTCTGCCCTTTCAATAATGGATGTTGGACAAGCAGTGTGACAAATTGGATAGGTAAGAATAGAAGCAGTCTTATCCAGCTGGGTAATGGAGGAGAGTCTTTGGAGGAGGATTTTTTCACGCTGCAGGCAGGTCGACATGGCTTGCCTTTCTCACAGCCACATTAGATTTCATATGTAAGTTTGAGCAAAAGTGCTGTGGCAGGGTTGGAAACTTGTACCGGGTTGGGGGGGGGGATTGTATTTTTGACTCTGGTCTTCAATCCTGGCTTCAGACAGCAAAATGAGAGACCCGATGCCTTTCTTCTTTGGGCTTTGTCCTGTTGGAGATAATAAACAAACTGAGTCTTTTGAGACCGTAAAGAACTTCAACAGAAACGGCTTTTATTCAACACACATGAGGGAGAGCAGAACTCGGAGCTGTAATTCCAGCTTGCTTCCGAGCTACTCTGCTCCTCAAAGGTTCTTACACATTCTTGGACCCTTTTTTGTGTTATAACGCGTGCTAAAGAGCTGGCTTTGAAAGCAGACCAAGGCAGGCCAGCAGCACGGTTCAATTCCCGTATCAGCCTTCCCGAACAGGTGCCGGAATGTGGCGACTAAGGGCTTTTCACAGTAACTTCATTTGAAGCCTATTTGTGACAAGTGATTTTCATTTCATTTCATATTGCTACTATGAATTTGTTACAGTTCTGTTTTGATCACAATATGCAGATCCATTGTCCTGTGTGCTTTAACTTTAAATGTTTTCTGGACATTTCCTGTCTACCTGTTTACTATATCAAAGCATTGTGTTTGTCGAGCTGTTTTCGACGGTGTATTAATTGTCCCCATTTCCCTGATACTTGATTAGTTTCCAGAGGCGCAATGGCTCTTCTAGACATTGCGGAGTCTCGTTAAGCTGTATCGATTCTCTCTTATTGTTGCTGTAGCCTTGGAAAGATCTCACCTGGGGTGCATCTGTGTTAGTGCTGTCTGCGATGTGGCAGCCCATTTAGGTCCTGACCTGATGGCCACATTCCTGTCATATGTCTCACCATATCCATGTTGCCTCTTGCCACTTTATATTCCACTTCCAAGCTTTTGTTGCTCTGATCTGAATACCTGATCCTATATACTGTGTTAATCTTTTGGAAGGCAAATCTAACTTTTTTAAGTCTTTCCTTCCCCAGCACCTTGCTCTTTTTCCACAGTCCCATTATTTTAAACCCAGGATTCATACATTTCTTTTCCACTTTGCTAAACTGCAAGTCTACTTTCCTACTTCAGTACACCAAATTCTTGAATCATACTCTAGTTCTTCCCATCGGCTCTTGCAAGTAGCGACTAAAGTTTGCTGCATTCTGCAGCTCCAATGGTCCATATCCACCAGAGTGTTAGTGATATCGATGAACACTACCTTGGCCATGGGAGCTGCTTGCCGCCGGGGAATCGAGGTAATCAAATTTCTCCTCCTCGCTATCTGTGAGCCAGATTTTGATATCCCCTAGGCTATCAATTGATTCAGCTCTGGGTTTGAGAACCTGGCTTGTAAGAAAGGAGGCACTTAGAAGGGCAATGGGTAGCTAGAGATCAGTGTAGGAATAAAGGCAATGGGAAAATAAATGAAGAAGATTGGAAAAGTTTTTTCCTAGAGTGGGAGATTGCTGAATGTTGTGTAAGATTGGGTAATGAAGGAGTATAGATTACCATTCTGGGAAATGTTAGAGCTGTAATATGTACGCTGGAAGATGCCAAGAGCAAAAAATAAATGTTGGCATATCCATGAGGCTCTCTGAACTTGAGGCAGCAGTGGGAGAAGATGTCAGTGAAGACGTCGTTGCATGTGCGTCAGGGATGTAGTACAAGAATGGGAAGTCACTGATAAACAAGAAACATGATATGGGTGCTGGGTTAAGAGCAAGAGAGGGGTTACAGCAGCGTAGAGGGCATTAGACTAGCAAAATGAGAGCAAACCTAATTCTGGGGAAACGGCCAAGATGTGTGCACAGTGGCCATGCAGAAATGATTATAGGTTACACAATCAAATATGCTTCCATAGAACATAGAAAATACAGCACAGAACAGGCCCTTCGGCCCACGATGTTGTGCCGAACCTTTGTCCTAGATTAATCATAGATTATCATTGAATTTACAGTGCAGAAGGAGGCCATTCCTCCCCCTGAGTCTGCACCGGCTCTTGGAAAGAGCACCCTACCCAAATTCCCTATACATGTCACCCACATCGCACAAGGCCTGATCATCATCAAAAGAATTTGGAATGAGCAATTTTTAGCACTTTCACAAGTAGAGTGGGAAAAAAAATTGTAGATAAAGATGAATGTGAAGAAATTTGAAAAGGAAGTCATGTAATTGTTAAAATGAAAAACTAGCATGATTTTGACCACTTTGATAGAAGGAAGCACAAAGCTTTTGCACAAGAAGTGAATAAGTATCAGAGATGATTTGCCTAATATAAAATAAAAACAAACTTGACTTGCTGAGTGTTTCCAGAGTTTTCTGTTTATTTTTCAGATCTCCAACATCTATCGTACTATTCTTTTGTGATGGACTTTGCCCGTTGTGGCTGGTTGCAAACCAGCATTGCATGAAATATGGAAGCAGCTCACACACATGCACTCTCAGCAGTGGATGGGGTTGCGAGATAAATGAAAGTGATGAAATCTGAACATAACTTGTTCTTTCTAAATGGCTATTGTTGCTTTGTGACTCCATTACTGTTTCTCTAATGGCTGATTAAATATATCAGCACAGGAGTGTGACACTGAACAACCATTGTGAATAGGGATCGGTATTATTGCTGTTTGCCGGAAGATGTATGAAGGAAACATCAAATTAAAAGCCTAATTATTTATCAATGAGAGGGAGGCTTAGTTGTTTTTCATTGGTGGCGTTTTAACCTTGCTTAGTTAATTTATGGGGGAGGTAAAGGATGTTGATGTGAGTACGAAATGCTAACCATTACATTATCATTGGTTCTTTTAAAAACTGTTGAATAGCCAAAACAGTTGTTTACGTTTGCAAACCCGCAATTCAATTTATTCTGAAGCACCATTTTCAGAATAAAGTTAAATGAGCAAGACGCCTTTTAAAGTGTTTGTTCAGAACACAAGCAGTTGACAGATAGTAGGGACTGAGTTGAACTGACTTTGATGCTGTTCTTTATTGTGTTGGGTTCAAAGGCTAACTGGTTTCTGTATGATTCACATTGTAGATAGTACACAGACTCAACTGTTTTCAGTATAATTTTACATTTTTATAAGATTTGCTAGTTCAGCTTCATTCGAAATAAACGATTGGAGAGATAGGAAGGTTTACAAACTTTTTTTTTAAATCTGCCATACGGCTTGACAACTTAATACATATGACAGTTATAAAAATGCCTTGGTTAACTCTTAAAACTTTTGGCACAGAAGTGCTTCTAATCTTTCGTGTGAAGTCTTGATGCATTCCAGAGCAGTTGCTAAGGTTCAAGACTGTGGGAGGGCTGGTTATGTAATTGAGGAGTTCCTGTCACGCAAGTGTGCTGAAAAGTGAATGCTATGGTAATGATGTGGTGGATCTATGACGCTTGTTGGGGCAGCTTGGAAATTGCCAAAGTTCAAGCACCACAAAAAAATGTGGATTTCCACAATAAAAGCCTTCTCATATATTCCATTGTGCTCAAAAGGAACCAAAAAAAGAGAAAACTCTTGAGTTTCCCAATGATTGCACAAGAATTAAATAGCAAGTCTATGAGCAATAAAAAACCCTTTTCAGTTCTGCACTTGCGAAAAAATAATTTTCCTTTGAACATTCTGAAATTTATTTGCATTGCTACAATATTTACTGAACCATGTCAAAATCCGTCTTCGTTTCAATGGCATTTATCAAGCTAGACATCAAACTGGGGAAAAGAATCAACTTTTTAGTTTTCATTTTGTATTAGTAGTTCCTGATCTAATTGATCTGACAATGGATTAGTTAAAATTTGAGGTCAACAGTTAAGCTTTGTTTGCAACTTTAACCTGGGGATGAGGTGTATGGCACGGTATGAATGCTGTTCGGGTCCTTCCTGCTTATTCCCTTATTTCTCCTTTCTTTTATTTTGCCGTTATTATTTTTGATCCATGGGTGATTAATGAACATGTATCTTTCACGCAGCAGACGGAATGAGGAATTCAGAAGGAGAGAACACTCTGCGATTTTGAACAGGAGCTTCAGACTTTTCAACACCAGAGAGAGAGATGGGGTGGGACTCGGTTTGATTGATTGGTTGGTGGCCAATAAATTGGCCAAAAGGCCATATTCTGCCCAGTTCAGGTGGTGATTGGATCCTGCCTGAAAAAGCTGAGTGCTGTGTTCCCGGAACTGCAGAGAACCGAATGAATGAATGTACAGGAAAACCATTACAGACGGCAAACAAAGACCAGGACTCGTTGTCCACAGAAAGGCTGTGAGTGCAGTATTTCTGAAACTATAGACACCTGAATGAATCTACAGTAAAACCTCAAACTGAAAGCCAAGTTTGAAGAGGAGTAAGGTGCTGGAAACAACTATCTGAAACAAATTTGCTGCATTTTTATTGCAGTTCTTGTTATTAATAAAAAGTAATTGTGTTTACATTTACAAACATGGCGACTGCAATTATTGGACAGCCAAGGGCCAAAAACTTTGGGTATTTTTCGAAGAATTATTGGTTAATTCACTTATGTTGTGACTCCAGTTAAGACGGTCATGCAATGCTGATCCGAGGCAACAGAAGAGCTCCTATGCGACTGCTTGGAGTCAGTGGACTGGTCGATATTCAAGAACTTAGCGGCCAACCAAAATAAGTATGCCACCACCGTCACAGATTTCATCAGCATGTGTGTAGAAGATTGCGTGCCAAATAAGGTAGTACATACATTCCCCAACATACACCATGGTTTAATCAGGGGATGCACTCCCTACTGAAGGCCAGATCTGATGCTTTGGGCAGCATGGTAGCATTGTGGATAGCACAATTGCTTCACAGCTCCAGGGTCCCAGGTTCGATTCCGACTTGGATCACTGTCTATGTGGAGTCTGCACATCCTCCCCGTGTGTGCGTGGGTTTCCTCCCGGGTGCTCCGGTTTCCTCCCACAGTCCAAAGATGTGCAGGTTAGGTGGATTGGCCATGATAAATTGCCCTTAGTGTCCAAAATTGCCTTTAGTGTTGGGTGGGGTTACTGGGTTATGGGGATAGGGTGGAGGTGTTGATCTTGAGTGGGGTGCTCTTTCCAAGAGCCGGTGCAGATTCGATGGGCCGAATGGCCTCCTTCTGCACTGTAAATTCTGTGACCTAAGACAGGCAAACCTGACCCATACAAGAAATCCAAGTATGACCTCCGCAAAGCCATCAGAGATGTCAAGAGACAATATCAGACTAAGCTAGAGTCACAGATTAATGACACTGACTTTTGTCGGTTGTGGCAAGGCTTAAACAACATAACGGGTTACAAAGCAAAGCCGAGTAGAATCTCCGGCAGCAGCGCACCCCTCCCTGATGAACTCAATTCATTCTATGCTCAGCCCGAGCTGGAAACCATCAAACTATTGTCAACTTCCCCAGCAGTCTCGGGCACACCCATGCCTACCGTCACCACCTCCGAAGTCAGATCGGCTTTCTTGAAAGTGAACCCTCGGAAAGCGACGGGTCCTGACAAAGTCCCTGGTCGTGCAGAAAAAACAAGGACGAGAACCAAATAGGACAAAAATGTAAAATAAAACTAGGATGACTAACCAGGTTAAAAAGGGTGTTGTATCTTAATGCACGGAGCATTCACAATAAGGTAGATGAATTAACAGCACAAATTGATATAACTGGTTATGACATTGTTGCAATCACAGAGACATGGCTGCAGGGTTACCAAGGATGAGAACTGAACATCCAGGGGTATTCCTTATTTAGAAAGGACAGACAAAAATAGAAAGGAGGTGGGGAACATTGTTAGTAAAGGAGAAAATCAATGTAATAGTGAGGAAGGATACTGGCTTGGAAAATCATGGGGTGAAATTCTCCGTAATCGGCGCGATGTCCGCCGACCGGCGCCAAAAACGGCGCAAATCAGTCCGGCATCACGCCGCCCCAAAGGTGCGGAATCCTCCGCACCTTGATCGGCCGAGCCCTAACCTTGAGGGGCTAGGCCCGCGCCGGACTGATTTCCGCCCGCCAGCTGGTGGGAAAGGCCTTTGGTGCCCCGCCAGCTGGCGCGGAAATGACATTGCCGGGCGGCGCATGCGCGGGAGCGTCAGCGGCCGCTCACGGCATCCCCGCACATGCGCAGTGGAGGGGGTCTCTTCCGCCTCCGCCATGGTGGAGACCATGGCGAAGGCGGAAGGAAAAGAGTGCCCCCACGGCACAGGCCCGCCCGCGGATCGGTGGGCCCGTTCGCGGGTCAGGCCACCGTGGGGGCACCTCCCCGGGGCCAGATCGCCCCGCGCCCCCCCCAGGACCCCGGAGCCCCACCCCCGCCGCCTTGTCCCGCCGGTAAGAGAGGTGGTTTAATCCACGCCGTCGGGACAGGCATTCCAGCAGCGTGACTTTGGCCCATCCGGGCTGGAGAATGAAATGAAATGAAAATCGCTTATTGTCACAAGTAGGCTTCAAATGAAGTTACTGTGAAAAGCCCCTAGTCGCCACATTCCGGCACCTGTTCGGGGAGGCTGTTACGGGAATTGAACCGTGCTGCTGGCCTGCCTTGGTCTGCTTTCAAAGCCAGCGATTTAGCCCTGTGCTAAACAGCCCCTGTAGAGAATCGCCGGGGGGGGGGCCCGCCAACCGGTGCGGCGCGATTCCCGCCCCCGCCGAATCTCCGGTGCCGGAGAATTTGGCAACCGGCGGGGACGGGATTCACGCCAGCCCCCACCGATTCTCCGACCCCTGATGTGGAATCTGTAGGGGTGGAGATGAGGAACACCAAGTGGCAGAAAACGTTTTTGGGGCATGTCTGTAGGCCCCAAAACAGTAGTGGCGATATAAGGAAAGGTATTAAACAAGAAAAATGAGATGCACGCAATCAGGGTAATCATGGGTAACTTTAATTTAAATATGGATTGGATAAACCAAACTAGCAATGGTATAGTGGAGGAGTTCCTGGAGTCTCTACATGATGGTTATGTAGACCAATAAGTTGAGGAACCAACCAGAGAACAGGGTATTCTAGACTGGGTACTGTGCAATGACAGGATTGATTAACAATCTTGTGCGGAGTCCCTTGAGCAAGAGCAACCATAATATATAATTCTTCAGTAAGATGGAGCGTGAAGTAGTTTAACCTGAGACTAGGGCCCTAAATCTAAATAAAGGGGACTATGAGGTTGTGAGGCATAAATTGGCAACGATAGATTGGGGAACCTTACTAAAGGGGTTGGTTGTGGATAGGCAATGATTCATACTTAACTAATGCGTGCATTTGAACAAAAATTGTTCATTCCTGTCTGTTGCAAAAATAAAAGAGAAAGTGGCTCAGCCATGGCTTACAAAATAAATTGGGGATGATATTAAATTCAAAGAGGAGACATATGACATTGCCAGAAAAAGTATCAAGCCCAAGGATTGAGAACATTTTAGAGTTGAGCAAAAGAGGACAAAAATTTGATCGAAGAGGACGAATATAGATTGAGAGTAAAATTGCAGAGAGCATAGAAATTGATCATGACAGCTTTGATAGACTTCCGGTGACGGCGGGCGGGAGGCGGCCGCGCGTTAGAGGGCTCCCGTTCGGGAACGGCATTGTCGGGGGTTAACGCCCGGTTCTAGGGGCAGCAAAGGCAGTAAAAGTCGGGAGAAAGCACAGTGAAGGGAGATATTGAGGATCAGTAAAAAAACGGCTGTGAAAAAAGCAGCTGAAAGTCTGTCGAGGAGTGGAAAGATCACCGTGGGGTCGGTAAAGAAAATGGAGGCTGGGGCACCAGGGGAGGCCGCATTGCTTACGGCTGAAGAAATAACTAAGGTGATGACTGCGGAATTCGGAAGGCAGTTCACAAAACATATGGAGGCAATGAGGAAGGAGATGGGAGCGGTTTTGAAAGTGTTGGTGGAGGAGGCGATTACCCCGGTGAGGATGGCGGTGGCGAGTGCAGTGGCGGAGGTGTGGGAGCAAGGCGAGGCGCTGAAGGAAGTGGAAGAGACATTATTGCAGCACAGTGATCAACTTACCTCGGTGGGGAAGGAGATGCGGAAAGCGATAGAGATCAACAAGGATCTGCGAGGCAAAATGGAAGACCTGGAAAACAGATCCAGGCGACAGAATTTGAGGATTGTGGGGCTGCCCGAAGGAGTGGAAGGACAGAGGCCGACTGAGTATTTTGCCACGATGTTGGCAAAACTATCGGGGGAGGGGGAGGATCCCTCCCAATATGAACTGGATCGGGCTCATCGGTCGTGGAGGCCTGTACCAAAGACGAGTGAGCCACCAAGAGTAGTGACTGTGCTTCCGTAGGTACAGTGTAAAGGAGAAGGTCCTGTGCTGGGCTAAGCAGAAGCAGGTGGTTCAGTTTGCTGGAGCTGGTGTACGCATATACCAGGACTTTACGGTGGAGCTGGCGAGGAGGCGGGCTGCCTTCAACCGGGTGAAGAGGGTGACCTACAAGTTCAAGGACTTTTATTTTGGGACGGGGAAGCAGCGGAGGAGTTTGCGAAGGCAGAAGGACTGTGGCAGAATTGAGAAATGGTCATGTATCGATGTAGCCTCATGACTTTTTTCTTTTTTGTTTCACTGCGTGCTGGTGTATGGGCTACAGGAGCCAACATTGTATATATTTAGACAAGGGAAGAGATCGGACTTTCAGTCGTAATGATGGTTCTTTGGGGTGTGGGTGTGTATGCGGGGTTTGTGTGCTGAAGGGGATTTCTGGGTTTTCCTGGGGCCGGGCAAGGGGGAAAGAGACCCGGGCAGGGGCCTCCACGCTGGCCGGTTTAAGCCGACCAGTGAACGGGGGGTGAGGGCTGCGGCCACTGGAGCCTGGCAGAACAGGGTCCGATGAGTCTAGCCGGGGTGGAAAGCGGGGGGGGGGGGGGGGGGGGGGGGAGTTTTTCAAGAGGAAGTGGAGGGGAGGAGTCAGGGGGGGTTACAACTCTTGGGTGTCATTTACGATACTCCTTCGGAGGTTGGATGGCATTGAGTGTCGGGGGGGGGGGGTGGACTCTATAGGTTAATGGTGACCATAGGCGAGTCCGGACTCCTTTTTCTTTTTCTCCTTTGGTTTTTCTTCCACCGTGGGAGGGTTTGTTTTATTTGATGCTTATATTGACAGGTGGGCCAGTGGTTGGGGTGGTGGGAGGATGGGATCGTTGTTGATGTTAAGGGTATTGACTTTGGATTTGTTACCTTTTACTGCTTGTTGGTGGGGTGTAAATTTTGAAGGAAAATGTGAAAATGGAGAATAAAAACATTTTTTAAAAAATAAATAAATAAAAGCTTTGATATGTGAAGAGAAAAAAACTAATAAGGCCAAATGTCGGTTCCTTACTGTCCACAAGTTGGGGAAATTATAATGGTCGACAAAGAAATGGCAGAAGAATTGAACACATAACGGTGAATCTTGTTAAAAGAGGGCATTCATAATCAGAATCCTTCTAGTGCAGAAGGAGGCAATTCGGGCCATCGAGTCTGCACCAGCCCTCTGAAGAGCATCCTCCTTTGGTCTATTCCTGTAACTACACCTAACACTTTGGACACTATAGTGCAATTTAGCATGGCCAAATCCACCTACCTTGCACATCTTTGGACCAATGTAGGAAACCAGAGCACCAGAGGAAACTTATGCAGACACTAGGAGAATGTGTAAACTCCACAGACAGTCACCCAAGGCTGGAATTGAACCTGGGTCACTGGCACTGTGAGGCAGAGTGCTAGCCACCTGGAAATATTAGGAAACTAAGGGTCTTGTGAGAGGGTGGAATTAAAGGAAGTCGGTATTAGTAAGAATATGATGCTGGGGAAATTAATGGGGTTAAAGGCTGACAAATCACCAGGGTCAGAGTAGTAATGGGAGTGGCCCTGGAAAGACTGCATGCCTGGATGCATTAGTGGTTGTTTTCCAAAATTCTATAGACTCTGGAGCAGTTCCTACGGATAGGAGGATGGCAAAGGTAACCCCATTATTTAAAAAGGGAGGGAGAGAAAAAAGTGAGATATACAGACCAGTTGGACTGACATCCGTATTGAGAAAGATGCTGGAGTCTATTATAAAGACTTGACAGCAGAATATTTGGAAAGCATTAATGGGATTGGACAAGGTCAGTGATTTTGAAAGGCAAGTCATGCTTAACAAATCTACTGGAATTTTTTGAGGATATAACTAATAGAATAGATAAGGGGGAACCAGTGGATGTGGAGTATTTGGACTTTCAGTAGGCTTTTCAGAAATTCTCTCATAGGAGATTAGTGGGCAAAATTAAAGCACATGGGATAGGAGGTAATATAGTGGCATGGATCGAGAATTGGATGACGGACAGGAAACCGAGAGTGGGAATAAATGTGTCTTTTTTCGAGTGACAGGAAGTGACCAGGCAGGAAGTACCGCAGGGTTCAGTGCTTGGGGTCCCAGCTTTTGTTTTATTCGGGGGGCCAGGCTGGGTAAGAATTTATTCCTCGTCCCGAAGTTCCCTTGAGGGGGCAGTTAAGAGTCAACCACATTACTGTAGATCTGGAGTCGCATGTCGGCCGGACCAGGTAAGGATGGCAGATTTCCTTCCCGAAAGGGTATTAGTGAACCAGATGGGTTTTTACCACAATTGACAAAGATTCCATGGTCGACTTTTAATTCCAGATTTTTATATGAAATCAAATTTTGCCATCTGCAATGGTGTGATTTGAACCTGTGTCCCCAGAGCATTACTCTGGATCTCTGGTTTAGTGGTCCAGTGACTACCATTATGCCAATGAATTTTTTTTTTCCAATAAAGGGGCAATTTAGCGTCGCCAATCCACCTACCAGGCACATCTTTGGATTGTGGGGGGTGAGACCCACATAGACACAGGGAAAATGTACACACTCCACACGGACAGTGACCCGGGGCCAGGATCGAACCCGGGGCCAGGATCGAACCCGGGTCCTCAGTGCCGTGAGGCAGCAGTGCTAACCACTGCCTCACAGCACTATGACACCTGATAGTATCTGTTCATGATTATATAAATGACTTGGAAGGGCAGCACAGTGGAATAGTGGTTAGCACTGCTGCCTACGGCGCTAGGACCCGGGTTTGATCCCGGCCCTGGGTCACTGTCTGTATGGAGTTTACACATTCTTCCCTTGTCTGTTTAGGTTTCACCTCCACAACCCAAAGATGTGCAGGTTAGGTGGATTGGCCACACTAAATTGCCCCTTAATTGGGAAAAAAGATAATTGGGTACTTATTGCATGAGGGAACCAAATGTAACATTTCCAAGTTTGCTGATGGCACAAAACTGGCCAATGTTGTGAAAAGGATGCAAGGAGAGCTTCAGGTAATTTGGACAATGGGTGGACAAACACATGGCAGATGGATTACAATTCAGCCAAATATGAGGTTATGCGCTCTGGTGTGAAAAACAAAGGAAGAGTATTATTTAAATAGTACTATGTTGGGAAGTGTGGATGTACAAAGGGATCTGAGTATCCTTGTACACTAGCCAATGAAAGTGGTGAGGCAGGTCCAGCAAGTAACTAAGAAGGCAAATATGTTGGGCTTCATTGCAAGATAATCTTTATTAGTGTCACAAGTAGGCTTACACTAACATTGCAATGAAGCTACTGTGAAAATTCCCCAATCGCCACACTCCGGCACCTGTTCTGGTACACTGAGGGAGAATTCAGAATTGTTATGGGCTAGGGTTTAGAAACTCCTAAGTGTATTATGAAGTTCACCTGACCTACAACCTCTACGTTGAATTTGGCGAGGATGAGTACAAGAGCCTTCCCTTCAGGTGTGATTCAACAGTCTTCCTAGACACTTCAATCAAAGCAAGCTTTATTCTAAGAACTTAATTAACATATATATAAACACACAACAAGAATTTCTATCACTTACAAACCTAAAGATACCCCACAGCTACAATAATCTGCGTATAACACTTATGAATTCCCCCTTAATTGTTCCAAATCAAAATCGCATAAACCAAAAACCCTTTTTCAAGGGCATAGCCCAGCACACTGTATTCTCACTTGAATGAGACTGGCTTTCCCTGAATATATCTTTTTAAGTTACCAAAGCCGGTAACCACAACCTGTTTACTTCTGAAACAGTTTTTAAAATGAAAATAAAGAGACAGGCCAAAACACTGTAGTCCACAGCAGTCAAAAACTGAAAGTAGGGGCGGTATGTGGCGCAGTGGTTAGCACTGGGATTGCAGTACTGAGGACCCAGGTCACTGTCCGTGTGGAGTTTGCACAATTTCCCCATGTCTGCGTGGGTCTCACCCCAACAACTCAAACTTGTGCAGGTTAGATGGATTGGCCATGCTAAATTGCCCCTTAATCGGAATAAAAATAATTGGGTGCTCTAAATTTATTTATTTTTTTAAAAACTGAAAGTGAAACCAAAACAAACCTCAGCCACAGCTCAGCTCCACCCATAAAATGACATCACTGAAGCCATGTGATAAGACAAAAACCTTTCTGAAAGGGACACTACCATGACAGAATGTCCAATTCACCTAACAAGCACGTATTTCAAGTCCTGTGGGATGAAACCGGAACACATCTGCTCCACGAATCCATACACTGGTGGGAAATCCTTCTCCACCTCACCAATCTCCTGTTTTGTCGATCAAATCCCCCATACATTGGGGACAAAGGTCCACCACGAGCGAGAGCTACCAAATAAGTGACCACTCACTCCATGACCGCCACTGGAAGTCCTTACTGCGGCAAAGGTGAGGACACCTGCCTTCACCCCCGTCTGCAGCACCGGCGAGTCTGATATCCCGAAAATGGCCAATAGCGGACATGACTCCAGGTTGGCATTACGTTTCTCTGGCATGGTGCTGAAGAAAGAGATCTAAAAGCTTATAACTTGGGATAAGACCAGAATATAGGAAAGTCATAGTCATAGATGTTTATAACATGGAAACAGGCCCTTCGGCCCAGCTTGCCCATGCTGCCCAGTTTCTATCACCAAGATAGTCCCAAGTGCCTGCATTTGGCCCATATCTCTGCCCATTTAACTGTCTAACTTTTTTAAAGGAAATAATTGTACATGCCTCCACCACTGCCTCTGGCAGCTCATTCCAGATGCTCACCACCCACTGTGTGAAATAATTTTTCCTCTGGTCTCTTTTGTATCTCTCCCCTCTCACCTTATGTCCTCTAGTTCTAGACTCCTCTACCTTTGGGAAAAGAAGTTGACTATCTACCTTATCTATGCTCCTCATTATTTTATAGACCACTATAAGATCATCCCTACGTCTCCTATGCTCCAGGGAGAAAAGTCTCAGCCTATCCAGCGTCTCCTTATAACTCAGACCATCAAGACTTGATAGCATCCTCGTAAATCTCTTCTGCACTCTTTCTAGTTTAACAATATCCTTCCTATAATAGGGTGAGAAGAACTGAACACAGTATTCCATGTGTGGTCTTATCAATGTCATGTACAACTTCAACAAGACAGCCCAACTCCTGTAGTCAATATTCTGACCAATAAAACCCAGCATGTAGAATGCCTTCTTCACCACCCTGTCCACTTGCGACTCCACCTTCAAGGAGTTATGAACCTGTACCCCTAGAACTCTTTGTTCTGTAACTCTCCCTACCATTAACTGAGTAGGTCCTGCCTGATGTGATCTACCAAAATACATCACCTCACATTTATCCAAATTAAACCATCTGCCATTCACTGGCCCAATTGGTCAAGATCCTACTGCAATCTTATATAACCTTCTTCACCATCCACTATGCCACGAATCTTGGCGTCATCTGCAAACTTCGTAACCATACCTCCTACATTCTCATCCAAATCATTTAATATATATAACAAAAAACAGTGGATCCTCCGCTGGTCACAGGCCTCCAGTTTGAAAAACAACCCTCCATAACCACCCTTTCGCCTCGGTCGCCAAGCCAATTTTGTATCTAATTGGCTACCTCACCCTGGATCCCGTGAGATTTAACCTTTTGCAACAACGTACCATGCGGTACCTTGTCAAAGGCCTTATTAAAGTCCATGGAGACAACATCGACTGCTCTGCCCTCATCTACCTTCTTGGTTGCCCCTTCAAAAAACTCAATCAAATTCATGAGACATGACTTGCCCCTTACAAAGCCATGCTGACTTTCCCTAATGAGCTCTTGCCTGTCTAAATGCCTGTAGATCCTGTCCCTCAGAATACCTTCTAACAATTTACCCACTACAGAAGCCAGGCTAACCGGTCTGTAGTTCCCAGGCTTATCTCTACAGCCCTTCGTAAATGTTTGGTTAGCCGACCCGAGAACATTGTTCACACCTGTCCTCCACCCCAGAGAAGAGTCCGCTCATCCTCACCTTGCCCAAATGAGCCCTGTGCGCCACCTTGAATTAGAGGAGACTAAGCCGAGCATATGAGGACATGGAGTTGACTCTGTGAAGAGCCTCATTCCACATCATCCAGAATATTTGAATCAGCTAATTGAAATTTCTCCGCCAGCTCCTTAAAGCTGGCAAACCTTCCCTCGGTGAACAAGTCTCCAAACCCTTCCCCTCCCGTGACCTAAACATTGAGTCCAAACCCACTGGCAAAAAGCGCTAATTATTGCAATTAGGAGCCAGCAAAGATATGGAACTAAGTTTAAAATGCTGACTGAACTGCATCCAGATTCTCAGGGTGGACACCACTACTGGATTCGAGGAAACTTACCGGAGAGATCGGCAGTGATGTGGTTACGAATGTATCAAGGCCAGAACCCTGACAGGAACTCTCGTCCATTTATCCCCATGTGGAACCCGGATCACAAAACCACCCCAGTACCTTTTCAATATTGGCTACCCAACACTAAAATAATAAATTGGGTAAAGCCAAGCCTCCTGATTGCCCATCTCTCTGGAGGAATGCCCTGCGGACCCTTGGGGTCTGTCCTACCTAGATAAATGAGGACACTAATTTATTACTTTTGACAAAGAAGGACTTGGGGAGAAAAGTAGAGAGACATTGAAAAATAAATAAAAATCTCAGGAGCACATTTGTCTTAATAGCCTTGACCCAGCCTGCCAAGGACAGTGAGAGGCTATCCCACCTCTGTAAGTCAGATTTGACCCCATTAACCACACTTGTATAATTTATGAAGCGAGGCCCAGTCGCAGACCATCCTTGCACTATGGAAAGCGGTTCTAATGCCAGAACAAACCGATGCGAGGACAATGCATATCCCTTCCTCATGCCCCTATTCAGCAGAAAATAGCCCAAATTCAAAGCATTCGTGCGGGGCCCTATAGAATAAACACATCCAGGATATAAATTTTTGTCCAAATCCAAACCTCCCAAGAATCTCAAAGATATCCCCACTCCACCCTATCAAACGCCTCTTCAGCATCTTGGGAGACAATACCTCCGGTTCAGGCACCGAGGAAGGGGAGAGGACAACATTTAATAGATGCCGTGTATGGGCTGACAATTGCCGATGCTTGACGAAGCCTGTCTGGTCTTCCGAAATCCCTTCTGGGAGGCACGGCCTCAACCGCAATGCTAGCACTTTTGCAAGTATCTTGGCATCTGCATTTAAAGCAAAATAATAGGTCGGTATGACCCATGCTCTGTCGGGTCCTTAAGGATCCAGGAAATAGAGATCTGGGCAATGAACCCTAGGACAAAGAGTCGCTTAACATATCTAAAATTAGAGGGATAAATTATTCCTCAAAACTCTTATAAAACTCAGTGGGGAAGCCATCACAGCCAGGAGTTTTACCGTCTGCTTCAACCCATTTCTTCATTTCCTCTGGGCCCAATGAGGATTCCAACTCTTCCCACCTCCTCCCATTCACCACTGGGATGGATATTCCATCCAAAAAATCCGTCATGTCTGAACTCTCCGCCAGGGGCTCTGATTATTGGAGATCCCGATTAAATGCTTCAAAAGCCGCATTAATCTGAGATGGGGCGCAAACCAGGCTGCCACTCGAGTCCTATACCTGTACAATCTCCTGGGAAGCCGCCTCCCGTCTCGACTTATACGCTAAGAGACGACTGGCCTTCTCCCCGCGTTCATAAAATACACCCCTAGATTGATGCTGATACACTGCCTTATCCGTAGATAACAGTTCAAATTGTGTCTGCAGCTTTTTCCTACATTTTCCAACAACTCCAGGATTGGGGCAAGTGAGTACTGGTGGTCCACCTCAAGAATGGAGTCCAGCAGCCTCTGCCACTCCACCCTCGCTGTCTTTTCCATGTGCACTGTGTAGGAAATTATCTTGCCCCTGATCACCGTAAAATGCAAACATGAACAAGGAACCCCAATGATTCCACATATCAATGTACCCATCTCCCATATCCAAAAAAACTCAAAAACTTCAGTCACCCCCACACCCAGCCCATGCTTCTTTACAAAGGAATCTGCCTCCCCCAGTGCATCAAAAAAAAGTATTTTCCATCAAAAGCCACTCTTAGCCGTGCAGTGTACACCATCCCAAACTGAACTCCACTTTTATACTGGACTGCTTCAGTCTTTGTCAGCTCCACTTCCACATCCTGATAAAACCTGATGGTGCGGCCTTCCCATTTTTAGTTGCGATGCTCCCTTGCCCAACTGCAGACCCACTCTTTTTCTAGGAAAATGTGAAACTTCACGAATACTGCTCGCAGTGGTTCGCCGGGACGAGGCTTCTGTCTGACCTGTGGACTCGGTCCAGCTCAGGAGGGGACGCGAGTCTACCCTGCTCACCACCTTCCCAAACATCTTTGCAAAATATTCGGTGGGAATTGGGCCTTCCATCCCCTCTGGCAGCCCCACAATTTGGATATTTTGCCTCCTGGAACAATTCTCCACATCATTCACTTTGGCCTTCAGTGATTTGTTCACCTTGGCCATCAGAGACATTTGCAGAGAAGCAATCTGGTTGCTATGCCTCGACAGGGCCACCTCCATACCTTGTATTGTCACCATGCACCTTTACCGTTTTGTCGGTCCTCTGCAATACGAAACGAATGGGAGCCAAGGTCTCTTGCATCGATTTGCGAAGGTCCCCCCCCACACAACCCGCCTGTGTTTGTCAAATTCTGCAGCCAAAGTGCTCGTGAGCATCTCGGCTGTTAGTTGAGTGGCCGGAGTCACAGAGGTTGCCTCCGGCATCTTTTCCACCGACGAGCCCCAGAGGCCTTATTCAGTCGATGAACTTCTACTTTCAGACCTTTTCCCCCTGGGTTTTCTAGGCCTTTCACCAATGCAGGTAGGTACCTTATTCCATGAAACAAGTGGGTTTTTCAATGAAAATGCCCCTGAAACTAAGCGAAAAGGACTAAAAGAACAGTACCCTAGTGAGAACCACATTGTGCACATCTTCCCCCTTCATAACGTCACCGGAAGTTTTAAAAAATATATGTTAAAACAAAAGTAGTTAGCTACCCCTCTGCACACTGTTGTAAGCAAGTATAAAGGGTTATCTCTATTCCATTAAATTTTCTTAATATTTTTCTTCCACATGCATAAGCCCAGAAAGTTCTTAGCACTGTTAACTTTGAAGTTGAAGACATTATTTGTCAAATGCATTTTATTGGTGACCCAATATATTTCATTACCATTCAACTGACATGTTCTTTACCCAGGCTGGAATCCTACCACGATCTGACGGAAATACGAATGGCACAGAGTACTGGCTGCCTAATGGCTCAATGCTCGATGCTAATGGCTCTCAGGTTCATGCTGCTGCAGTCAATGGAAATAAATGTGCATTGCATAAACTCATAGCAGGTGAGCAACTGTGTGTTTGGAGTTCAGAAAGGGTTAGACTGCATTTCTCCATATATAAAATAAAATAATGCATTATTCCAGTAAGTTAACTCAAAGGATGCTGTTTTAGCAAAGTTAAAGAAATTAAATATGTTTTGGCACACTTAAAATAACAGAAATCGAATACTTGTAGCGTCCCTCCAAAAGCTTGCTTTAAAATCAAAGGAAATCCGGTTGGAGAACGTTGGTCTAAGTGAAGTACCACAAAATTCGTCATAGAACCGTCATCCTTTTTGTTTATACATCTAAATATTATTTTAAAATCTTGCAAAACATCCTCGCTGCAGAATTTCACTTACTGTTGTTGGAATTTTGTTACAGTTTTGTGTAATATTTTCCCAGACTTGACTCCATTGATTGCTGACCTCACAACTTCCCTCCCTCGCTGTCACACTAGTTGACAGTGTCAATGGATCCCTCTGTTCAGGTACAGTCTACATGCTTCCAAAATCTCCCATCACCCCAACCCCCCTCCGCCAACATCTCCCACAAGTCATCCTCAACATCTCTGTCATTGCAATCTATACTGTGCTACCTCCAAACTCTTTTTCTACTCCAAATTAAACAAACTGAACCATAATTTCCTCACTTTTGTCCTCCAGTGCCTCTGAGATAAAGATCAACATCCCCTTATATTTTTAGATTTATTTTTATGTTGTGCAGCAGCTTGAAGTTCATAGTCTCTCACCATTAAGAAAATATTCCAATTTGTCTTTCTCATACCCTAAGCCTATGATTTCACTTTCCATTTATTAAGGTTTTGCCCACTGATTATCTCTCTTTCTAATGTCTGCTTCCTGCTACATAACTTACTCCTAGAAAACATGAATGTAAAATTCTTTATTCCTTTTTTTAAGTCAGTGGTTCCCAGCCGTTTCTTTTTTGCGGGCCATGGATTGTCATCCAAAGCTTTTGCAGACTACATCTTATGCAAGCAGTTTTGAACATTTTTTCAATGGGAGTCGAATATGTATATCAATGGGTATTAAAAATGCAGCCTTTTCTAATAGTTTATGATGCACAGTCACAAATACATTGCGGATTATACTACACAAGGGATGTTTGTGAAGAAAATTACATTGCGAATAATAATGTAACATCGATTATGATACAATTACATGTACCTTGTATGCATTTTTTTCCCCACGGACCACCTGCAGTACTCTACTAACACAGGTTGGTCATTTATATGTATTTGGTGAAAGGTTGTCACCTCAATCTACATCCCCAGGGGAGAACCATTTGTCACATCCTGCTAATTGGTGTATATTCCCATAGTTCCTATTCTTTGTCTCGTAATCCAAAGTTAACTGCCAGCCTTTCAATTCCATGGTACATTTATTTTGGGCTCATAATCTCTTGTGTCTTCTTCGGCGATCACTCACTAATGATTATGATTGTCCACCTGTGAAACCCTGTCACCGATTATGGATTCTGTGGGTTATTGCATGGCTGACAAGCCCGCCCCTAGAGCCGCATCTTCAACTGCACTCTTAGCAGGTGTTTCCAGGACTTGGTCCTTGGACTCCAGGTCGCTGCTACTGCTTTCTCAGGCTCCTTTTCCGGCCTCCTCTTGCCGTTTGGTGTCCGTGAAGAATTGTGTCCCTTCAATAAAGAGATTCCTCCAAGTAGGTTTCTTCTGAGCAAGGGATTCCCAGGCATTAATGTCGATATTGCATTTATTTCTTGAGGTAAGCCTTCAGGCTGTCTTTGAAGTACTTCCTTTGTCCTCTTGTTTGAGAGCCTTCCTTGAGTTGGGTGAAGAGGATTTGCTTTGGCGGGCGGGACTCTGAGCTTGTGGCTGGCCCATTGGAGTTGGTTTCCGATGATCATGGCCCCAATGATGGTGCTCTTGGTTCCTTCAAGGAAGCTGATGTTAGTACGCTTGTCATCTCAGCTGATGCGGAGAATCTGACTGACAGATGTTTTTTTTATATAAATTTCGAATAACCAATTCATTTTTTCCAATTAAGGGGCAATTTTAGCATGGCCAATCCACCTAGCCTGCACATCTTTGGGTTGTGGGAGCAAACCCATGCAAACACGGGGAGAATGTGCAAAATCCACACGGACAGTGACCCAGAGCCAGGATCGAACCTGGGACCTCGGCGCCGTGAGGCAGAAGGGCTAACCCACTACGCCACCATGCTGCCGAGTCTCTGACAGATTTGATGGTGCGTCTCCGAGGCCTTGAGGTGGCATCTGTTCGTAGTCCAAGTTTCTCAGCAATATAAGAGAGTTGGGAGGACAACTGCTTTGAGGATCTTGATGTCAGCACAATTGTCGTAGTCATCAAAGACTCTCGTCCTTGGACATCCGAAGGAGACGCCGCGGCTTGGATACGATGTTGGATCTCTACATCAATGTCAGTCTTAGATGAAATGTGACACCCAGGTAGGAGAAATGTTCCATGTTTGGTAGCGTTTCTCTGCTGATCTTGATGGGAGGGAGAGACTGGATCTTGCCCTGGGGTGGGTTGGTAAAAGACGAGGTTGAGGCAGAGTCCGATTTCTTTGGTATGCTCCTGCGAAGGTGTCACAAGCACCGTTTGGAGATTTTCTTCTGAGAGAGTGGTGATGGCGATGTCATCCTCATACTGTAGTTCCACGAGCAATATCAGTGTCGCGTTCTTCGTGGATTTCAACTGGTTGCGTTTGAAAAGTTTTCTATCCAACCTGTAGACGATGTCCACTCCAGCTTGTTCTTGACAGGCGAAGGATGGTGGTGATGAAGATGGAGAATGGGTGGGGGCATGACACATCCCTGCTTGACTCTCGTCTTGACCTCAAAGGTTTCCGGCTTATTTCCGTCAGTGAGGACTGTCGCCGACATCTTGTTGTGAAGGATGCTGATTAATTTTTCTGGACAGCCAGCTTTTGACAGGGTCTTCAATAACATTTCCCAATTGACTTGAGTTAAAAGTCGTGGCTCACTCGATGAAGGTCATGTCGAGTGGCTGATATTTTTCCTGGGATTCCTCTTGAAGTTGTTGAGCAGTGAAAATCATGGCTGTTCCACGGTTTAGTAGGACGCTACACTGGCTTTCCAGAAGGATTTCTTCAGAGACTGGGAGAAGGTGGCAAGCACATAGGGCAGCATGTTGGCATAGTGGTTCGCACAGTTGCTTCACAGCTCCAGGGTCCCAGGTTCGATTCCCGGCTGGGTCACTCTCTGTGCAGAGTCTGCACATCCTCCCCGTATGTGCGTGGGTTTCCTCCGGATGCTCCGGTTTCCACCCACAGCCCAAAGATGTGCAGATTAGGTGGATTGACCATGCTAAATTGCCCTTCGTGTCCAAAAAGGTTAAGTGGGGGTTACTAGGTTGCGGGGATATTGTGGATACGTGGGCTTGAGTAGGGTGCTCTTAGTAAGGGCAGGTGCAGACGCGATGGGCCGAATGGCCTTCTGCACTATAAGTATTATGATTCTATAAGGATTTGGGCAATGATCTTCCCGGTGATGGAGAGCAGAGAGATTCCTCTGTAGTTCCCACTGTCCACTTTGTCTACTTTCTTGAAAATGGTGGTAATGATGACATCCCTGAGGTCAGCAAGAAATTCTTCTCTGTCCCAGCTAATAAAGATGATGGGTGATCTCTTCTCCACCAAGTGTGAAATTCCACTGGAATCCCGTTCACTCCTGCAGCTTTTCCATTCTTAATATGTTTAATGGTTGCTTCAACCTCGTCCATGCTTGTTTTCATATTATATGAAAGATTATTTTCCAGTTGGACTTGAAATATGTTTAAAATATAATTTGTACTTTTAGGTCATCCATTCTCTTAGTTTTATTCTTCCTGCCTTTTTCTTCAGCCTCCTGGCCTCCCTTTGCAGGGATAATCAAGGTCATTATAGACCGGTGAGCCTGACGTCAGTGGTAGGGAAGCTGCTGGAGAAGATACTGAGGGATAGGATCTATTCCCATGTGGAAGAAAATGGGCTTATCAGTGATAGGCAACATGTGTTTGTGCAGGGAAGGTCATGTCTTACCAACTTAATAGAATTCTTTGAGGAAGTGACAAAGTTGATTGATGAGGGAGGGGCTGTAGATGTCATATACATGGACTTCAGTAAGGCATTTGATAAGGTTCCCCATGGTAGGCTGATGGAGAAAGTGAAGTCTCATGGGGTCCAGGGTGTACTAGCTAGATGGATAAAGAACTGGCTGGGCAACAGGAGACAGAGAGTAGTAGTGGAAGGGAGTTTCTCAAAATGGAGAACTGTGACCAGTGGTGTTCCACAGGGATCCGTGCTGGGACCACTGTTGTTTGTGATATACATAAATGATCTGAAGGAAGGTATAAATGGTTTTTCATAAAATCATAAATTCATAGAATTTGCAGTGCAGGAGGAGGCCATTCGGCCCATCGAGTCTGCACTGGCCTGGGAAAGAGCACCCTACTTAAGCCCACACCTCCGCTCTATCCCAGTAACCCACCTAACCTTTTTGGACACTAAGGACAATCTATCATGGCCAATCCACCTAACCTGCACATCTTTGGACTGTGGGAGGAAACCGGAGCACCCGGAGGAAACTCACGCAGACACGGGGAGAACGTGCAAACTCCACACAGACAGTGACCCAAGCCGGGAATCGAACCTGGGATCCTGGAGCTGTGAAGCAATTGTACTAACCACTATGCTACCGTGCTGCCCATGTTTTCACGCTAATGCTGTTTTGAATTAATCAATTCTTCATCATTATTAAGTTAATTTAGCTCAATTCCAATCTTGCATGTTGAATTTATTCATTTCTAATTTTGTGCCCAGTTTCACTTTATTCATTTCTTCAGATCCCGATTTTCTGTAAGGCTGTTAATTGTACATTAATTGGGTGTTTATATTAATTGGGAACTTGTGGTTCTTGGATTCGAGGAGGTCCACAATTTGTAAATAATATAATGTAAATAAAAGCTTATGAGTATATAAAGGTTACGCTCTATTTCTATTCTTCACTGCCTGGCTATCTAACTTCCAACAACGCTACAGAGTTATGGAAGGGATCCAGTGAATTCTTCTCTTTATTCTGATTCTGTCAGATAGCAATTAAAACCTGCTTCGACAACCACGCAAAACCCTAAATTGCTTGTGGATTTTAGCATTAAATAATCCTTTGGTCACTTCTGTAAATCAGCCTATAATCTAAAGTACACTTGTTTTGTGCATTAATTAAATAATAGCACGGTCCAATAATTCATTATTGGGTTATTTAAATTCACTAGAATTTTCAGCCTGAAGGGATTTAAGGAATATACACGACTTCTTACACAGTAATATTCCACAGGGAGCTTGTGTTTTCTTTAAGGGGCATTGATATTTGTTAAAATGTAGATAATTGACATTTCTTTGTTGAAGATTTTCAAATCTCATCCTTAAGGGCGGCACAGCGGTTAGCACTGATGCCTCGCAGCACCAGGGACTGTTGCTCTTATTAGCCTTGGTTTTATTAGCTCTAATTCTGTCACCTTTGCTCACGAGTCGGCAGGTATCTTTCTGATACCGCCACGTGGTTCAAGCTCAAGTAATGATTAATAATGCAGCACACCGCTTAGTAAAAGTTAAATCAACGATCATTTATTATATACAGCAATAAATACTTATACAACAATCCTACTTCTAGACTACTACCTACCACTAAAGGCCAATACGTAACTTTGGAGATGGCCCACCAGGTCAGGGTAACAAATGGTCTATCGAATTGGGTCTGGCCTGCGGGATTCAAAAGGCTGGTACAAGTCGATAGTCTGGAGCACCTATCTGGTAGCGATTGCTGGAGTAAGACTTACTTGTTTTCCTTGTCGAAGGGTCTCGAAGGTTGCGAGCAGGAGAAGAAAGGTCGATCTGAACTTGGCCCCTATCTTTATAGTTCCCAGGGGCTTCCCGCCTCTCGGGGCGGACCTTGACCCTGGTTCCAAGTGATTGGACTTGGTCCCAATCACTTGTTTCGATATGCTCCAATAATGGGGTGATTCCTTTATCGGGGGGTGGTCGTCCACCTTTCTTTGTCTCAGCCACTGCTGGCACCGAAAAGTCTGGATCGGCTTTATGTTGCTGATGTGTAGCAATTGTTCCCGGGGATGGCTGCTTACTATGCAGATGGCTGGGTTGTTGTGATGTTAATGACTGCAGGTATCGGTCTGGGCCAACTTCCCCAGAGCCGAATACACTGTTTTACCTGCAGCTGTCCGTTTGAGTCCTGTTGGCTGATTTTCCCATCAGCCTCTTTCGATCGCCATTTTAGATCGGAGTTTGACCATTCTAATCGGGAATCAGCCATTTTAGGTGGCTACAGGACCCAGGTTCAATTCGGCCTCAGGTGATTGTATGGAATTTGCACAGTCTCCCAGTGTCTGTGTATTTCTTCCAGGTGCTCCAGTTTCCTCCCACCGTCCAAAATTGTGCAGGTTAGGTGGATTGGCCATGCTAAATCGCAGCTTAGTTTCACAAAAATGTGTACATTAGGTGGGGTTATGGGGGTTGGGCCTGGGTAGGGTGCTTCTTCAGTGAGTCAGTGCAGACTTAATTTGCCGACTGGCCTCCTTCTTCTTTCTACGGATTAACTGTGGAAGTGATTCAAAAATCCACATTAAAAACAATAAAGGGATCATGCAGCATTACTTCTACTGTAATATACTTTTCTGAAAATTTGACCATGTTTTGTTGCTTGTGAATGAAGCCAGCTTCAGGGTATTATTTTGTTTCGTGAACATCAGAAAAATGGTGGTTTTATTTGTTTAAAAGAAATTAGCCTGAATCATTCAAATTTTGTTATCCATGACGTGGATTAAATTCTGACTCCCTTCCATTTAAAACTTCAGTGTGACAGTGTATTATATTTCATTACCCATTTGCTGCCATTTTTGGCTTTAGGTTTAATTTAACCATTCTCTATTTTCTGAGACCATAATGAAATATTGTGGATAGTTGAATATAATGGGGCTTTTATTTGACACTACTTACACCTATTCCCACTGTGGTGAAAGCATGGTTGTGTTGTAATTCACCTACTGACCACTAAGAGTCTCATTAGTATATAAGTGAATGTTAGAGTCAGGTGACCTCAGACTGATGAGGAACTTGGGGAGAGAGGTTGCTTGTACATGTTTATACTGTTATTCATCTGTTTTGTATATATTTGACCCACAGTTAATGTTACTAAATCATTTATAGCTTTAGCTACAAGTCTTCTTGTAATATAAATCAGCCATCCGACAAGAATATTACACCTATTCTATCAAATACAATAACATGACGACAAAGGTGGTACCTAATCACCAAACAATGTCAGTATCATTCTAAAACTGAACAGCAATGTGAGAGAAACTTACTCTTGTCCTCACTTTCTTATGGAAGTGCCTGTCCCGTACTAAAGTTAATTAAACCATTCTGTTGTTGTTTTTAATGGGCTTAACCAGTGTTAAACAAGAAAACAAATGAAAAGTCAGATCAAGTAAAAGCACATTAATCACAAGGCAAAGTTTTTTTCCCCCTAATTTTGTTTCCTGCTTAACCACCGTGTTAATTAATTTAAGTTTGCATATTAGCGCATTATGGAACCGATTGTTATGATCCTGTTATGAATAGTTAATATTCAAAGAAGAAATCCAAACATCCAGCAAGTAACCAACAAAGCTACACCACAAGATATCACATTTTTAAACAAATACAAATTTTATTGTATATCAAAAAAAATTGAGCAGAATAAGCACTATTAACAAGGCCATACTTTTAAAGACTTTTGCTATAAATTGAACTCTATTTTTTACTCTCCCTTCTCCAAGAGTTCCCTTACCTTGTGAAATCACTTTTTTTCCTGGGACTAATCCAAAAGGTATGCCACAGCTCTCTGTAACTTACTTCTCCTTAGTATTTCATTCCTCAGATGTGAGATTTAATGTAGCCCTTCCATTAGCTTGGTGGACCGTCATCTTTTCCTTTACCAATCTCATAATTCTGGATGTCTCGACTCTTGATTTAGGTTGCCAGCGGTTCCAACTGCCATCCCACAGTTTCTGAAGCAGCCTTTGCTGCCTGCTTCCTGCAGCAAGTCTCTATGAGGACCACTAAATTATCCAACTGCTTTTCAATCCAAACTGGGGAAAATCCAAACTGAGATAGAGCCCTTCCTGCATTTCATGTTGTGAACAGTATTTTGTCTGCTTGAAATGTGGGCCTAACTATCACCTATTGTTGGCTCTCTAAATCCGGTAAGCTGCAGGGCAGAATCAGGCGGGTTTGGTGGCGGGCAGGCACAGAGAATCTGGCAAGAGCCAAGAAGTCAGAAACCTGCTGACATAAAATTATATTGCAATTCTCGGAATAGAGGGCTAATGGCAAGTCAGTCACCCTGCTGGCAGGTGGCATGAATGCCATTTTTTCATTTGCATCCCATGAACACTCATTAAAACAGCGGCCTACCGGTGTCCCATTAGGCCTTCTAATCTTGCGTCACATCTAACGGAAAATCAGGTTGACTTCAAGGTGAGTGCAAGAATGATTTCTGACATAGTGGTGCACCGCTCCTGATACACTTCACCACTCTTGTCGGCCTAGACCAGTTCCTGGCCTCCATCACTATGCTGAGCTGATCTTCATGGACAGCACCATGCTGTCACTGGTGACACTGTCTCAGCTCAGTATTGCTCATGAGGTTGGGGTGTACACTGGTCACTTTCCCTCCTGGTGCCACACACCATTGTCTATCTGGATTGCACTGTACTATGGGACTCATGCAACCACCACAACAATGGTCCGAAGGTCAACTGGGGATGTGGAGGGTGCTGAGGACCTGGGTTAGAATCCCGGCCCTGGGTCACTGTCCGTGTGGAGTTTGCACATTCTCCCCATGTCTGCGTGGGTTTCACCCCCACAACACAAAGATGTGCAGGTTAGGTGGATTGGCCACGCTAAATTGGCCCTTAATTGGAAAAAATATATATAATTGGGTACTCTAATTTTATTTCAAAAAAAGAATGTGAAGTTTGGGGTGGCGGGGGGGGGGGGGGGGGGGGGGGGGGGGGGCGGGGGGGGGGGGGGGGGGGGTGACCTGACTGACAAATGGAATTGGACAATGTGGAAGGCAGGCTGAGCGAAGAGTGGGGGTATGACGAGGGCTCATGATGTCACGTAGACAGGCAAGGAAGTGGGTGATGAAGATGAAGAATGGAAGGCTGAGGGAAGACCAAGGCAAGGGAAGCTAAACTCCCAACAAGCTTGCATGAAAATCACACAAACAAGGATACCACATTGTTTACTGTAGGGAATTGATGAAGTCTCCAGAGGCGATGGGTAGAGGTCCAAAGGAGGCAGGGGCTCCTCACATGTGATGGGAACGGGCTGAGGGGAAGGTGGTTGAATTGAGAAACGGACTTCTTGGGGCTGCTCGCTTTTTCCCTCTGGGTTGCTGACATCCTGCACGGTCTGGTGAAGACTGGTGGGCTGGAGAGAGTGATAAGAGTGTGTTGGACTGCTATTTAAATATGATGGTGGGGCCTTCAAACCCCTCAACTGAGGGCGGGCAGACGAATCAGCTGCAGGCCCGCTAGGAGAGTCCGAAGGGAACTTGCCTGTGCATAATTAATGAGGTTCCATGCACAGAATGCGGTGCAGGATCCCACACCCACATGGTCGTTGGGACAGACGCTGCAGGAGCTGTCCACTGCCGCCCTTAATCTCAAAACGGGAGAATTCCACCTGTAGTCTTCACTGAAGCAAAACTACAGCTTTATCTGTTTCTTCCCAAGCTGAGCTGCCTGTTTCTGTCAGCAAATGGACACAGATAAATTAAATAAAAGAACCTTCTGATTCAGTTCAATCCTGAATAACTATTTCAGTGGCGATGTGACACAAATCGCCTATTCCCAGTTAGAAATTCAAATTAACTACCCTTTGAATTCCAAAGTTTTTCTTGATTTGGGGAAACTATATGAATAATTTCTACCTCTAATGGAGTTTTATGAACCCCTTTCCCAGAATTGCTAGTTTGTAGCTGCTCTTACAGAGGTAACATTAGACTCCCTGGCACTACCCAGAGATCCAGAAATGGGTTATTCATTATTCAGGTGTTACACCCATCCCTTGAGCTTCTGAGATAAACATAGGATAGCTTTCAACTGTAATTAATTCCCAGCTTGTTTGAACTGTGTTAACTTCAGCATTATTACCAGTTAACTGAAAAAATAGACTTTTTTGTCAAAGCTATTCGTCAGGCATTGCGCAAGAATAAATATCCAAGGGAGGCATCACATTTCTAAGCTGAAATAGGCGCAATGTATGTATATGTACTTTATGTCTGCAAATAACAGGGCCATGTGTATAAATATATGTAGCTTCCAGTACACTCAAATGCGCCACACTGTGAGCCTGACTGACAATCTTAAATTGGTTGTCAGTGTATTTCTTCGCACATTGAGGATTATTTAATAACTGTTGTATCACAGAACCACGTCTAATTTTAGACACTGTGTTTAGGTTTGGGATGACAACACACTTTCAAAAGCATTGTCATCTCATGCAAAATAGCTGGAAAAAATCTCTTCATTCATTCTACGGTGGTCTCCAATGAGATAGCTTTATTGTTGAGCAAATCCTCATTGAGAAAGGGGCATATGAAACTAGGTATGGAAAATGACAAAGCATTTGTATTTGGAAAAGCCTTGGATTTACATTTCACTCAATCAGGGCATTACTGCTTTTCATTGAGGAAGCCAGATATTTCTCCTCGAAAGGTTCAGCATGTATTGTTGACTTCAGAGGTAAGAATTTGATTGGCAAGAAAAGAATAATATGGGAATTACATAGACATTCTTCATTACTTAAGAGCTATGCTGCAGGATGCTGGAGCAACCAATTGGAAATATGAAACACTATAACACTTGTCAAATACCAGAGGACACCAACACATCCTGTTGTGAGTCTTTCACTAGCCAGAGAATTTAATGACATGGTGGCAATGGACTTAATGGTATGGGACAAGGATCAAGGTTTTTCTTTGTTGCACTTTGAGATTAGATTTAGCCTATCTACAGTAATAAATGTCAAAGACAAATGGACCTTAATAGACAAGGTCATGGAAAAATGTGTTGGTACCGGACTAGGCATGCCAACAAAATCTTCGACAGATAAGGGAGGAGAATTCACAAATACTAAATCCTGGGAAATGTGTGAGAACTTGAATATAGTAGTCACGAGTACTGAGGCTGAGAACCCGCTGAGCGAATGTTTCTGTGAGTAAATGTTGCGTAAAATAATCGTCGACATTCCAGCTTGCAAGTGGCAAATGCGCTGACATGGACAGTACAACTTTGCAAATGGTTGGAGTGTATGGCCTGTACCAGTTGGCATCTGGAAGGAATGCAAAATTGCCTTTGGTGCTGTCCCCCTGCTCTTGAAGCAACGACTATTAGCTTTATTTTCTCTGTCCAATTGAATTCCTTGCGTTCAGGCAGGAAAAGCAATATTAAGGCTGAGGCTTCAGAAATAATTTGGAAAGCATTGTGACAAACGTATAAAACTGTTTCAGGTAGACTTTATTTCTGGTGATCTGGTTTATTACAAGAGGGAAGGGCAGAGAGAATGGAAAGGCCCAGGGAAAGTTATAGGACGTGAGGGAAAAACTGTGATTAGCCAACATGAGAAACATACAGTAGAAGTCCATTTCTCATGCGTCATCGGAATGAATTTTTGTATACCAATAATGTGATAGGGGATGACAAATCCCCATGTGCATCATACACTTATATGTTTTGCGTGGCAAAGCCAGAAGGACAAGATAAGACAGAGCAGGAGTTAGATACTGGTAGAACAGGGGATTATGATGAAGAGGAAAGGGTTATTTTATTTTGCTAAAGACCAGGTGCCAAAGTGGGTTCTCTGGTATTGTATCACCCAGAAGAATCAAATAACCGGGAGGATGTCACAATAATGGGAAGGGCAGGGAAATCTGCTGGAAAAAATAAAAAATTGTTGAATGCCCAGGTGATGGACAAGCTGTGAAGGCCATGACTGGGAGAATGGAGTACGAGAATGAGAACTATGGAAGGAAATAAGGCTTGAGTTAGAATAATGGGTCGGATGCTGAATCCCCGGTCTGGAACGTTCACATTCAGTGGAGAGGGCCTCAGCTATGGTTTGCAGGGTATGTAAGAGTGGCAGCTTGGAAAGACTTCAACAGGCAAGTTAAGCCAGAATCTGACTAGACGGCACAGTAAAATGGAGAATACAGAACCATCACGACAATATAACAGAAGCAGAAATCAACTTACAAACGTACGAATTAGGAGCGGAAGTGGATCACTTGGCCCCTAGTTATAACCTTCACGGATCCTATTGGCTGGGGACAATTGGTTACCCCATGTTACTTGGGGAATATGAGCTCCCCCAATGAGAGGGGGGATGGGGCCATCATTAGCAGTGCAGTTGTATAAATGGAACTAGCCTGTGTGGTACCCACTAGAGAGGGACCCAGTAGTGAATTACTGGCCCAGGGTACATATTCTTGTAAATAAAGTTACTTTCTGTTTGACTCTACAAACTCATGCTGGATTCTTCATGGTCCTCACAAAATCCCTCAACCCTGCTCTGTCATTCAATAAGATCATGCTGATCTCTAATTAACCTCAACTTCGCATTCCTGCCTACCTCCAAAATCCTTTCACCCCCTTGCTTATCAAGAATCTATCTATTTCTGCCTTTAAAATATACAAAGTCAGCCTCAGCTGTATTTTGAGGAAGAGAATTCCAAAGTTTCACAACTCCGACAGAATTTCTTTTCCTCATCTCTATCTTAACTGGGCGACTTTTTGTTTTAAAACTATGAACTCTAGTTCTAGATTCTTCCTCAAGAGGAAACATCTTTTCCACATTGACCCTGCCAAGTTCCCTCAGGATCTCATATGTTTCAATAAAATCACCTCTTACTCTCCTAAATTCTAGCAGATACAAGCTTAGCCTGTCCAGCTTTTCCTCATAAGACAACCCCCTCCCCCCATTCCAGATATTAACCTAGTAAACATCTCTGAAATGCTTCCAACACATTGACATCTTTTAAATTAGGAGATCCAGATGTGGTCTCACCAACGCCCTGTATAGCTGAAAAATAACTTCCCTTCCCTTGTAATCTCTCACCGTTTCGAAAACATGCTCTTTTATTCCTCCTGCGAAAATGGACAATCTCACATTTTCCCACATGATACTCCATCTGCCAGAACTTTTTCCGCTCACCTAACCTATCTATAACCTTTTCTACCCTCCTTATGTCCTCTTCACAACTTACTTTCATCCAAATAATTTATAAACTGTGAACAGTTGAGGCCAAAGCACTGATCCCTGTGGTACTCCTGTCACATCCTGCCGATCAGAAAAAGCCACATTTATGCCGACTTTTTATTTCTTGTTAGCTAGCCAATCTTCTATCCATGCCAATATAATGATGTCAAATTTATTTGCCATGTCCATATTTCCTTTATTAACTCCCCAGACTCACTTTCTACAATAATAATAATCTTTATTAGTCTCACAAGTCGGCTTACATATTTTTTAGGAAACATTTTATAGAAGCATTTGTAATTTTCACAGTTTTAACAAATTAACATTCTAAACAGCCTAGCGGCCCGACACACGCAACAATATTACAATAACATAACCAACTACCCCTTAGCTCCTAGCTCCTAACTACCTGTATATTAGATTCCTTGGGCGGGATTCTCCCCTACCTGGCGGGGCGGGGGGACCCGGCGGGATGGAGTGGCATGAACCACACCGGCGTCGGGCCGCCCCAAAGGTGTGGATTTCTCTTCACCTTCAGGGGCCAAGTTCTCACCTTTAGGGGCTAGGCCCGCGCCGGAGTGGTTGCCGTCCCGCCGGCTGGTGTGGATGGCCTTTGGTGCCACGCCAGCCGCCACCGAAGGGACTCCGCCGGCTGGCGGAGGTCCGCGCGTGTGCGGGAGCGTCAGCGGCTGCTGACGTCATCCCCACGCATGCGCAGGGGTGGGGGGTCACCTTCCCATCGCGGAGGCTATGGCCGACGTGGAGGGGAAAGAGTGCCCCCACGACACAGGCCCGCCCGTGGATCGGTGGGCCCAGATCGCGGGCCAGGCCACTGTGGGGACACCCCCCGGGGCCAGATCTCCCTGTACCCCCCCCCCCCCAGGACCCCGGAACCCGCTCGCGCCACCTGGTCCCGCCGGTAAGGGAGGTGGTTCAATTCACGCCGGGGGGACCAGCATTACAGCAGTGGGACTTCGGCCCATCGCGGGCCGGAGAATCGCCGTGGGGGGCCCGCCGATCGGCGCAGCGCGTTTCCCGCCCCCACCGAATCTCCAGTGCCGTAGAATTTGGCGGCCAGCGGGGGCGGGATTCACGCTGCGCCCCGGCGATTCTCCGACCCGGCGGGGGGTCGGAGAATCCCGCCCCTTGTCTCTTATTTTACACTGCCATGCCTCTCATTTTTCTTCTCCCCCCCCCCCACCCTCTGCTGACGTTCAGTTTTCCTTAAAAAAGTCGATGAACGGCTGCCACCTCCAAGCAAACCCCTGAATTGAACCTCTCAAGGCGAACTTAATCTTTTCCAGCCTGAGAAACCCTGCCATGTCACTAACCCACACTCCTGCCTTTGGAGGCTCCAAGTCCCTCCATCCCAGCAAATTCCATCTCTGGGCCACCAGGGAGACAAAGGCCAAAACATCGGCTTCCTCCCCCCCCCCCCCGGTCCCTGGATCCTCCGATACCCCAAATATTGCCATTTCTGGACTCGGAGTCACCCTCCCTTCCAGGACTTCTGACATAACGTCCGCAAATCCCCTCAACTTCAGACATGCCCAGAACATGTGTATGTGGTTACAAGTAGGCTTACATTAACACTGTAATGAAGTTACTGTGAAAATCCCTTAGTCGCTACACTACAGTGCCTGTTCGGGTACACGGAGGGAGAATTCAGAATGTCCAATTCACCTAACAAGCACATCTTTCTGGACTTGTGGGAGGAAACCGGAGCACCCGGAGGAAACCCACGCAGATACTGGGAGAAAGTGCAAACACCACAAAGATAGTCACCCGAGGCCAGAATTGAACACGGGACTCTGGAGCTGTGAGGCAGCCTTGCTAACCACTGTGTCACCATGCCGCCCTGTATTATTGTCTGAAATTACTGGGAGCACAAGGTAATTTTTATATTTCTTATTGTAGTGGTATACTTAACAGGGGTACTATCTGTGAGGTGTTGCTCTTCTGCCAGATTATACTGTGGCACTGCGTTTGAAGTTGAAATATTGTGCAATACCACCCCAGCTCTCCATCCATATCTTGTTTCATGGAAGCATCTTTCTGAACAGCATCCATCTTGTATATGTCACATTTATGAAATGAGATACTTTTTCTTTGTTTTTAAGAAAGGCAAGAAATTCATTCAAATGATAAGTTGGTGATTGTGAGCAGTCTTGTTAAATGTGTGTTACTCAATATGAGTTTGTACAGGTAAAATGATAAAACATTCCTGATCACAGTTCTTTTCATAATGAGATTATCATTGCAACATTCACATTCGTAAATCAACGCCACTTTGAAATCTATCATTGATCTTAAAATTAATATTGGTAACCATTAAATTTGATCACTGCATTTGAGTAGACATCTGTTTTGCTCTAAAACTTCCAATAAGAACAAAGTAATGGCTTAGTAATACAATAGGTTAACCATAAATCATGACTTTTGCAGTTCATTTTATGAAAAAAAGCATCTTGATTGTTTGCTTTCTGTTTGAGACAAGTGGAAGCTACAAATTACTAGTACCAATTATCTCGACGTTTGATTTCAAACTTAAGTATTAAAGATTTAACCCTCTGTTTATTACTTGATTGACATTTTAAGAACGACTCATCTGTAGTGAAGCTATTTACTGTATAACGACAAAACTGCAGTGCAGTAGGTTAATTATCAAATATCAACTGGAGCATTGTGTGTTTTGGTGGGAAAATGGTAGAAAAAAAAATCTTTTTTCAAATCAGACAATCCTACTGAATAGAAGATGAATTGCTATCCACAGCACATACACTATTTGGCTGTTGTTTCTGTAAAACTTAATTTCTTGTCAGTCAAGATCTTTTTAAACCAATTACTGCCACAACGCTTTACAGCGTTATATGTAAGGCACAATGGTCTTTTTTTGATACCATAATAATGGAATGAATGGCCCCCGAGGACCATAGGCTGCTCTTTCCTTTTGAAAGAGAGCTCATTAGTGGTGATTTAACCTGAGGGTCACCACTCCTCAGGTGAGGGGCAAGGTTGAGAAGGCGGGGCCTCAATACCTGCATGCATTTCACGTAAATTAACATTAATGTTTATTCTAAAATATAGCCCCAACATGTACAAAACAACTAGTATTAAGAAAATTTCCATGTTGTCTCTGCAAAATCCATTTTTTCTGTCAATGACTATTGTAATTCGGATTTTAAAATTACCCCATCTATGTTGACAAGGGACTATATTTCGGTTGAATAAACTCGGTTTGTTCTCACTGGAACGAAGGAGATTGAGGGGAGACCTGATAGAGGTATACAAAATTATGAGGGGCATAGACAGAGTGGATAGTCAGAGGCTTTTCCCCAGGGTAGATGGGTCAATTACTAGGGGGCATAGGTTTAAGGTGAGAGGGGCAAGGTTTAGAGTAGATGTACGAGGCAAGTTTTTTACGCAGAGGGTAGTGGGTGCCTGGAACTCGCTACCGGAGGAGGTGGTGGAAGCAGGGATGATAGTGACATTTAAGGGGCATCTTGACAAATACATGAATAGGATGGGAATAGAGGGATACGGACCCAGGAAGTGTAGAAGATTGTAGTTTAGTCGGGCAGCATGGTCGGCACGGGCTTGGAGGGCCGAAGGGCCTGTTCCTGTGCTGTACATTTCTTTGTTCTTTGTTCTATATGGCAAAACTCAAATGGATGTAATAAGCGCATTCATGGGAAAAATTAGATGTGGCATTCCTTCTCCACATCAAATACATTATCTAGACGTTTATTCTTCTGTTGTTTGTGAGACTTTGCTTTGAGAAAATTGGTTTGACATGTTTTCCCACATTACTACAGTGTTCAATTCTTGAATATTGTTCTTAAACGGCCTGGGCTGTCCTGAGGCCATGAAGAAGTGCTTAAAAAATGCAAGTTCTTTCTTTCCTCCAACTCTAGTTTCTACAACATTAAACGTAATTCTAGGGGTGTAAAATCTGCAGCCCTGCCAGTGCTCTTCAGAAGGGGCCACAAATTAGGCTAGAATCTGGACACCCTGGTCCGGCTTTTGAGTTGGTCATTTTACAGTATTTTGTGAGAAGAAAAACATCAGGAATCAAGGGATCCATAGGAAAGACAGATCGACAAGCAGTGAACTTCGTGTATTGTGTCATGCCATGACTTGTGAAATGTTAAGTATCAAGCTTTTTGTCCAAGAAGCCTGGTTAGGCTGCATTCTAAATTAGTGACAGCAAAGATCCCTGGCTTTAACGATCAATGGTTGTAGCCATAACACCTGAGGTACATCTGGAAAAAAAGGAGATGCCCTCTTTGCAAGGGAGCAAAAAATGCCAGTGTACTAGCTGTTGATGGCCATCTGGCCACTGAGCTAGTGACATGGGAACTCAGCGTTGTGCACCTGTTTCCAGTCCCATTTCTTCCAATGTTGCTGGTGTTTGGGATTGCAATAGGGTCTTCTCTTCTTGGTTCCTTGAACCTGGTCTCTTGTCTCTCAGTGTTCTTTAAGATTTTAGCTCAGTCAACAAGGTGAATTCTAACAATTATATATGGAGTATTTTAGTTACTGAGCCAACAGTGAAGTTAAATTCAGGTAATTGTGCAGTATCTATATTTTTACCTGAATCATTTAGGCACACGGATTAGCGTAGGGTTCGTAGAAACAATGATCAAAAAAGCTAGATTTTTTTTAAAATTGATATGTTACAATGTCTTCCTCCCCCATGTGGCTTATTCACTTTGTTTGTAAGAATAGAAAAGACAAATAGTTTTTCAAAGGGTTAATATTTCTCAAAAATAATGATAGGAGGGACTTGAATGCATTTTTACGAGGAGCTTGAAAATGCCCATTTGTCCCATAATCTGTGATTCCTGTCCGTTAACCAGTCCTCCATCCATATATTACCCTCAACTCCATGAGCCCTTATCTTGTATACTGACCATTTGTGTACCACCTTATTGAATGTCTTCTGGACATCCAAGTATACTACAATTACTGATTCCTGGCTCTCCCTTCATTCCTATGCAATTTCCTTTCTTTAACTTAAGATTCTTGTTTGGGACTAGAGTATATTTCTCTCAAACTTAATATGAAATTCAATTGTATGATGAACACATTTTCCTGAAGGATCTTTTATATGAGATTACTAATTAAACCTCCCTCATTTCACAATACTCTCTATCGATAATAGCTTTATCCCTAGTTGGTTCCATAACGTATTCTAGCAAACCATTGCAAAAGCATTTTACATTCTTAGCTTCCAGATTGCTTTTGCCAGTTTGATAGTTACAGATGATATAAGGATTAAGGGCACCTTTTGTTAGAAGCCCCAATCATTTCTTAATGTCGAATTTTCTCAGCATGTGACAAGTTTCAAACATCTTTCTTTATCCAGCAATAAAATAATTCAATTGTTTAATGCAAGATTTAAAATGAATCTTAATTTTTTCTCTTTTCCCAACTTTTCTTTTTAAATCCAGCAAATCCAAATTTAAAGAATGCCAAGGATCCGTTTGGCCGGACTCCACTGATGTATTGTGTGCTTGCTGACAGATTAGACTGCGCTGATGCACTCATTAAGGCTGGAGTTGATGTTAACAAAGCAGACCGCAGCCAGAGAACTGCTTTGCATCTTGCAGCACAAAAGGTGAGCATTATTAAGGTATCCATATCACAAAAATGAACACTTTGTCTCAGATTTCCACGCTGTTATCTTGATTTTAAGGATGGTACCGTGGCACAGTGGTTAGCATTGCTGCCTCACAGCGCCAGGGACCTGTGTTCAATTCCGGCCTTGGGTGACTGCCTGTGTGGAGTTTGCACTTTCTCCCCATGTCCGGTTCTTCTCCGGATGCTCCAGTTTCCTCCCACAGTCCAAAGAGGTGCAGGATAGGTGGATTGGCCATTCTAAATTGCCCCTTCGTATCCAAAACAGTTTGATGGGGTTACAGGGATAGGGTCAGGGTGTGGGTCTAGGTAGGATACTCTTTCCAAGGGGCGATGCAGACTTGATAGATCAAATTACCTCCTCACTGGAGAGATTCTATGAGACCTATCACTGCATGTGGACAATGACATACATTTAAATTAGCTTTAGTCCATCCAAAATGCTCCTCACCAATTGTAATATCTTGAGGATCACAATGTATGCATTTTTCATTCCACTGAAACCATGTTTATTTTCTGGAAGAGGCAAATAAAAGCAGAGTAATTAAAATTCAGTAATGATGATAGAAAACTGCTCCACATTTATCTAGAAATGAGCATTAAAAAATGTAGGGCTGGATTCTTCGGCCGCGACCACCGCAAGGTCGCCACGGACAGGACGCGGACCATGTAAAGGTCCATTGACCTCGGATGAGAATTTCCTGTTGCCGGGCGGGCGAGGTCGAAGAATCCTGCTTGTTGTCATTTTGTTTCCAGACGAGCCAAGCTATTCAACTGAAATTCATGCCACTTGTTTGGCAGTTTTATTTTGATAACTTGACAGAAGTGATTTAAATTTGTTAGATCTTTTTCTCGTTTCTGGGAAGCATTTCCCACCCTGGTTGGGTGAAATTGATGAGTTGGTCTGAAGGCTATCCAATTGTGACCAACCAGACAGATGATTGTAAAAAAATAGAGAAAGCAGTATACGTTACAGTAAGAAGTCTCACAACACCAGGTTAAAGTCCAACAGATTTATTTGAACTCACAAGCTTTCCGAGCACTGCTCCTTCATCAGGTGGAGTGTGTCCTTCACCTGTTGGACTTTAACCTGGTGTTATGAGACTTCTGTGCCCACCCCAGTTCAGCACTGGCATCTCCACATCATGGAGTATTGTGCACAGTTTTGGTCTTCTTATTTGAGGAAAGATGTAATGGCATGGGAGGCAGAGAAGAGGAGGTTCATTCGATTGATTTCAGAGATTAGGGGTTTGTCTTACGAAGAGAGATTGAGCAGTTTAGGCCTGTACTCTCTGGAGTTTAGAAGAATGAGGGGAGATCAAATTGAGGTAAACAAGATGCTAAAAGGTATGGATAAAGTAGACGTGGAGCAGATGCTTCCTCTTGTGGGGCATTCTAGAACGAGAAGTCATAGTCTTAGGACAATGGGTAGAAAATTTAAAACTGAGATGAGGAGTAAATTTAAGGAGGAGTTAGATAGATTTTTAATTAGTAATCATAGTGAGTTGAAGAATTACGGAGAACGAGCAGGATGGTGGAGTTGAGGTCATGATGAGATCAGCCATTATCATATTAAATGGTGGAGCAAGCTCGAGAGGCTAAATTGCCTACTCCTGCTTCTAGTTCTGCTAAGAAAGAACTATTCTGTCTAATTGCACCTGTACCAAATCTGGTTTTATTGATTAATAAGGGAATTTTTTGATTAAAAAGGGAATCAGGGGTTATAGGGAGAAGGCAGGAAAATGGGGATGAGGAACATATCAGCCATGATCAAATGGTGGAGCAGACGCGATGGGCCGAATGGCCTAATTCTGCTCCTCTCTCTTATGGTCAAACAGTCATGATTAATGGTTACTTTCAACTCAATAGAAAGTTTAATTTTAAAACGTAATATAAAATCAACATTATGTTATTGTTACTATTCACTTATTTTATTGTTTAATCCATCTATTTGACAGTTAAAGCTGGAGTCATTGTCTAGTTTTGCGATATCCTACCATCTTCCAAAGTCAAGGAAGATTATTAAGTAAAAAGAAAAATGAGAAGGTTCTATGTTCAATCTATGAAAATGTTTGTACCTAGTCATTCGAACGAGCAAAAATAAATGTATGTGCTGTCTCTTTGAAAGAGCTAATTAGTTAGTTCCTCTCCTCTGCTCTTACCCCATGGATTTGCAATGTTTATAACAGCCATACCAACTTTTCCATCTTGATGTAAAAACTCAAATCTCTTTGTTCCTGCATCCCCTTTAAAATTGTACCGTTTAGTTTATATTCCCTCTTCCTATTTTTCCTTATGTAATGCTCTCTTTGGAGAATATAGAGTGAATCACCTGCAGAGTGATCTAAGACACAGAAGAGGAAGTGTAACCATAAGACATAGGAGCAGAATTAGGCCACTCGGCCCATCGGGTCTGCTCCGTCATTCAATCATGGCTGATATTTTTCTCATCCCCATTCTCCTGCCTTCTCCCCAAAACCCCTGATCCCCTTATTAATCAAGAACCTATCTATCTCTGACTTAAAGACACTCAGTGATTTGGCCTCCACAGCCTTCTGCAGCAAAGTGTTCCACAGATTCACCACCCTCTGGCTGCAGAAATTCCTCCTCTTCTCTGTTTTAAAGGAGTGTCCCTTTAGTCTGAGATTGTGTCCTCTGCTTCTCGTTTTTCCTACAAGTGGAAATATTTTCTCCATGTCCACTGTATCCAGGCCTCGAAGTATCCTGTAAGTTTCAATAAGATCCCCCCTCATCCTTCTAAACTCCAACAAGTACAGATCCAGAGTCCTCATACGATAAGCTCTTCATTCCAAATCATTCTTGTGAACCTCCTCTGGACCCTTTCCAAGGTCAGCACATCCTTCCTTAGATATGGAGCCAAAAACTGCTCACAATACTCTAAATGGGGTCTGATCAGAGCCTTATATAGCCTCAGAAGTACATCTCTGCTCTTGTCTAGCCCTCTCGACATGAATGCTAACATTGCATTTGCCTTCCTAACTGCCGACTGAATCTGCACGTTAACCTTGAGAATCACGAACAAGGAATCCCAAGTCCCTTTGTGCTTCTGATTTCCTAAGCATTTCCCCATTTAGAAAATAGTCTGTGCCTCCATCCCTCCTTCCAAAGTGCATAAACTCACACTTTTCCACATTGTATTCCATCTGCCGCTTCTTTGCCCACTCTCCTAGCCTGTCCAGGTCCTTCTGCAGCCCGTCTGCTTACTCAATACTACCTGTCGCTCCACAGATCTTTGCATCATCTGCAAACTTAGCAACAGTGCCTTCAGTTCCTTCTTCCAGATCATTGTGTATTGTGAAATGTTGTGGTCCCTGCACCGACACCTGAGGCACACCACTGGTCACCGGCTGCCACCTGAAAAAGACCCCTTTATCCCCACTCTCTGCCTTCTGCCAGTCAGCCAATCCTCTATCCATGCCAGTATCTTATCCTGAATACCATGGGCTCTTAACTTATTTAACAGTCTCCTATGCGGCACCTTGTCAAAGGCCTCTGGAAATCTAAATAAATCACGTCCACTGGTTCTCCTTTTGTCTAACTTCCTTGTCACCTCTTCAAAGAACTCCAACAGATTTGTTGGACATGATCTCCCCTTGATGAACCGTGCAGACTCAGTCCGATTTTATCATGCACTTCCAAGTACTTGGCGATCTCATCTTTAAGAATGGACACTAAAATCTTGCCAATGACCGAAGTCAGGTTAACCGGCCTATAATTTCCAGTCTTCTGTCTCCCTCCCTTTTTAAACAGGGGTGTTACATTAGCCGTTTTCCAGTCGTCTGGGATCCTTCCTGCCTCCAGTGATTCCTGAAAGATCACCATCAATGCCTCCACAATCTCCTCAGCTATCTCTTTTAGAACCTGGGGTGTAGTCCATCCGGTCCAGATATCCACCTTCAGACCTTTCAGTTTCCCCAGAACCTTCTCCTTAATGATGGTCACTGCACTCACCTCTGCCCCCTGATTCTCCTGGAGCTCTGGCATCCCACTGGTGTCTCCCACCGTGAGGACTGATGCAAAGTAGCTATTCAGTTTGTCTGCCATTTCTTTGTTTCCTATTATTTCTTCTCCAGCCTCACTTTTCAGTGGTCCAATGCTTATTCTTGCCCTCTTACGTTTTATATATTGAAAAAACTCGTCCTATCTTCTTTTATATTACTCACTAGCTTACACTCATACTTCATATCTCCCCCCTATTGCTTTTTTAGTTGTCCTCTGCTTGCTTTTAAAAGCTTCCCAATCCTCTGGCTTCCCACTAATCCTCGCCACTTTGTATGCTTTTGTATGGTGCCTGGAACTCGCTGCCGGGGAGGTGGTGGAAGCAGGGACGATAGTGACATTTAAGGGGCATCTTGACAAATACATGAGTACGATGGGAATCGAGGGTTATGGACCCAGGAAGTGTAGAAGATTTTAGTTTAGACGGGTAGCATGGTCGGCACAGGCTTGGAGGGCCGAAGGGCCTGTTCCTGTGCTGTACTTTTCTTTGTTCTTTGCTTTTATGCTGTCCTTCACTTCCCTCGTCAGCCATGGATGCCTTGTCCTCCTTAGCATGTTTCCTCCTCCTTGGGATGAATTTCTGCTGTGCCTCCCGAATAACCCCCCAAAACACCTCCATTGCTGTCCCACTGTCTTCCCTGCTAGGCTCCCCTTCCAAACAACTCTGGCCAGCTCCTCCCTCATGTCTTTGTAGTTACCTTTATTTAATTGTAATACTGTTACATCTTATTCTAGCTTCTTCCTATCAAATTGCAGGGTAAATAATAGCGGCGAGGTTTAGTGGGAAGCCAGAGAATTGATAAGCCTTTAAAAGCAAGCAGAGGAGAACTAAAAAAGCAATAAGGGGGAAGAAATGAAATATGTGGCCACTGCCCCCTAAGGGATCGTGCACCTTAGGTTCCCAAATCAAGTCTGCCTCATTACACATCACCAAATCCAGAATTGCCTGATCTCTAGTGGGCTCTGTCACAAGCTGCTCGAAAAAAACATTTCTTAGACATTCCACAAATTCCTTTTCTTGGGATCCACTATCAACCTGATTTTCAGTCCACCTGCATATCGAAGTCCCCATGATTATTGTAATTTAGTCTTTTATATGCCTTTTCTATCTCCTGATTTATTTTCTGCCCTACATCCAGACTACTGCGGAGGGGACCTATACATATCCCCCATCAGGGTCTTTTTACCTTTGGGATTCCTCAACTCTACCACAGAGATTCTATGCCTTCTGACCCTATATCACTCCTTGCTATTGATTTAACTTCATTCCTTACTGACAATGCAACTCCAGTGTTTTTTTGACTTTTGTTATTTCTAATTTCTACCCGTACTAATTATACTTCATGATGTTCTGATGCCAACTCCTTTCTCTCTGAAGTCTTATGTCATCTTTTACTTTGTCATTTTGTCTGTCTTTCCGAAATATTGTGTACCCTAGAATACTTTTTTTCATGACCTGGATCACCTTGTAACCAAGTCTTGAAATGATGGTTGGATTTGAATCATTTACTTCAATTTGTGCCACTAGTTCATCTACCTGAATGCCTTCTGACGTTCAGGTAAATAAATTTCAATTTAAAAATTTTTTTTTTACTTCTACTCCCTGCAGTGACCTTATTCAAGGCTGTACAATTTTTTTTTAAACTCTCTGACCCTTCGTGTCTCACTCTGCTTCTCTTTACCTCAGTTGCTCTTCTGCTCCTATGCCTCAAACTTTCTCTTTGGTTTTCCAAATCTCCGTTCACCTGAACCCCCCCCCCCATCTTTCTCAGCTTAAAGTCCTGTCCACAGCCCTGTCTGTATGAATGGCCTAAGTGCTCTATCTAACTGCTTCTTGAAAACATGAAATGTTTTGGCCTCAACTACTCCCTGTCGTAACGAATTCCCCAGGCCGACCACTTTCTGAGTGAAGAAATCTCTCCTCATCTCTGTCCTAAATGGTCCACCCCGTATCCTCAGACTGTGACCCCTGGTTCTGGACACACCTTCCATCGGGAACATGCTTCCTGCATCTGCCCTGTCTATTCCTGTTAGACTTTTATAGGTTTCTATTCGATTCCCCTCATTCTTCTGAACTGCAGTGAATACACAATCCCAATCAACTCAATCTCTCCTCATCCGTCCATCCTGCCATCCCAAGAATCAGTCTGGTAAACCTTCGCTGGACAAGAACAGTTGGATCCTCCATTCCTTCCCAGTCCAAGTTCCTCTCCAATCTTGAGGAGATGTCCTTAAGCCTGGCACTGGATAGGCAACACAACCTGTGGAGCTCCCACTTGTGGCTGTAGACAATAATATCTATTTCCCTGACTATATTGTCTCCTATTACTAGCACATAGTTTTTCACCCTGTCTTGAATGGCATCCTTCACCATGGTGCCATGGTCAGTCTGCTCATTCACATTGCAGTCTTATCCACACAGGCAACAAGCACCTTGTACCTGTCGGGCACAAGGCGTGATTGAGGCATCTCCACCACCACCTGCTTGACCCCATAGCTATTTAACTGTCCCTGATCAAATAAGAATACCCTCTCCTTTTTAAAATGTTTTTATTGAAGTTTTTCATTTTAGTAGGTCTAACATAGAGGGGAAATATACCGTATATGGCAAACTCTTAGGAATATAGAAAGTCAGAGAGATCTGGGCGTGCAGGTCCACAGATCTTTGAAAGTGGCAACACAAGAGGACAAGATAGTCAAGAAAGCATATAGAATGCTTGCCTTCATTGGATGAGGCATAGAGTATAAAAACTGATAAGTCATGCAACAGTTGTATAGAACCTTGTTAAGGCGTCACTTGGAATATCGCTCACAATTGTGGTTGCCACATTTCCTGAAGGATGTGGAGGCTTTGGAGAGGGTACAGAGGAGATTTACCAGGATGCTGCCTGGTCTGGAAGGTGTTAGCTATGTGGAGAGGCTGAACAGACTCAGACTGTTTTCATTAAAAAGACAGAGGTTCAGGGGTGACCTGATAGAGGTCTACAGGATTATGAGGGGCATGGATAGAGTGGATGTGGAGGCACACTTTCCAAGGGTGGAGGGGTCAGTCACCAGGTGGCATAGGTTTAAGGTTCGTGGGGCAAAATTTAGAGTAGCTGTGCGAGGCAGGTTTTTACACAGAGGGTGGTGAGTGCCTGGAATGTGTTACCAGGGGAGGTTGTGGCAGCAGATACACTAACGGCATTCAAAAGGCATCTCGACAAATACATGGGTAGGATAGGTATAGAGGGATATGGCACTAGGAAGTGTTGAGGGTTTTGGCCAAGGGTGGTATCATGACCGGTATAGGCTTGCAGAGTCGAAGGACCTGTTCCTGTGCTGCATTGTTCTTTGTTCTTTGTCTTGTTCTATTTTGTATTATTTGCTTGTGCCCGCCCCGGCCAGGCTCTAGGTCCCATAGCTCTTCCGACCCTGGGATGGCGAATTTGATTTTCTCCAGTTGGAGAAATTCCGACAGGCCTGTCAGCCTGTCTGCAGTTTTTGGTAATGTTGCTGATTGTCAGACGAGTAGGATTCTTTTATGGGCAATTCGGGAAGCGAAGACATGGGTGTCAGCCCCCTTCCCCATAAATAGTTCTGGCTGGTCCGAAACCCCAAAGACAGCCACTTTTAGGTTTGGCTGCACCCTCACCTCCACAACCTTCGACATTGCTCCAAAGAAGGCTGTCCAGAAGCCGACAAGTCAGGGGCATGCCCAGAACATGTGGGTGTGGTTGGCCGACCCTCCCTGGCAGAATACCCTCTCTTAAGGAGTGTGACTGCCTCCCAGAATAAAGGTAACTTGCACCCTCCCTGATGCATTGCAGTGTCTGCAGCTCAGCCTCCAGGTCAGTGCATAATCAAGCCGCTGACACATACTGCAGAAATGTTTGCTCTAAATCACATTGCTGTCCAGTAATTTCTACATTCTTCAGTCGCAATGCATCACCTGCCCTGCCATCTTTATTATAAGTTACTTAATTTATTACCTTTTAATTAATAAACACTGCTGTGCCCAGTAAGCTTTCCTACTGCTACTACAAAACCTTACAACTAATAAACCTTAGATACCAATAAATTGTACCAGTTCTTAGAAGATAAATGAGCAAGATACTTACCTGGTTTCCAGAACATTTGGCGTTCTCCGCGTGCAGTCAGTCTACAAACTGAGCCCCACCATCAGCAGCAGTCTCACAGTCTTATCCCATTCTTTAGAAGCCTCTGGGTCTGCTCTCTGTCCTGCATCCCCTCGCATTCTTTGAAGCCTCTGGTCCGCTCGAAGTCTTACCCCCTCATGCTCTTTTGAAGCCTCCAGGACTGCTCTGTTTTGCTCCCTCTCGTGCACTTTGAAGCCTCTGGGTCCACTCTCTGTCTCATCTCTTTGCACGATTTTTAAAGCCTCCAGATTCACTCTTGTGTCATCCCACTTTGCCCTCTTTTGAAGCATCTGGGCCTGCTTTCGGTCTCACCGCCTCCTGTGTTCTTTGAAGCCTCCAGACCTGAGCTCTGTCTCACGTCCTCTCCCACGCTCTTTGAAGACTCTGGGTCTGCTCTCCCAACTTCTTTGAAATTGAGTTTAGGCGTTGACTTTGGAGTTTGTACTTAAAGGTCATTGCACAATCTACCAAATGCACTGAGACTGACTTTGATTCAAATTCTGATTGGTTCAACTCTAGTTTCTGTATTCTAGAACTCATTTTAAGAAATTGTTTGATTGGAAATGTATCACCTATCCTGTGCTGCTGCTTTCAGTATTTTGAAACCAATAACAATGCTATGTGTTAATTTTTTTTAAGAAGTTACATGTACAAACAGCACGGTGGCGCAGTGGTTAGCACCGCTGCCTCACGGCCCTGGGTCACTGTCCATGTGGAGTTTGCACATTCTCCCCGTGTCTTAGTTGGTCTCACTCCCACAACCCAAAGATGTTCAGGGTAGGTGGATTAGTCACACTAAATTGCCTCTTAATTGGAAAAAAATGAATTGGGTACTTTAAATTTATTATTAAAAATTTTAAAGTTGAATGTACAATGTATACCCCAAAACCTTTCACAATCAATTCATTAATTTTGAAGCACCGCCTTGTGGACTAATTGGCATACAGAAAGGCCCAAGAAAATCATTTGTTTTTGTTGAAGGAATCATTTTTGGCCCGGCCACTGGGAATGCTCCTTGTACCTGATTTTTTAATCTACATGTTGATTGGTTTAACCAGGTCGGTCAAGGCAGCCTTGAGGAGGAGTTTATAGAATGTATCCGCGATAGTTTCCTCGAACAGTATGTAATGGAACCTACGAGGGAACAAGCGGTCCTAGATCTGGTCCTGTGTAATGAGACAGGATTGATTCAGGATCTCATAGTTAGGGATCCTCTCGGAAGGAGGGATCACAATATGGTGGAATTTAAAATACAGATGGAGGGTGAGAAGGTAAAATCAAGCACTAGTGTTTTGTGCTTAAACAAAGGAGATTACAATGGGATGAGAGAAGAACTAGCTAAGGTAGACTGGGAGCAAAGACTTTATGGTGAAACAGTTGAGGAACAGTGGAGAACCTTCCAAGTGATTTTTCACAGTGCCCAGCAAAGGTTTATACCAACAAAAAGGAAGGACGGTAAAAAGAGGGAAAATCGACCGTGGATATCTAAGGAAATAAGGGAGAGTATCAAATTGAAGGAAAAAACATACAAAGTAGCAAAGATCAGTGGGAGACAAGAGGACTGGGAAATCTTTAGGGGGCAACAGAAGGCTACTAAAAAAGCTATAAAGAGGAGTAAGAGAGATTATGAGAGTAAACTTGCTCAGAATATAAAAACAGATAGTAAAAGTTTCTACAAATACATAAAACAAAAAAGAGTGGCTAAGGTAAATATTGGTCCTTTAGAGGATGAGAAGGGAGATTTAATAATGGGAGATGAGGAGATGGCTGAGGAACTGAATAGGTTTTTTGGGTTGGTCTTCACAGTGGAAGATACAAATAACATGCCAGTGACTGATGGAAATGAGGCTATGACAGGTGAGGACCTTGAGAGGATTGATATCACCAAGGAGGTAGTGATGGGCAAGCTAATGGGGCTAAAGGTAGACAAGTCTCCTGGCCCTGATGGAATGCATCCCAGAGTGCTAAAAGAGATGGCTAGGGAAATTGCAAATGCACTAGTGATAATTTACCAAAATTCACTAGACTCTGGGGTGGTCCCGGCGGATTGGAAATTAGCAAACGTGACACCACTGTTTAAAAAAGGAGGTAGGCAGAAAGCGGGTAATTATAGGCCAGTGAGCTTAACTTCGGTAGTAGGGAAGATGCTGGAATCTATCATCAAGGAAGAAATAGCGAGGCATCTGGATGGAAATTGTCCCATTGGACAGACGCAGCATGGGTTCATAAAGGGCAGGTCGTGCCTAACTAATTTAGTGGAATTTTTTGAGGACGTTAACAGTGCGGTAGATAACAGGGAGCCAATGGATGTGGTATATCTGGATTTCCAGAGAGCCTTTGACAAGGTGCCACACAAAAGGTTGTTGCATAAGATAAGATAAAGATGCATGGCATTAAGGGGAAAGTAGTAGCATGGATAGAGGATTGGTTAATTAATAGAAAGCAAAGAGTGGGGATTAATGGGTGTTTCTCTGGTTAGCAATCAGTAGCTAGTGGTGTCCCTCAGGGATCAGTGTTGGGCCCACAACTGTTCACAATTTACATAGATGATTTGGAGTTGGGGACCAAGGGCAATGTGTCCAAGTTTGCAGACAACACTAAGATAAGCGGTAAAGCAAAAAGTGCAGAGGATACTGGAAGTCTGCAGAGGGATTTGGATAGGCTAAGTGACTGGGCTAGGGTCTGGCAGATGGAATACAATGTTGACAAATGTGAGGTTATCCATTTTGGTAGGAATAACAGCAAAAGGGATTATTATTTAAATGATAAAATATTAAAACATGCTGCTGTGCAGAGAGACCTGGGTGTGCTAGTGCATGAGTCGCAGAAAGTTGGTTTTCAGGTGCAACAGGTGATTAAGAAGGCAAATGGAATTTTGTCCTTCATTGCTAGAGAGATGGAGTTTAAGACTAGGGAGGTTCTGCTGCAATTGTATAAGGTGTTAGTGAGGCCACACCTGGAGTATTGTGTTCAGTTTTGGTCTCCTTACTTGAGAAAGGACGTACTGGCACTGGAGGGTGTGCAGAGGAGATTCACTAGGTTAATCCCAGAGCTGAAGGGGTTGGATTACGAGGAGAGGTTGAGTAGACTGGGACTGTACTCGTTGGAATTTAGACGGATGAGGGGGGATCTTATAGAAACATATAAGATTATGAAGGGAATAGATGGGATAGATGCGGGCAGGTTGTTTCCACTGGTGGGTGAAAGCAGAACTAGGGGGCATAGCCTCAAAATAAGGGGAAGTAGATTTAAGACTGAATTTAGGAGGAACTTCTTCACCCAAAGGGTTGTGAACCTATGGAATTCCTTGCCCAGTGAAGCAGTAGAGGCTCCTTCATTAAATGTTTTTAAGATAAAGATAGATAGTTTTTTGAAGAATAAAGGGATTAAGGGTTATGGTGTTCGGGCCGGAAAGTGGAGCTGAGTCCACAAAAGATCAGCCATGATCTCATTGAATGGCGGAGCAGGCTCGAGGGGCCAGATGGCCTACTCCTGCTCCTAGTTCTTATGTTCTTACCTCTAATGACTCAGATTTTGTGATATTTTACACCAAGTAGCCGACAGAGCCTCAACTTTACCGAAACAGGATGGCAGGCAAGGCAGCACTCCCTTCTGTATTACATTGAAGAATCAGCCTGTGTTATCTGCTGCAATTTGGAATGAAGGTTTCCATACATAGTAAGAAAATAATGGGGGAAAAAACATTTATTTGTACTTGAGTTTGCTGCACAACAGCCACATGGCATCACATTTTGTAAAGGTACACTTGTTTCTTAAAAGTTTGAATTGTTGGCATCTGGTGTAAGTGTTAAAATATTTTGTAAAACCTGTAAAATTCTTTATGCCATTTACTCAAACAAGATTGATATTTGTTTTAGGAAAATTTGATACGATTACAAAAAGGGCTGCCAAGCATTTCACACTAATATAATTTTGTTACAGGCTGTAATTATATTACTGCTTGCAATTTAGTAACAAGCGAGTTTGTCTTCCCCAACCCCAGAGATCATCGCTGTTTGTCTTTGATCTTTATCTGAATCTGCCACCTATTTTATTGGACAATGTACCAACTTCAAATATAATGAACACTTTGAAGATGTTAATTTGATTTAGAATGTTGTGTTCTTTACTGATTTAAAACCCAGGACATTAAAGTGTGATCATGAGCTAGAAAAGGAAACAAAACTTGAGAAAGTAGCGAGTACCTTGTAAGGATAATGGTTGAGACATGCCTGTCATGTAGGTTTCTATTGACAAATGCAACCTACTATTGACATTGTGTCCCTTGATAGTTACAATGCTGGCTTCTCTTTGCTGGTCAAATGCTTAATTGTTCTGGCCTTTCATTCAGTCAAAGTTGGAGCATCACTATAAGAAAAGGAGGAGGAGTAAGTCCTGTTACTAATCTCGAAGAGTACACTGTCTGAACTGCTGGGACCAATCACCCTGTCATAATGTTATGATTTGTTCATTTTTATACCTTTTATTAGCCTTCACTTGTTTTGCCACTTGGCCTCTGGGGCAGCTAAAATGCTATCTAATTTGAGAGGTTTGCTACTGTCAGAATGGCCTCAACTGGGGCAGTGTTAACAGTAGTGACAAATAATCAATACCTGTCCTTGTCATGTGAAACGTGTGTAGTTGGGCCTTTCATCTAGAGGATTAGAGGTCTAATTGGATTGAGAATAGGGAAGTTGGGCTGTTGGTCTGCCCTGTCAGTGCTGTGAAGCTGTCAGTTGTCATCCTTGTTCATACTAGAGCAGAGAAGTGATGCGCAGAACTTTCAAAGCTTGCAAACGAACTATTCTGAATGAGGCTCAAAATAGAACTGAGAAATTTATAAAAAGGTTTAACTGCATGACAGTCACAATTGCAGAAGAGACAGATTCCACTGTTATTAAAAGTTTTTTATTATTCTCAATATGCCGAATTTCTTTAAGAAAGTGACTTTTTGGAGTAAATTTAACAATAAATCTGTAGAGTAAGGTGTTTAATTTCAGAAAATGCAAAAATCCTAACATTATGAATTTAAAAATTATTGCCTATATTAGAATGAATAAAACAAAACTAATGAGTCACAAAAGCTGCATAGGTTCCAAATGGGATTAAGAGCATTATATTGGCAGTAGAGGTTAATATATTAATGTGGGTAACTGAGCTGTGTAATTTTTACAAATTTAATTGTTGTAATGTCCAGCTAGAACCTTTATTATCAACTTCTAGTTAGATACCTATTTATTTGATAAAATCCATGTTTAATTACTTTAATAATTTGTTGTAGTGATTTTATTGAGTAACGGCCACTGTACAATTGGAAGTTAAACTTACTATTTCATTGTATTTTACATCATTGTACAACTTTCTTTTTTTTTAAATTTGGAGTACCCAATTCATTTTTTCCAATTAAGGGGCAATTTAGCATGGCCAATCCACCTAGCCTGCACATTTTTGGGTTGTGGGGGCGAAACCCACGCAAACATGGGGAGAAAGTGCAAACTCCACACGGACAATGACCCAGAGCCGGGATCGAATCTGGGACCTTGGCGCCGTGAGGCCGCAGTGCTATCCCACTGCGCCACCATGCTGCCCTCATTGTGCAACTTTCTTGGTTTAACTAACATCTTCATAGATCCTAATGGAAGCTCATCACAGAATCCCCACAGTGCAGAAGAAGGCCATTTGGCCCATCATGTTTGCACCGACCCATGAAGAGACCACCCTACCTAGGCACAATCCTCCACCCCATTCCTGCAATTCCAACCTAAGGGGCAATTCAGCATGGTCAAACCACCTGTATATCTTTGACTGTGGGAGGAAACGGGAGCATCTGGAGGAAACTCACGCAGTTACTGGGAGAAAGGAAACTCCACACAGTCACCTGAGGTCGGAATTGAATCGGGGTCCCTGGCGCTGTGAGGCTGCAGGACTTACCAATGTGCCACTGTACCGCCCCATTAACAGTTAAACATACATTTTGGGAAGAGATTAGCACAATTTTGTCAGTCTCTCTCAATCTCTGATCTACTGATATCCTTAGCTTAAAAAAAACAAAGATCACATTTTCTGAATATGAATATTTTCTATTTTAGATTGGTAGTAACACTGTAAACCATTGTATTGCAGGAATAACTCTTCTGCATTTAAAACATGCTTCTCATTTGCTACAATTTAACCGGCTTTTTTTTCTGCCTCCTGTTCTTGTTTCTCCTTATCTCCTTCAATAAATGTTGAATATAATAGGTTAGTGTTATCCATTCCTATCATGGGGGGTTGTTTGATCAAATGCCATGAAAAGTAAAGGGACGAGTGTAATGGAACCTAGAACAGAGAGAAGGTTTGTGGAAATTCTCTGCGCATGTGAATCTAGGGGTTAGCACTGCTTAGAGCTGTACATGTTATGCGTATAATCTTCTAGATAGTGAATGTAGAAGCAAAGTATGGTCAATGCAGGTATGCAGGTCAAACAATTGAACACATTGCATTAGATGGATAAATTACCATTATATTGTTCGTAGAAATGGGAGGAACAGTAAACAATGCAGAACAATGAAATCAGGTTGAGATTGATTTGGTTTTTTAGGTAATTGGCTCTCAGATCCCATGTGTCGCACTGCATTTCAATCTGGCTCTTAATCACAAGGAGGGTATTGTTGCCCTTGAGAGAAATTCAAAGATGAATAATAAAGATAATTCCAGGTGTTATTTAAATTATGAAGCAAAGGCTGAGTAAGTTGTGACATTGAGTTCTCTTATTATTCTGTCAATGCAAATTATTGTTTTTTATTTGTAAATAAGAGACTTTTAGGAATCTCTACATTTTCAAGATGAACAAAATCAATAAAACTAACTTTGGCAAATTGTTCGCAGGTGAAAATGTTAGGTGATTAACTATTAAGAAGGAAAATCATAATAGAGTTGAGAAATATTGAGGAAATTGCAATGACATAATTCATATATATGCCTGAAACTGTACTGATTCTCATCCATTATTTTGAGTGTAACTGGACAAATTGCATAATTGTTGGAACTTGTCATTTATATTCTGCCAGTAGTAATTACTAAGTACCCCTACAAACCCAGGTAGTGAAAATTGCTCAAGTTTCTACTCCTGTAATGAACTTGGAGATGTTTACAGGATCAAGGACAAGCCGGCAGGGTTTAAGTGTTCAGGAAATCATGCATCCTAATGAATTCCTTGTGGTAAAATTTGCCCCCTTTTTTTGTACTGAAATGTGGAAACATTTTCTGCCCAATCAGTTCTCAGAGTCTTATTATTAGACTGGAAATATTAAACATAAATAGCTCAATTCCCAGCTTTCAATACATTATTCACTGCGGAGAAGGGGTCTTCCAAATCAGGAAGAGCAATGTTGTAAAGAAAAGTTCGAAAATTGAGATCTTGGGAGCGATTTAGTAGCAGCGTTGCACTTAACCGAGAATGCGACGAGGCCGTGAAATTGCGGGAGAGCCCAAAAACGAGAACCACGCCAGGCGCTGATCTGTTTACGATCTAACTGGCCCGCTCTCATTGGCGCAATCAGAATCCCGCCGTAACGTGGCGTGAAACAGTAAGCGCCGCTTAAACCCAATCTCCATAAAATTAACAGGACCTACACACCTCCCCCCCACTCCATCCAACGGTATCCCATGATCTAACAGCCTCTCCAGCAAGTGGTGATGCGGACGCCGATTAGTACTCCGTTTTTTAAAGGTGAGGCTGGCGGAAGGGCTGCTGCTTGGACCTGAGGAGATGAGTAGCCATCTTTCCTCACAGGCAAAGAGCCCGGGTGTGCTGGACTTGCTGCCCCGGTGCTTGCAGGGAGGGAGGGGGAGAAGGCCGCCTCGGTCCGCCCTGGGGTGCGGGGGGGTTGGCCGTCCGTGGCATCCGCTGCAGCAGCGTCGACAGATGCTCGAGGTGGCGACTCTTGTGCAGTACCCCGCCCCACACCCTGAGAACCTGTCCGCCCATCAGGCGAGGGAGAGACCCAGAGGGGGAGGCCTGTGACGGCCCAAGACGTACAGGCGTCACTAGTCTTTCGAACAGATGACGGACAGCGTGTGCCACAGGAGGCTCCACCTCAACAAGGTGATGGTGCAGCATCTGTGCAATGTCCTCAAGGACTTAGCAACACTTGGAGAAGGTTCACAAGAATGATCCCTGGAATGAAGAGCTTGTCGTATGAGGAACGGTTGAGGACTCTGGGCCTGTACTTGTTGAAGTTTAGAATAATGAGGGGGGATCTTATTGAAACTTGCAGGTTACTGCGAGGCCTAGATAGAGTGGACGTGGAGAGGATGTTTTCATTTCAAGGGCAGCACAGTAGCATAGTGATTAGCACAATTGCTTCACAGCTCCAGGGTCCCAGGTTCGATTCCCCGCTTGGGTCACTGTCTGTGCGGAGTCTGCACGTTCTCCCCGTGTGTGCGTGGGTTTCCTCCGGGTGCTCCGGTTTCCTCCCACAGTCCAAAGATGTGCAGGTTAGATGGACTGGCCATGCTAAATTGACCTTAGTGTCCAAAATTGCCCTTAGTGTTGGGTGGGGTTACTGGGTTATGGGGATAGGGTGGAGGTGTTGACCTTGGGTAGGGTGCTCTTTCCAAGAGCCGGTGCAGACTCGATGGGCCGGATGGCCTCCTTCTGCACTGTAAATTCTATAATATCTATAATTTGTAAGAAAAACTGGAACCAGAGGACACAATCTTAGACTAAAGGGACGATCCTTCAAAACAGAGATGAGGAGGAATTTCTTCAGCCAGAGGGTGGTGGAACTCTGCCGCAGAAGGCTGTGGAGGCCAAATCACTGAGTGTCTTTAAGACAGAGATAGATGGGACTTCCAGTTGCGGCTATGCGGAGCTAAGTCGCACGTTAGGCAGCTCCCGCAAAAAACAGACTTTTGGGCTCTTTTCAGGGCCCCCAACGGTATTTTTCCGACGTTTCCCGCTGTGGGAAGGAGAGTACAATAGTTCCCCGACAGTATATGGCTTTTACCAGGAGCGGGGCGACTAAAAGAGTGGTGGCGGACCCGAAGAAGGTGCGAGGGAAGAAGAACAAAATGGCGACGGGCGGGGACCAGGCAGTGTGGATGCAGTGGGCGCAGGAGCAACAGGAGGTTATCCAGCGCTGCTTTAGGGAGATAAAAGCAGACCTGCTTGAGCCGATGAAGGCTTCTATTGATAAGCTGCTGGAGACACAGACGGCCCAGGGGATGCCGATCCGCGAGGCCCGACAAAAGATCTCCGACAACGATGACGAGATCTTAGGCCTGGTGGTAAAAGTGGAGGCACACGAGGCGCTCCACAAGAAATGGCAGGAGCGGTTCAAGGAGATGGAGAATCGGTCGAGGCGGAAGAATCTGCGGATTCTGGGCCTCCCGGAGGGGCTGGAGGGGCCGGACGTGGGGGCCTATGTGGTCACCATGTTGAACTCGCTGATGGGAGCGGGGTCCTTCCAGGGGCCCCTGGAGCTGGAAGGGGCCCATAGAGTGCTGCGAGGAGGCCCAAGGCTAACGAGTCTCCGCGGGCGGTGCTGGTGCGGTTCCATCGGTTCGTCGATCGGGAGTGTGTGCTCAGATGGGCCAAGAAGGAGAGGAGCAGCAGATGGGAGAACGCGGAGGTTCGAATATACCAGGCCTGGAGTGCAGAGGTGGCGGAGAGGAGGGCCGGGTACAATCGAGCGAAGGCGGTGCTGCACAGGAAGGGGGTGAAGTTTGGCATGTTGCAGCCGGCGCAACTGTGGGTCACCTACAAGGACCTGCACCATTATTTTGAGTCTCTGGAGGAGGCATGGACCTTTGTTCAGGCTGAGAAGTTGGACACAGATTGAGGGTCGGGATGGGCGTTTGGGGATTGCGGTTGATATGTTACTTTTTGAGAGGGGGTCCTTTGCTCTTGTTTTTTTTTCTTTCTGGTTGGGTTAGGGCGGGTTGGGCACTGTTTTGGTTGGGTTGGTCGGGGGGGGGGGCTCTTGGAGGGGAGTAAGCAAATGGAACAGGGGTGGATGGCCGGCAGTGTGATGGGGCCCCGCGGGGGAGGGGGAGGCCCGAGTCGAGGTTGAGGGGACTGGGCCTGTAAAAGGAGCTGCGTCAGAGGTGGCGGGGCCGGGTAGGTGGTAAGCGCGGGCTTTTTCCCACGCTGAAGACTGGAGGGGGCGGGGCAGGGAAGCGAGGGTTGTTTCCCGGGCTTGGGATGGAAGGGGGAGGTGGAGAGCCTGCGGATGGGGAATGGAAGAGGAGGGTGTGTCACACAATGGGAGGAGTCGAAGGAGAGGCGGGAGTGGCCGGGGTCAGCAGGAGTCAGCTGACCTGCGGAAGTGCAATGGGGGGAGTAAAGCAGCTAGGAGGGGTCCTAGCCGGGGCAGGGGGTGGATGTGGGTATGCTCCAGGAGACACACCTGAAGGTGGCAGACCATGTAAGATTGAGAAAAGGGTGGGTGGGTCAGGTGTTTCATTCGTGGCTGGATGCCAAAAATCGAGGGGTGGCGATCTTGGTGGGAAAGAAGGTGTCGTTCGAGGCGTTGAGCATTGTGGCAGACAATGGCGGTAGGTACGTTATGGTTAGTGGTAAGCTGCAGGGAGAGAGAGTGGTACTGGTGAATGTGTCTGCCCCGAACTGGGACGATGCGGGTTTTATGCGGCGCATGTTGGGTTGGATCCCAGATATGGAAGTGGGGGGCCTGATAATGGGGGGAGACTTTAACACGGTGTTGGACCCGGCACTGGATCGCTCCAGGTCTAGGACGGGTAGGAAGCTGGTGGCAGCTAAGGTGCTGAGGGGGTTTATGGACCAGATGGGAGGGGTGGACCCTTGGAGATTTGCAAGGCCGGGGGCTAGGGAATTTTCATTAACCTCACACGTCCATAAGGCTTATTCCTGGATCAACTTTTTTATTTTGAGCAGGGCGCTGATAGCGAGAGTAGAGGATACCGAGTATTCGGCAATAGCCATTTCGGATCATGCCCCGCATTGGGTGGACTTAGAGCTGGGAGAGGAGAGGGACCAGCGCCCGTTGTGGCGTTTGGAGGTGGGGCTGCTGGCAGACGAGGTGAGTGAGCGGGTCCGAGGAAGCATAGAGAGGTACCTGGAGGCCAACGATAATGGGGAGGTCTGAGTGGGGATGGTATGGGAGGCGCTGAAGGCAGTGGTTAGGGGAGAGCTGATCTCCATTAGGGCCTACAAGGAGAGGAGGGAGCAGAGGGAGAGGGAGTGGCTGGTGGGGGAGATGGTGAGGGTAGACAGGAGGTATGCGGAGGTGCCTGAGGAAGGATTGTTGAGGAAGAGGCGCAGCCTCCAGGCCGAATTCGATCTGGTGACCACCAGGAAGGCGGAGGTGCAGTGGAGGAAGGCCATGGGGCGATTTATGAGTATGGGGAAAAGGGAAGCCGGATGCTGGCGCATCAGCTCCGGAAGCGGGACGCAGCTAGGGAGATCGGGGGAGTTAAGGACAGGAGAGGGAGTGTGATGCGGAGTGGGGTTGGCATCAATGGGGTCTTCAGGGACTTTTATGAGGAATTGTATCGGTCCGAGCCCCCACTGGAGGAAGGACGGATGGGCCGCTTTCTGGACCAATTGAGGTTTCCGAAGGTGGTGGGATTGGGGGCCCCAATTGGGCTGGAGGAGCTGACCAAAGGGATAGGGAGCATGCAAGCAGGGAAGGCACCGGGGTTGGACAGTTTCCCGGTCGAATTTTATAAAAAAATATATGGACTTGTTGAGCCCGTTGCTAGTTAGGACCTTTAATGAGGCAAGGTTAGGGGGGGGGGCTTTGCCCCCGATGATGTCCCGGGCACTGATCTCCTTGATCCTGAAGCGGGACAAGAATCCCCTGCAGTGTGGGTCTTGCAGGCCGATTTCGCTGCTAAACCTAGATGCCAAGGTGCTGGCGAAGGTCTTAGCCACGAGGATTGAGGATTGTGTGCCGCAGGTCATCCACGAAGTCCAGGCGGGGTTCGTGAAGGGGAGGCAGTTGAACGCGAATGTGCGGAGGCTTCTGAACGTTATCATGATGCCGGCGAGGGAGGGGAAGGCGGAGATAGTGGTGGCGATGGACGCTGAGAAAACCTTCGATAGGGTAGAGTGGGGGTACCTGTGGGAGGTGCTGAAGAGGTTTGGGTTTGGGGAGGGATTTGTCAGGTGGGTCAGGCTGCTGTATGAGGTCCCGATGGCGAGTGTGGCCACGAACAGGAGGAGGTCTGAGTACTTTCGGTTGCACCGAGGGACGAGGCAGGCGTGTCCCCTGTCCCCCCTGCTCTTCGCACTGGCGATTGAACCCCTGGCTATGGCACTGAGGGAGTCGAGGAACTGGAGGGGGTTGGTGCAGGGTGGGGAGGAGCATAAGGTGTCGCTCTATGCGGACGACTTGCTGTTATATGTGGCGGATCCGTTGGGGGGAATGCCAGAGGTAATGAGGATCCTCAGGGAATTCGGGGATTTCTCGGGGTACAAGCTCACCATGGGGAAGAGCGAGCTGTTCGGGGTCCACCCAGGGGACCAGGAGAGGGGGATTGGCGAGCTCCCACTAAAAAGGGCGGAGAGGAGCTTCAGGTATTTGAGGATCTAGGTGGCCAGGAGCTGGGGGGCCCTGCATAAGCTTAATTTCACAAGGCTGGTGGAGCAAATGGAGGAGGAGTTCAAGAGGTGGGACGCGTTGCCGCTGTCCTTGGCGGGTAGGGTGCAGTCAGTCAAAATGACGGTGCTCCCAAGGTTTTTGTTCCTGTTCCAGTGCCTCCCCGAGTTTATCCCAAAGGCCTTTTTTAGGCGGGTCAACAGGAGCATAATGGGGTTTGTGTGGGCGCGAGGGACTCCGAGGGTGAGAAGGGTGTTCCTGGAACGGAGTAGAGATAGGGGGGGCTGGCGCTGCCCAACCTCTGTGGGTACTACTGGGCCGCCAATGCGACGGTGGTGGGCAAGTGGGTGATGGAGGGGGAGGGGGCTGCATGGAAGAGGCTGGAGACGGCGTCCTGTGTGGGTACAAGTGTGGGCGCTGGCAACGGCGCCGCTGCCGCTCCCTCCAAGGAGGTATACCACGTGCCCGGCAGTGGCGGCTGCCCTCAAAATCTCCGGGCAGTGGAGGCGGCACAGGGGAGACGTTGGGGCCTCGGTGTGGACCCCAATACGGGGGAACCACCGGTTTGTCCCAGGGAGGACAGATGGAGGGTTTTCAGGGTGGCACAGGGCAGGGATACGAAGGTTGGGAGACCTGTTTGTGGACGGGAAGTTCGCGAGCCTGGGTGAGTTGGAGAAGTATGGGCTGCCCCCGGGGAACACCTTCAGGTACTTACAGGTAAGGGCGTTTGCCAGGCGGCAGGTGGTGGAATTCCCGCGGCTGCTGCCACGCACAGTACAGGACAGGGTGCTCTCGGGGGAGTAGGGAAGATCTCGGAAACTTACCAGGTGATGCAGGAGGAGGAGGAGGCCTCGGTGGTGGAGATGAAAGGTAAGTAGGAGGAGGAGTTGGGAGAGGAGATTGAGGAAGGTACGTGGGCAGATGCCCTAGGGAGGGTGAACTCTTCATCTTCATGCGCAAGGCTCAGCCTCATACAGTTTAAGGTGCTGCACAGGGCACACATGACCAGGATAAGGATGAGCCGGTTTTTTGGGGTGAGGACAGGTGTGTTCAGTGCTCAGGGAGCCCAGCAAACCACACCCATATGTTCTGGGCATGCCCAGCGCTGGAGGAATTTTGGAAGGGTGTAGCGAGGACGGTGTCGAGGGTGGTAGGATCCAGGGTCAAACCAGGCTGGGGGCTCGCAATATTTGGGGTGGCAGAGGAGCCGGGAGTGCAGGAGGCGAAAGATGCTGGTATTCTGGCCTTTGCGTCCCTGGTAGCCCGGCGGAGGATTCTTCTTCAGTGGAAGGACGCGAGGCCCCAAAGCGTGGAATCCAGGATCAACGATATGGCGGGGTTTATTAAGTTGGAGAGGGTGAAATTCGCCTTGAGAGGGTTGGTACAAGGGTTCTTCAGGCGGTGGCAACCGTTCTTAGACTTCCTGGCAGAACGGTAGATATTGGTCAATGGCAGCAGCAACTCGGGGGGGTCACTTTATTTATGTTTATTTACACTGGGGGATCTGAGGGGGTGTATATATTTGCTATGTTGGCTCTGTGTGAAGCTGGGGTGTTAATTTGTTATTTTCGTACGGGGGGAGCGGGATATGAAGGCTTGTTTTTTGACTCTTGTATTTAACCCTGTTTGGTTCCTTTTTCATTTTTTTTATTGATATTCTGTGAAAACCTGAATAAAAATTATTTTTTTTAAAAAGACAGATAGATAGGTTCTTGATTAATAAGGGGATCAGGGGTTATGGGGAGAAGGCAGGAGAATGGGGATGAGAAAAATATCAGCCATGATTGAATGGCGGAGCAGACTCGATGGGACGAGTGGCCTAATTCTGCTCCTATGTCTTATGGTCTTATTATGAGTCCCACTCCAGGATTTGATGTCCACAGAAGGTGTGTTGTTCATAATGCTCATATCAACCTGGAAATACTTCAACATGCCTATGGCAGGTGGTAAGAGTGGGAAAGACTCCTCATCAGCCATGCTTGATGTGGAGTGATGCCTCTCAAGCTCGCGCCTCTAGCTTCAGACTAGTGACCAGTTCCAGGAAAAACAGACTTGAACCTTGTAGCTGGTGTACAGGCTTGGGGGTCAGGCGGTGAGTTACTCGCTGTGGAATTCCCAGCTTCTGAACTTCTCTTGATGTAACAGTAGTTAGTGAGGAGACCTGTTGCTTCTTAAAGAGAGACAGATAGGGGAAAAATAGGAGGGAAAAAGGAAGATTACAGTGGGGGTCGGCTCTCAGAGTGAGATGTAGAGATAAGGAGGGGAAAGGCCATTGGATGGATGAGAATTTTAAAATCCTGTTGTTGATTGGGGGTGCCAATTTAAATCAACAAGCACATGGGTGATGTGGAAAACAGAACTTGCAAGTTAAGACATGGGCAGCTGAGTTTTGGGTGACCTCAAGGTTATGGAGGGTAGAATGTGGGAAACCAGTCAGGTGTGCATTTGAATAGTCAAGACTAGAGATAACAAAGGTATGAATGTGGGTTTCACTAGCAGATTAAGTGAGATGGGGCAAAGGTTGGCAGTTTTATAGAGGTGAAAATAAGCGGTCTTGGTGATGGCACAAATACGTATTCAGAAGCTCATCTTGGGGTCACATGTGACAAGATTGTCAACAGACTGGCTTATTCTCAGATTATTGTAAAGGAGAGGAATGGAGTCAGTAATTGTGAAATGAAGTTCGGAGCAGGATCAAAAACAATGGCTTTAGTCTTACCATTATTTAATTGAATGAAATTTCTGCTCCGAATTAACTTTATGCAGAGGTTGATAGATTCTTGTTAGGGTTATCAGTGGTAAATGAGAACGTGGAATCTGAAACACAAATGGATTAGCCATGATCTTATTGAATGGCGGAGCAGATTCAAGGGGCTAAATTGCCTACTTCTATTTTCGTACGTTCGTAGGACCTTATTGCCACCTATGAAATTCTGAAGCGGCTTTACAGGATACATGTTGAGAGATTGTTTGTGTTGGTTCGGGAACTTAAAATATGGGGACACAGTCTCAGGAAACCGGGCTAAATCATTTAGGAGTGAGATGAGGAGAATGCTCTTCACGCAGTTGTGAATTTCTTGGAACTCTCTACCCCGGAGGCTTGAATAGATTTAAGGCTGGGATAGATAGATTTTTGATGTCTCAATGAGTTAAGGGATATGGGAATGGGCAGGAAAATTGACCTGAAGCCCAAGATCAGCCATGATCATATTGAGTGGTGTAGCAAGATAGATGGACTTTCTGCTCTGCTCCTGATCCTATTTCTTATGTTCTTATATGTTCAATTCATCTGTAATTTCCTTAGTTTGCTAAATTAATTCCCTATTCTCACTCTTGAGAGGACCAACATGCATTTCACTTACTCTTTTCCTTTTTAAATTCCTGTAGAAACCCTTACTACCTGTTTTTATATTTCTAGCTAGCTTTCACTCATGCTCTAATTTCTCCCCCATTATGCTTTTGGTCATTCTTTGTTGTTGGTTATATTCTGTCTAATTGTCTGACTTGCTGCTCACCTTTGTGGAATTATGGGCTGGACTCAACGCCAGCCGCTACCAGTAATGGAGTTCCTGATGCGGTAGAGAATCCAGCGTCAGCCAAAAAACAGGATCGTCGCCAGACGCCTGTTCTGATGTTCCGGTCGTCCGCTGTGGAGACATCCAGGTTTGCGCCCTGCTCCAGCGGGAGAATGCAAATGGGTCAAATATACTTATTTGCATTATATTAATAGGCTGGGCACCGGATTCTCCAAGCTTGAGTGAATCTCTGGTCCTCTGGAGATATTTCCCAGTGTGACCCTGGCGCGGTAGACCTCGCGGTGGCCAAGGGGGTAATTCTTTTAGGGAATTGCCTCCAAAGTCCATCAGAAGGTCAGCCCCCCCGCCATAATGCAAATCCTGCCCACTCGTCCCACCAGAACTCCGACCCCCCTCCCAACAAGAGAGACGCCGCACCAGAGAGCCCCCTCCCCTCCTTAAGGGAGACAGACCACTGCCTGGAAGCCTCCCATAAGAGAGAGTCTTGCCAGGAAGCCCCCATTACAGAAACCTCTGCCTGGGACGTCCACTCGAGACACTCCCATAAGAGAGGCCCCAGCCTGGAAGCCCCCCATGAGAGAGACCGGTGCCTGCAAGTCTCTTATCGGAGGGACCCCTGCCTGGAAGACATCTGGATCAAAATGGCAGCTCAATAACGGGATTCGTGAAGAATCTCTTGTTTTCCCCACCATGCATAAAGTTACAAGACAAGGGATAGTGAATCGCCTCTGAGTTGCGCTCCCAGCACGAGGGTAAATAAAAGGCGATTCGTCTCCGGCAGGAGAACATAGTCTCCCAAACGAAGAATTCCGGCCGATACGTTTTTTTCTTTTAGTTAATCTTTTACTCCTTAATTAGCCATGGATGATGTGTCCCTTTGAGTCTTTCATTCTCAGCGGGATGTCTCTTTTCTGAGTATTCTGAAATATTTCCTTAAATGTCTGACAGTGTATCGCTCCTGGCCTATTCCTTAATTTGTCAGTTCATTTCAGCCACCACTTCAGGCCCTCATAATTGCCCTGATTTAAGTTTAAAAGACTATTCTTGAACCACTCCTCTCGCTCTCAAATTGAATGTGAAATTCAATCAAATTATGACCACTGCTACCCAGGGATGCCTTTACGATATGGTCATTAATTAATGTTTTGTCGTGGCATATTGCCAATCTTTACATACTTTTATTTGGTGTTACACTTTACCTGTTAACCCAACCACCACAGTTTCTGCCTATTCCCATTTATAAGACCAGGCACAATTGGATCCCCAGTTAATGCCCACCACCTGCATAGCATTAAACACAATTAATACACAATTAACAAATTCTCTGCTTCTTGAGATGAAGTTTAATGTACAATCAACATTTTGAAAAAAATTAAGTCAAACACCTCCATATTCATGTGAAGCATTACATTGTGAGATACACTTTTTATAAGACCCCAAACAATTTATTTGCACATGCATTTCATTTTGGAAAACGATCAAACGGTTGATGAGCTGCTTCCACAAATTTCATTTTGGAGATTTTGTTTCCCTCCAGCATTTGTTTCAAGTAAACGATCCATAACCCTGTCTCACTTTTCATTGGAATGATTATGTACATAACACTCAATGGGCATATTATCTTCAGTATGCCCATTGTACAGTTTCTTATTTAAAATCTTTGACATATCCACTGCCCCCATGTTTTAGCGGCCTGAATATATTTAGTAGCCCTTTTTAGTTTTTAGGCACCCAAACAGAAGGACAACATTTCCCATTTTCACCAATGAGAAACATTATGAAATCAGCTGTACTAGAATGCCCATCAGGACATTTAACATTTGAAGCATCACTAAATATTACCAGCTTCATGTTCTTCGAATCGCCTAAATATGGGAATTTTCATAATGTTTCATTTGTCTGTAAAATATGTCTACTTTAGGTTGTTTCACTGCAACACTTGGTTCCAGCAGAACATAACTAGCTCCGGTCAAGTGAATGTTCAACCAGCTCAGCTGACTTATCCAGTTTTTCCAAATCGTCTGGCTCTGCTGCATGATGAATTTATACAGTTAATCAACTTTCCATGATGAATTTATACAGTTAATTGGGATAAACATAACACTCCAAATAGGATTGTTAATAATTTCATAGAGTCAGGTCATAGACTCATTTATGACAGAGAAGGAGACCACTTGGCCTGTTGGGTCCATGCTGGCTCCTCGCTGAGCAATCCAGTTAGTCCCACTCACTGCTAGATCCCTCTAACTCTATGAGTTATTTCCTTCAAATTCCTTTTGAAATCATTGATTGTTTCCACTTACGCCATCCTCATGGGCAGCCTAAGCCAGGACATTACCACTTGCTGTGTAAAAACTTTCTTCCTCCTATTCACCCTGAGTCTCTTATCTTAAACCTGTGTTCTCTAGTCCTTATACCATTAGCTAGTGGGAAGATCTTTTCCTTGTCTAACTTTTCTCAGCCTATCATAATCTTGTACAGTTGTATCAAATTATCCATTCATCTCCTTTGCTCCAGACTAACATTGTGAACAAAATTTCCCTATCCCTGAAATAATTCTAGTAAACCTCCTATGCACCCTCCTCTCAACACTCCTAAAATGCAGCAAGATGGCTGCCAATTGTGTGTACACCACGTGGGTGAGCCCCTGCACTCGGGGTTTCCCTTTGTTTAGGGACCCTCCAAAGTGGCTGCTTACGGTGTCATCTTGTTCTATCAACCCTAACCTGACCCGCTGAAGCCAGTCTAAAGCCCTTTCTTTCTTTATTATTATGCTCCCCCCATGGTCCCACTTCCCCTCTCTACCACCCCACCATTCACCCTCCTACCCCCCCCCCCGCACCGTGCACCCCTTTTTCATATCTCCTGGCACTAGCTTTCCCCGCTAGTGTGGTGGCCCCCCTACTGGGGCTGATCTTTCCGCCTCCTTATACCCGATCAATAACTGTCCTCTCTGCCTCCTCTTCTCCCTTTCCTGCGCTCCACTGCCCTCTCCCCTTCCTCCCTGTACGAGCTAGTGCTCCTACTCAAAGCGAGGCAGTACATCCCTTGCAAATATTGTTCATGTCCGTAACTTTTCTTTATTATTTCTCTCCCTGCATCTTCCTCATTGCTGCTATGTTTGCCTTTTGTCTAGGCCATTCGCCCGCCTCTGCCGGCATGGTAAAATAGTATTCCTTATTCAGGAATGTCACCCAGAGCCTGGCTGGGAATAACATCCTGAATTTAATATCGTTTTTGTACCAGCCGACTTTGCGTGGTTAAACCTGGCCCTGCATCTTGCCAAGTCTGCCCCAATGCCTTGGCATATTCTGTGTCCTTCCCAACTGCTCGCTTTGGTCTGCTGAGCCGAATGCAGGATCCTCTTCCAATCCTAGTACCTGTGTAACTTGGCGATTATTGCCCTTGGCTGTTCCCCAGGCTTGGTCTTCGGCCGCAGTGACCTGTGGGCCCTGTCGATCTCCAGTGGCTTGGGGAAGTTGTCCCTTCCAACCAAGTTGCCCAGCATCTGGGCCACGTAGTCAGTCGGGTCTCTGCCCTCGATCCCCTCTGACAGGCCCACTATTCAAAAATTCTGCCGCTGAGACTTGTTCTCCTGGTCCTCGACCTTCCCCTTCAGGCTCCCTTGGGTCACCACCAACCTTTATATCTCTGCTTCCCGAGCGACGATCCTGTTGCTCTGGTCGGTCGAAGCCTTCTCAAGCTCCTGGATTGTCTTTCCCTGAGCCTCCAGCTTCTTCCCCATTCCATAAAGCAGCATCTGCATGACAATCACCGCCACTTTGATCTCTTCCTTCATCGTGGTCAATTCCTTGGTTAGGAATGCCTTCCATCCCTCTATGGGGGCAGGGGAGGGGTGGGGGGGGCGGGGGGCGGACCAGTTTCCCAGGTCATCGGTCTCCCTCTCTCGGTGGTGGCCGGGGACCCCTCGTCTTGTGGGTCCGCAGACTCGCTCGCACCTACTGCCCTTTTCCACCGCTTCTGGCTTCCCTGCGACCTCTTGAGCTACTGCTTAATGACATATTGCTCTTCCTCTCTTCCTTTTCTGTTTGGGAGGAGAATAAATCAAAATTTTGGGGCTAAATTCGGCTAAAGTGTCTATTTTATTGTATTCTAGAGGGGAGCCACCTGACATCCTGTTACTGGAAGTCGCATGCAGAAACAATTGAACTAATTGTAGTACCGGCTGGAGAAGGAATTCTATGGCATAGAATAGAAGACAACTTGGGATTTTGCCTACACACTAATTGATAGGCACCGTGGGGCGAAATTCTCCCCCAACGGCGGGATGCCCGCCGACTGGCGCCAAAGCCGGCGCAAATCAGACGGGCATCGCGCCGGCAAAAAGGTGCGGAAGTCTCCGCATCTTTGGCGGCATCGCCCCAACATTGAGGGGCTAGGCCGACGCCGGAGGGATTTCCGCCCCGCCAGCTGGCGGAAATGGCGTTTGTTGCCCCGCCAGCTGGCGTGGAAATGCGGCGCATGCGCGGGAGCGTCAGCGGCCGCTGTCAGTTTCCCAGCGCATGCGCGGGAGCGTCAGCGGCCGCTGTCAGTTTCCCGCGCATGCGCAGTGGGGAGAGTCACTTCCGCCTCCGCCATGGTGGAGGCCGTGGCGGAGGCGGAAGGGAAATAGTGCCCCCACGGCACAGGCCCGCCCGCGGATCGGTGGGCCCCGATCACGGGCCAGGCCACCGTGGGGGCACCCCCCGGGGTCAGATCGCCCCGCGCCCCCCCCCAGGACCCCGGAGCCCGCCCACGCCGCCTGGTCCCGCCGGTAAATACCAGGTTTGATTTACGCCGGCGGGACAGGCAATTCCTGGGCGGGACTTCGGCCCATCCGGGCCGGAGAATCCAGCGGGGGGTCCCGCCAACCGGCGCGGCCGGATTCCCGCCCCCGCCCAATCTCCGGGAGCGGAGACTTCGGCGGGGGCGGGATTCACGGCGGCCAACGGCCATTCTCCGACCCGGCGGGGGGTCGGAGAATGACGCCCCATATCTTCTAACCATCTCCAGTGAATCGCCCATGCCAAGGCTATTGTGACTTTGCAGTTTGTTTGATCAATTGAAACTTAAAGCAGCATTTCATTGACCACCATGATTTCTTTCACAAATTCCAAAGTGGAAAAAACTTTCAATTGTGGTATGCAAAACCATGATGTTCACATTTTCACATTTGTCACTGAACTTGCCATGGGTAAATTCCCCAGCATTATAGTCTGAAACCTATAATGCAGGGGAATTTACCCATCGCAAGTTCAGTGACAAATTTGTTTTATTTGCAGATATTTTGTTATGGTGGAATTTTCAACGGCTTATTGAATTTGTTAATACTGAATTGGATAAATTAAAGGTATTGTTTGTCATAAATAGATTGTCATTGAATCTGAGCAAATCTAGTAAAATAAATACCAAGGTTAATAAAACAATCAATAATGTCAGTATAGAAAGAGCATATGTAAATAATTTTGGGTGGTTTAATCAACCAGGCAATTTGTTGGAAACCGCATATAAAACATATTAAAACAAAATTATCAAAGAGTATTGCAATTATGAATAAAACTAAATATATATTGGATTCGCAGTCATTGAACATTTTGTATTGTTCAGATCTTCTTCCATATTTAAATGATTGTTTGGGGAAGCACCCATTAAACTAATATTAATCCTATGAGAATCCTACAGAAAAAAGTCAAAAGAATAGTAAGTAAAGTGAACTTTAAAGAACTTACCAACAAATAAATATACAGGCTTTGAGGTTTAGGGGGTTAATTGAATTGAAAACTGTAATGATTTTGTATGAAGCACAAAATGAATTATTTCTTGAAAATTTGCCAAAAAAAGAGTTTACTTTAAGGGATGATGATTATGAATTAAGAAGGAAAAACAACTTTAAAAAATGTAAGTTTATACTACAAAGTCTATGTGTACTTCAGTTTGTGGGGTGAATCTTTGGATTACTTTGGATGAAAAGATGTACAGATATTTATAGGTTTAAAACTGTATAAGGATTGAAAGATATAAAGATTATATAAAGTTCAGGAATGAGATAGCAGTGTCGCTTTGCTGTTTTAAGGTGGTATTATTGGAATAATAAGAACACAAAAATTAGAAAATTAAGTGAGTGGGAACTGGAAAATTATTATGTACCTGCTTTGTATTTGTGAAAAGGGGTAGGTCTTTATAAGTTTGTACTTCCTAATCCTTTTCGATTATGTATGTGCTATACTTTATTTGGTATTTATTTAATTTATGTATTGTGTAGTATTTTATTGTTTTGTCATGTTCAAAATGAATCCCAAGTACAAAGTAACAGTAACATCTCCTAACTGAACGACTACAGTTTCAGTCCATTCCTTTTAATGCTCACACCTGCATACAATTAATAAGTCAATAAATTAACATTCAGGGTCGGATTAAATCAGGCTTAAGAGAATTATAGCACAGTGATTATGTTACCCGACTGGTTATTCAGAGGCCTGGGCTAATGATCCAGAGAAGTGGGCAGATGTTTTACAGGAGGTGGGCATTGGCGCATGAGGGAAATTAAATCGCCTAAAAATGACATTGGGTTGAGATCCCTTCATACAGAGGCGGGTGCACGGTCTACATGTGACTCCAGATCCACAGCAGTATAATTGTCTCTTGACTGTTCTCTGAAATGACTGGATAAATTACTTAGTCCAAGGGCAATTAGGGATGGGCAACAAATGCTCCGGTTTCTTCCCACAGTCCAAAGATGTGCAGGTTAGGTAGATTGGCCATGCTAAATTGCCCCTTAGTGTCCAAAGGTTAGAAGGGGTTATGGGGATAGGTTGAGGGAGTGAGCCTAGTTAGGTGCTCTTTCAGACGGTCGGTGCAGACTCACTGGGCTGAATAGCTTCCTTCTGCACTTTAGGGATGATACGATGTGCGCACCAGTGTCTTAGGAGGTTCAGATTTTCATTTAAGTTGTTGCTAGTATCAGCAGCTTCCTAAGACAAGATCTACTTGAGTGGGCTAGGTGGGTATGCATTGCCATTCAGTATTGAGGTGCTTGGCACTGGGTGGCTAAAACTAAGCTCATATATCCTTCGGGACGTGGCCAATCCACCTAACCTGCTTTAGACTGTGGGAGGAAACCGGAGCACCCGGAGGAAACCCACGCATAAAGGGGCAGAAAGTGTAAACTCCACATGGACAGTTACCCAAGACCGGAATTGAACCCAGGTCACTGGTGCTGTGAGGCAGCCGTGCTAGCCACTGTGCCACCACATGAGACATACTTTTACTCCCTTTTATCCTTGGGTGCCTCCTCCCTGACCCCCGCCTTAAGGTCCATTATCCGCAAAACCTCCCACGCCCCCTGGCCTCTCCAACCCACCATCTCGAGACCCCCAAAAGTTATCTCTTCCACAAATCCAAAGACCTAGACTCCAGGGACTGCAAACAACTCCAGTCCTTACCACTGCAGGTTCTACCACTTCAGTGACTAGAGAGCTGCTGGCCAATCAAATTGACCGGCAGCTCTCCAAGGCAGAACTTCCTCCCGAGTAAGGAGCGTAGGTCCCACTTACAGCCAATTAATGCTTGTTGAAGCGTGAAGTCGCTGTGGCGCAAGCGGCATCGGAGGGGATGTGTTCCCGACCGACTATTTGTATGGAGGGACGGGGAACCTCGCCATCCTAAAAATCCTGACCTTTACCTCTGTGCTCCGTACAAAACAGTGTTTTGTTTTATGCCTGATTGTCAAAGGTTACAGATAGGAGTGTACCAGTTGTTCCATTTTAACAAAATTTATAATTACTTTTACTTTTCCAAATGTGTTTTGCAGACAATTATGACTTCTATTATTATTCCTATTTGTTCAGGTTTTTGTTCGAAACCCATATTCAGTTTTACTACATCAGTGAAATAATACAAGTGTAAACTTTTTGTAAGAAACTGAATCTCTCCAGAATGCAGTAAAAAGAGGGCTTCTTTCGTTGTTTCAGTTCTAACTGCAATTATATTAAAGGGCCATTAAATAACACTTTTTGTTGTTGTTTTTTTAAATTAGAAATACAATACAAAGATGTTTCTTGCTGCATTTCACTTATAAAAACTGACGGAACATATTCTGTAACACTAAGGTGATAATTTAATACAGGCTGCAAATATATTAGCAGCATCTGGAGATAGATAATTGTGTTCAGGAGATGTAAGGATCAGAATCCATTCATAGTTTTGTGAGATATCAAATTTAAAATAGTCATGATGTAGTCATGGTGATTTAAACAAAATAAGGAAAAGCATTGTATTCAGATGACACTCTTCTCTTTGTCTAATATACTTGTCAGTCTTCATTGCTTGGATTTATGGGTGGTATTTCTCCAGCACAGTGGTCAGGTATTTAGTTAATTAAAAATATTCTTTTTTCATCCAAAAGCACCATAAAGGAAATCGGTAACTTGAGTTTGAAGCAATTCTCCCAAAATGAATGTTATACATTTCAGATATTTGGACTGCTCAATAAGTAATGGTAATGCATTTCCAAGAATTCAGAATACAAATTACCTCAGGATGGAGATCAGGGAATGCTTAGCAATTCCCCATGAAATGCTATTTTCATTATCATGAGTGACTGGCGATTCAGAAGCAACATGATTGAGATACGTTATTCACCATAGGGAACCCAAAAATAAACTAAATTTACTTCAAGTGGAGGTGCTGAGTACATAGAACATACAGTGCAGAAGGAGGCCATTCGGCCCATCGGGTCTGCACCGATCCACTTAAGCCCTCACTTCCACCCTATCCCCGTAACCCAATAACCCTTCTTAATCTTTTTGATCACTAAGGGCAATTTATCATGGCCAATCCACCTAACCTGCACGTCTTTGGACTGTGGGAGGAAACCGGAGCACCCGGAGGAAACCCACGCAGACACGGGGAGAACGTGCAGACTCCGCACTGTATTGAGTATTTCTCAAATTTGTGTCATATTAGAGCGCTTTAATATTTGAAAATTAATTATCTCAAAAGTAGGTCATGTTACTAAGTCAGCTGACAACTGAGAAGATAAAAAATTATTTTCATGGTTTTTAGCTCTCCAAAGTAGGAGCAATGTATCCCTTGTTTTGGAAAATTGTTAATTTTACTGCGATATTTCAAATATTTTTGTTTTATTTAAAAAATGAAGGATTATGTGCTTATGATTCTTGCACCTCTATTTTGGCTAATTTGCACAATTGTAACCTTTTTATTAGTTCAAGGGATTTGAGTGTTGGTGGGAAGGCCAACATTTATTGCCCGCCCCTAATTGTTCTAAAGACGGTGGTGAACCACCTTCTTAAACTGTTGCAGTACAGGTACACCCACAGTGTTGTTAGGGAGGAAGCCTTGGTTTTGACACAGAGTAACGAAACAGCGGCATAGTTCCACATCAGAGCGGTGTTCCCATGCGTCCCTAGCTGATAGAAGCTGCAGGTTTAGGAGGTGCTGACAGAAGAGCCTTGGTGAATTGCTGTGGTGCATCTTTCAGATGGTACATACAGTTGGTATTGTGCAACAGTGATGGAGGGAGTGAATGTTTAAGATGGTGGATAGGGTGCTGATCAAGCTGACTCCTTCATCCTAAATGCTGTTGAACATCTTAAGGAATGTTGGAGCTGTACTCATAGGTAAGTGAAAAGTGTTGCATCACACACTTCACTTGTACTTAGTAGATGATGGACAAACTTCAAGGAGTCAGGGGGCGAATTACTTGATGCAGTATTCCCATTTGACCTGCTCTTGTGGCTGGTCTAATTCAGTTTCTGGTCAATGGTGACCCCAAGGCTGTTGATAGTGGGGGATTCAGCCATGTTAATACCATTGAATGTCAAGGGAGATGGTGAAATTCTCTCTTGCTGAAGGTGGTGACTGTCTGGCACTTGTGTGGTGTGAATATTACTTGTGTCAGGAAACCGAGGTAGTTTAAGTGACGTATATTTGTATTAAATATTAAAAATAAGATATAGATTTAAGTGGGTTTAATTTAGTGTTTTTGTGTAGGAAAGGGTACAACTCCAGTTAGATTCAGGTGAGACAAAGGTGTTTCCATGTATGGGGGTTCTTGGTTTCAGGTCAAACTATGTTTCTATTGTGCTGAGAGAGTTTATGATGGGAAAAGTAAACACAAACTTGAGGAAAGAATGAGATGTTGCTTTGCAACCAGGGGCTACTTTTAGGAAGAAGACTTTTTGAGTTTTAGTGTTTAACTGGATCCAGGCAGTTGGAGATAGGAAGCTTGTTGCTGCTAACTTTAGCCTTTGTTTAATTGCTCTGTTCTATCACCTTTGCTCTTGAGTCGCCAGGTATCTTTCTGATACCGCTACGTGGTTCAAGTCCGAGTAATGATCAATAATCCAACACACCGCTTAGTAAGAGTTAAATCAACGCACATTTATTATATACAGTAATCAATACTCATGCATAAATTCTACTTCTAAGCTACTTCCTACAACTAACAGGCCAATACTTAACTTGGAAATGGCCCACCAGGTCAGGGAAACGAAAGGCCTTTCGTTCGGGTTCTGAGCCTGCGGGATTCGAAGCTGGTGCAGATCGATAGCTAGGAGCGCCTATCTCGTAGCGAGCGTTGAAGTAAGACTTACGATTTGAGCGGCTGTAGCAGAAGGTCAGCAGAAGGGTGCAGGAGGCAGAAGGCGTTGCAGAAGGGTGGCAGAGGGCCGATTTGAACTTGGACTCTATTCTTATAGTCCCTAGGGGCTTCCCGCCTTTCGGGGCAGACCCTGTACCTGGTTTCGATTTTCTCCAATGCTGGAGCGGTTCCCTGATCGATGGGCGGTCCTGAGGTGGTCGTTCACCTCCCATTGTGTAGGCTTCTGCTGGCGCCAAAGAGTCTGGTTTGGCTTTGTGTGTCTAATTTGTTGCACATTGTTCCCGAGGATTGCTAATTAGTATTCAGATGGCTGGTGTTTTGTTATGCTAATGGCTGCAGGTATCGATCTTGTCTGGCCTTCCTAGAGGCGAATACACAGTTTTACCTGCAGCTGCTTGTTTTAGTCCTGTTGGCTGATTTTCCCATCAGCCTTTTCCGTTTGCCATTTTAAATCGGGGTTAGCCATTCTAAATCGGGAGTTAGCCATTTTAACTGGCTACAAGCTATAGAGGGAACAGCTCTAAGCTCTGCTAGAAACAGAAAAGCTATACAATGGAGTAATAAGCACAAAAGCAAACTCCAGAAAAGTTAAAAGCCGGTTAGTTGTAGAAACTAGGGGCGGGATTCTCCGAAATGGAGGCAGAGTGTGAACGCCGTCGTGAAGGCAGTCGAGGATCACGACGGCGCGAAACGGCCCCTATCCCGACCAATTCAGGGCCTGATAATGGGCTAGGAGCAGCGCCGCGTCATTTACACGCGCCAGGCCTTGGCGCCGCGTAAAGGCGGTGCCGCATACATGACGCGGCCGCGCCGCATAACTGGTGTCACCCGCGCATGCGTGGTTGCCGTCCTCTCCGAGTCTGCCCCGCAAGAAGATGTCAGACGGATGTTGCGGGGCTGCGGAAGAAAGGAGGCCCTCCTTCAGAGAGGCCAGCCCGACGATCGGTGGGCACCGATCGTGGGCCAGACCCCATTTGAGGCCCCTCCCGGTGCAGGATCCCCTCTCTTCCCTCCCCCCCCCCCCCCCCCCCCCCCCCGCAGGCGCCCCCCACCAGCGTTCCCGCGCTGCTCCCGCCGGCAGCGACCAGGTGTGGACAGTGCCGGGGGGGAACCCACCGTTTTGGGCTGGCCGCTCGGCCCATCCGGGCCTGAGAATAGCAGGGGTGCCGGAGAATCGCCATTTTGGGTGTCTCGGGCGATTCTCCGGCCTGCGCCGCGCGGAACTCGATGGGGCTGTTCTCACCGCTGGGGTGAATCGCGGGAGGGCGTCGGACCGGCGTCGCGGGAAAATTTGCCGACCCAGGCAATTCTCCCAACCGGCGCGGGAGTGGAGAATCGCGCCCTAGAAGTTTCCAGTTAAAGGAACAAAGAGGAACTGCGATTGGAACAGGGTACTGGTCACTGAAGCTAAAGACAGAGGTGAAATACCTGGGGAAAGTTGGCTAGGGAAAAAACAGACATCTGAAGCAAATGTAAGTTTGGTGTCCCCGTTTCCAGCCTTTGAAAATATTAGTAGGGGACTGACTATATGAGTTTTGATTAGAAGTTTGGATTCTGTGGCAATTCAAGACAAGGGAATACTGAAAGGGGAGTTGGAAAACCTGAAAGAAATCCTTGCGAAAACAGCTGAGAGAAAAACTTGTGTGGAAGAATAGTTGGAAAACCTGGAGGTGGAAGCCTAATGAAAATAGCTGAGAGAAAGCATTGTTTGAAAGTAAATTTTTAAAGCGTGCCTTTTTGTGAATGGAGTTTGGAAACACTCATAACAATCATCTAGGGGGAATTTGAGAAGAAATCCATAAAAGTTCAGTTGTGTGTATCTGCCACTGGGTTTCAGAGTGGGATGTTGTCTGACCACAGCCTGTTGAGTTACAGGGACTGAGTTTATTGAGAACATTATAGTGTAAGTCATATCATGTAACCTGTGTTATTCTGGAAACCTAAATACATTTTTGAAGGGAGTGAAGGAGTATTTTATTATTGTCAAAGTTTCCATGTTTAATAAGTTTTTTTCTTGTTGTTAAAAGCTAATTGGCAATCCTGTGTCTGTTCATAGAATCATAGAATCTGCACAGTGCAGGTGGCCATTTGGCCCATCGTGTCTGCGCCGGCCCTTGGAAAGAGCACCCTGCCTAGCCCACTCCTCCACTCTATCCCCGTAACCCCACCTAGCCTTTAGATACTAAGGGGCAATTTAGTACTGCCAATCCACCTAACCTGTTTTGAACCGTGGGAGGAAACCGGAGCACCCGCAGGAAACCCACACTGACACGGGGCTGAAAGTGCAAACTCCACACAGGCAGTCACCGGAGGCCGTAATTGAACATGGTTCCCTGTCGCTGTGAGGCAACAGTACTAACCACTGTGCCACCGAGCTGACCGCTGTTCTTCCACATTTTCTGAAAAATGTGAAAGCTATGGTGTTTTGAGCCAGGATTCCATTCTGGGATTTTCCTGTCCAGTTCAGCTGGGATCATAACACTTGCTAATCATAAGCCAAACCTGAATATGGCCCAGATCTTATTACATGTGGACAGACTGCTTCAGTATTGTGTAATCATCAGCGAACATTCCCATTTCTGACCTTATTATGGAGGGAATGTCATTGAGTAAACAGCTAAAGATAGTTGTGCCTAGGCACTGCCTTGAGAAACTCCTAAAGTGAAGTCTTGGGGCTGAAATTATTTGCCCACAACAACCACAACCATCTTCCATTGTAATGTGTATGAATCCAACAAATGGAGCGTTGTCCCCCTGCTTACCATTGATTTTAGTTATGCTGGGACTCCTTGATGCCAATCCTGCTGTCAAGGGCAGTCACGCTCACCTCCCCTCTTTTTTCAAGGTTGTAGTGAGAACTGCAGCCGAGTGGACCATTGAGAAAACAAACTGAATATGAGCAGGTTATCGCTGAATAAGAGTGACTTGATCGCGTTGCCGACAGCAACTTCTATCAGCTTACTGATGATTGAGAGTTGAATGGTGGGGCAATAATTATATTGGATTCTTTCTGCATTTTGTGCTCAGTACATAATTAGGCAACTTTTCACATTGTCAGGTAGATGCTCTTGTTGTTGCTATGCTGGAATACCTTGGCAAGGGGTTCAGCTCTTTTTTTTTAAAGATATTTTATTCCAAACATTCCCAACATCAACAAAATACACAGTCCCATCAATGCATAGCCAACAGTTTCTGCAGTTTTTCCCCTTTTAATGCCCCCCCCCCCCCCATGATAATAGCTCCTCAAATAAAGTCATGAACGGCCTCCACCGCACTTCGATACCCTCTTCTGACCCCCTCAACTCCAGCCAGAGAAAGTTGTACAAGTCCCCCAGCCAGGCCACCACTTCTGACGTCGTATCTGACCTCCAATTCAACAGGATCCTATGTCGGACATGGATCACGTGTACCTTGTGCACCACCTTGAACTGAATCAAACTCATCCTTGCGCAAAGAACAAATAAAAGTACAGCACAGGAACAGGCCCTTCAGCCCTCCAAGCCTGCGCTGACCATGCTGCCCATCTAAACTAAAATCTTCTACATGTGCAGGAGGAGGTTGAGTTCACCCGCCGCATCGCCTCATACCAGAGTCCCCCTCCTATTTCCTTCCCCAACTTACACTTTATTCTCACCACTTGTGCCTTGCCCTGCTCCCCCAACCACCCGTTTATGTCCCCAATCCTGCCCTCCCCCAAATTGTCAGGGAGCACCAGTTGCTCCAACAACTCTGTACTCCGGTAACTGGGAGAATGTCTGCCTAAATGTACCTAAATTCGCTACCCCTCGGCAGCACAAACTTCTCCCACAGCTCATCCAGCCCCACAAACCTCCCCTCCAAGAACATATCCCTAACCCACTCCAGCCCCGGCTCCCTCCACTTCCCATACTCTGCTAGTTTTTAAATTCTTTCATTGGATGTGGGCGTCGCTGGCAAGGCCAGGATTTATTGCCCATCCCTAATTGCCCTTGAGAAGTGATAATGAGCTACCTTCTTGAACTGCTACAGTCAGCATGGCATTGGTACACCCACTGTGCTATTAGGGAGGGAGTTCCAGGGTTTGACCCAGTGTCACTGAAGGAATGGCAATATAGTTCCAAGTCAGGATGGTGTATGGCTTGGAGGGGGAACTTCTTGGTGGTGGTGTTCCCAGGTATCTGCTACCCTTGTCCTTCCAGGTAATAAGAGGTTGTGGGTTTGGAAGATGCTGTCGAAGGAGCCTTGGAGCAATACCATAGTGCATCTTGAGGTGGAAGACACTGCTGTCTCGGTGTGGAGGGAGTGGATGTTGAAGGTGATGGATGGAGTGCCAATCAAGTGGGTTGCTATGTCATACGTGGTGTTGAGCGCCATGGGCAGCACAGTGGTTAGCACTGTTGCTTCACAGCACCAGGGTCCCAGGTTCGGTTCCCAACTTGGGTCACTGTCTGTGCGGAGTCTGCACGTTCTCCCAGTGTCTGTGAGTTTCCTCCGGGTACTCCAGTTTCCTCCCACAAGTCCCGAAAGATGTACTTGTTAGATGAACTGGACATTCTGAATTTTCCCTCAGTGTACCCGAACAGGCGCCGTAGTCTGGCAACTGGGGGATTTTCACAGTAACTTCATTGCAGTGTTAATGTAAGCCTATTGTGGCACTAGTAAAGATTATTATTATTATTTGAGCTTCTTGCGTATTGTTGGAGCTACACTCAACTGAGCAAGTGGAGAGTATTCCATCACACTCCTGACTTGTGTCTTGTAGATGGTGGACCATCTTTGGGGAGTCAGGAGGTGAGTTATTTTCTGCAGAATTACCAGCCTCTGAACTACACTTGTATTTATATGGTTAGTTGAGTTCAGTATCTGGTTGATGGTAACCCTCAGGATGTTGGTAGAGGGGGATTCAGCGATAGTAATGCCATTGAATGTCAAGGCGGGATGGTTGGATTCTCTTTTGTTGGAGATGGTTATTGCCTGGCACTTGTGTTCTGTGAATGTCAATTGCCACTTGTCAGCCCAAGCATGAATGTTGTCCAGATCTTGCTGCATATGGGCAGGGTCTGTGTCAGTATCTGAGGAGTCACGAACGGTGCTGAACATGTGTAATCATCAGTGAACATCTACACTTCAGATCATATGATGGAGGGAAGGTCATTGATGAAGCAGCTTAATGTGTTTGGTCTGAGGCCATTATCCTGAGGAACTCATGCAGTGGTGAGGTGATTGACCTCCAAAAATCACAACTATCTTCCTTTGAGCTAACAAAGAACAAAGAAAAGTACAGCACAGGAACAGGCCCTTCAGCCCTCCAAGCCTGTGCCGAACATGCTGCGCATCTAAACTAACATCTTCTACACTTCCTGGGTCTGTATACCTCTATTCCCATCCTATTCATGTATTTGTCAAGATGCCTCTTAAATTTCACTATCGTCCCTGCTTCCACCACCACCTCTGGCAGTGAGTTCCAGGCACCCACTACCCTCTGTTAAAAAAACTTGGCTCGTACATCTCCTCTAAACCTTGCCCCTCGCACCTTAAACCTGTGCCCCCTAGTAATTGACCCCTCTACCCTGGGAAAAAGCCACTGACTATCCACTCTGTCTATGCCCCTCATAATTTTATACATCTCTCTCAGGTCGCCCCTCAACCTCTGTCGTTCCAGCGAGAACAAACAGAGTGTATTCAACCGCTCCTCATAGCTAATGCCCTCCATACCAGGCAACATCCTGGTAAATCTCTTCTGCACCCTCTCTGAAGCCTCCACATCCTTCTGGTAGTGTGGCGACCAGAATTGAACGCTATACTCCAAGTGTGGCCTAACTAAGGTTCTACACAGCTGCAACATGACTTGCCAACTCTTATACTCAATACCCCAGCCAATGAAGGCAAGCATGCCGTATGCCTTCTTGACTACCTTCTCCACCTGTGTTGCCCCTTTCAGTGACCTGTGGACTTGTACACCTAGATCTTTCTGACTGTCAATACACTTGAGGGTTCCACCATTAACTGTATATTCCCTACCTGCATTAGACGTTCCAAAATGCATTACCTCACATTTGTCCGGATTAAACTCCATCTGCCATCTCTCCGCCCAAGTCTCCAAACGATCTAAATCCTGCTATATCCTCTGACAGTCCTCATCGCTATCTGCAATTCCACCAACTTTTGTGTCGTCTGCAAACTTACTAATCAGACCAGTTACATTTTCCTCCAAATCATTTATATATACTACGAACAGCAAAGGTCCCAGCGCTGATCCCTGCGGAACACCACTAGTCACAGCCCTCCAATCAGAAAAGCAGCCTACCATTGCTACTCCCTGCCTTCTATGACCTAGCGAGTTCTGTCTCCATCTTGCCAGCTCACCCCTGATCCCGTGTGACTTCACCTTTTGTACCAGTCTGCCATGAGGGACCTTGTCAAAGGCCTTACTGAAGTCCATATAGACAACATCCACATATTTTTCAAGACGCCCAACACCTCGTCTTATTGGATCTCAATGTGACCCAGGCTATCTATACATCCTTCTCCAGACTCAACATTCACCAATTCCTTCTCTTTGGTGAATACTGATGCAAAGTATTCATTTAGTACCTCGCCCATTTCCTCTGGCTCCACACATAGATTCCCTTGCCTATCCTTTCCCTGGCTACCCTCTTGCTTTTTATGTACGTGTAAAAAGCCTTGGGATTTTCCTTAACCCTATTTGCCAATGACTTTTCATGACCCCTTTTAGCCCTCCTGACTCCTTGCTTAAGTTCCTTCCTACTTTCCTTATATTTCACACAGGCTTTGTCTGTTCCCAGCCTTCTAGCCCTGACAAATGCCTCTTTTTTTTTTGACGAGGCCGACAATATCTCTCGATATCCAAGGTTCCCGAAATTTGCCGTATTTATCCTTCTTCCACACAGGAACATGCCGGTCCTGAATTCCTTCCAACTGATATTTGAAAGCCTCCCACATGTCAGATGTTGTTTTACCCTCAAACATCCGCCCCCAATCTAGGTTCTTCAGTTCCCGCCTAATCTTGTTATAATTACCCTTCTCACAATTTAGCACATTCACCCTAGGACCACTCTTATCCTTGTCCACCAGCATTTTAAAACTCACTGAATTATGGTCACTGTTACCGAAATGCTCCCCTACTGAAACTTCTACCACCTGGCCGGGCTCATTCCCCAATACCAGGTCCAGTACAGCCCCTTCCCTGGTTGGACTATCTACATATTGTTTTAAGAAGCCCGCCTGGATGCTCCTTACAAACTCTGCCCCATCCAAGCCCCTACCACTTAGTGAGTCCCAGTCAATATTGGGAAAGTTGAAATCTCCCATCACAACAACCCTGTTGTTTTTACTCGTTTCCAAAATCTGTCTACCCATCTGCTCCTCTATCTCCCGCTGGCTGTTGGGAGGCCTGTAGTAAACCCCCAACATTGTGACTGCACCTTTCTTATTCCTGATCTCTACCCATACAGCCTCGCTGCCCTCTGAGGTGTCCTCCCGCAGTACAGCTGTGATATTCTCCCTAACCAGTAGCGCAACTCCTCCACCCCTTTTACATCCCCTTTATCCCGCCTGAAACATCTAAATCCTGGAACGTTTAGCTGCCAATCCTGTCCTCCCCTCAACCAGGTCTCTGTAATGGCAACAACATCATAGTTCCAAGTACTAATCCAAGCTCTAAGTTCATCTGCCTTACCCGCAATACTTGCATTGAAACATATGCACTTCAGGCCACCAGACCCGCTGTTTTCAGCAACATCTCCCTGTCTGCTCTTCCTCAGAACCATACTGGCCCTATTCCCTAGTCCTCCCTCAATGCTTTCACCATCTGACCTATTGCTCCGGTACCCACCCCCCTGCCATACAACCCTCCCGTGTGACACCAGCAAATCTCGCGGCCAGTATATTTATGCCACTCCAGTTTAGATGCAACCCGTCCTTATACAGGTCACACCTGCCTCGGAAGAGCTCCCAATGGTCCAGATAACGGAAACCCTCCCTCCTACTACACCAGCTGTTTAGCCACATGTTTAGCTGCTCTATCTTCCTATTTCTAGCCTCACTGGCCTGTGGCACAGGGAGTAATCCCGAGATTAGAGGTCCTGTCTTTTAACTTTCTGCCTAGCTCCCTGAACTCCTGCTGCAGGACCTCATGCCCCTTCCTGTCGTTAGTACCAATATGTACAACAACCTCTGCCTGTTTGCCCTCCCCCTTCAGGATGCCTGCTACCCGTTCTGAGACATCCTGAACCCTGGCACCAGGGAGGCAACATACCATCCTGGAGTCTCTTTCACGTCCACAGAAGCACCTATCTGTGCCCCTGACTATAGAGTCCCCTATGACTATTGCTCTTCTGCGCTTGACCCTCCCTGCTGAACATCAGAGCCATCCGTGGTGCCATTGCTCTGACTGCTGCTGTTTCCCCCTGATAGGCTATCCCCCCCCGACAGTATCCAAAGGGGTATACCTGTTCGAGAAGGGGGACAACCACAGGGGATTCCTGCACTGACTGCCTGCCCCTTCTGGTGGTCACCCATTTCTCTGACTGCACCTTGGGTGTGATCACATTTATATAACTGCTATCTATGACGCTTTCCGCTACCTGCATGCTCCTAAGTGCATCCAACTGCTGCTCCAACTGAACCATGCGGTCTGTGAGAAGCTTCAGTTGGGTGCACTTTCTGCAGATGAAGCCATCCGGGACGCTGGAAGTCTTCCGGACCTGCCACATCTCACAGTCAGAGCACTGCACCCCTCTAATTGACAATGCGTTAATTAATTAGTAAATTAATTTTTTTTTAAAGTTACTATAAACTATATTTATCCTAGCATTAGATTTCTACTATAAATGTGAAAGCTAAATACAGTACTCTCCGATCTCTAGCTTAGATACCCTTCTAAATTGTAATTAAGTAATTAATTAATTATGTTTAATTAGTTTAACAATGTTTAATTTTTAAATTTAGTGCTGATTCCCAACCAGCCAATCAGGTCACAGCTTTACTGTGATGTCACTTCAGTTTTCCCCCCCACACAATTTGAAAAGGTTAAAAAAAAATCACTTACCTTCGCAGGATGCTCTCTGGTTCTCTCACTGCAGATTAACAGTTACAGGCCAGAAGAAAGGGAACAAAATAGTAGGGAAAAAGCACCTTCTCCCACTCTGCACTGAATTACCTCACTGCACCAAATTACCAAGTTCCAATTCCCACTCTGGATGTGTCTTACTCAGGCTGTGTCTCCTTGACCTGCGCAAAGCTTACTGAGTGAGCTTTCTGTCTGTCTTTTATACAGACCTCAGCTAACCAGGGTGACTCACACTAAAGCTTCAAACAGAATACTACAATGTACACCCTTGTGCCACTAAACAGGCCTCAAGTGACTGACAGATAACTGCCTCTGAGCAATTAGGATGGGGGCAGCTTCAGCCAATCAGCCAGGTATGACTCATGACTCCAACCAGCGGAGAATTTTCGCCCTGATTCTTATTGACTCCAGTTTTCCTCGGGCTCCTTGATTGCAAGGGCAGTCACTCTCATCTCACTTCTTGAGTTTAGCTCTTCTGTCCATGTTTGGACTAAGGCTGTAATGAGGTCAGGAGCTGAGTGGCCCTGGCAAAATTGAAGCTGAGCATCAGTGAGCATGGTATTACTGTATATGTGTCACTTGATTTCACTGTCAACAACACGTTTCAGCTGATGATCACGAGTAGGCTGATGAGTGGTCATTGACTGGGTTTGTTTTGTCCTGCTTTTTGTGGAAAGACATGCCTGGTCAGTTTTCCACATTGTCAGCTAGATGCCAATGCTATAGCTGTACTGGACCAGCTTGGCTAAAGGTGCAGTTAACTCTGGCGCACAAGTCTTCAGTACTATTGCCAGAATGTTGTAAGAGCCATTGCCATTGCAGTATCCACTGCATTCAGCTATTTCTTGATATCATGTGAAGTGAATCAAATTGGCAGAAGACTGGCATCTGTGATGCTGGAGACTACAGTAGGAACCCGAGATGGCTCATCCACTTGGCACTTCTGGCTGAAGATTGTTGCAAATACTTCAGCCTTGTCTTTTGCACTTATGTTCTGGGCTCCCCCATTATTGAGGCTGGGGATATTTGTAGAGCCTCCTCCTCCAGCTAATTGTTTATGGTTGTTGGAGGTCAATCATCTCAGTCCCAGGACAACACTGCCAAAGTTCCTCAGAATAGTATCCACCACCATTCATGACTGAGTGTTGCAGGATGGCAGAGCTTAGATCTGATCCATTGGCTGTGGGATTATGTAGCTCTTTTTACTGCCTGCTGCTTGCACTCTATAGCATTCAAGTTGGCCTGTGTTGTAGCTTCACCAGATTGACACCTCATTTGTAGGTACGCCTGGTTCTGCCACTGGCATGCCCGCTTGCACTTTTTATTGAACTAGCGTTCATTTCCCGGCTTGATGGTAATGGTAGAGTTGGGGATATGTCAGGCCATGAGGTTACAGATTATGGTTGTATAAAATTCTACTGGTGTTGATGACCGACAGTGCTTCATGGACACCCAGGCTTGAGTTGCTAGATCTGATCAAAATCTATCCCAGTTAGCATGCTGGTGATGCCACACAAAATGATTTAGGGTATTCTTTTTTTTTAAATGTTTTTTATTCTCCTCCATTTTCACATTTTCTCCCACATTTACATCCATCAATAATAAACAATAATCAGCAAGATATGTCAGTCCCCATAATAACAATGATCCCATCTACCCACCAACCCCCAAACCTCAACCCGCATGTTTACATAAACAAATGACAAAAAGGAATCCGGGATTACCCGTAGTCACCCTTAATCTTACACAGTCCCCCCCCAGGTCTCCAGCTCCTCCCGTCCACTGCCTCTTGTAAAACTCCTCCCCCCAACCTCGGTTCCTTCCCCCCCAACTTTCCACCCCGGCTAGACCACTCGGACCCTGTTCTGCCAGGCTCCGATGGCCGCAGCCCCTCCCCCCACCTCACTCCCATTCACTGGCCGGCACAAACCGGCCAGCGTGGAGGCCCCCGCCCGGGTCCCTTTCCTACTTGCCCGGCCCCAGGAAAGCCCAAAGATCCCCTTTTAGCACACAAACCCCGCATATCCACCTACACCCCAAAGAACTCTCATTTTGAGTGACAGTCCCTTCCCTTGTCCAAATATATACCACCTTGGCTCCTTTAATCTCTACACCCGCGCGCAGTGATACAAAAAAGAAGAAAATACAGTCATGAGGTTACATCGGCACATGGCCATTCCTCAATTTGTCAGTTCTGACACAGTCCTTCTGCTTTCGCAAACTCCTCCGCTGCTTCCGCCGTTCCAACATAAAAGTCCCTGAGCTTGTAAGTCACCCTCAGCTTCGCTGGATATACAATGCCGCACCGCACCTTGCTAATGTACAGTGCCCTCTTCACCCGGTTGAAGGCAGCCCGCCTCCTCGCCAGCTCCACCGTAAAGTCCTGGTATACACGTATACCAGCTCCAGCCCACTGCACCACCCACTTCTGCTTGGCCCAGCTCAGGACCTTCTCCTTCACCCTGTACCTACGGAAGTACAGAGTCACTGCCCTTGGCGGCGGCTCACTCGCCTTTGGTACAGGCCTCCACGACCGATGAGCCCGATCCAGTTCATATCGGGAGGGATCCTCCCCCTCCCCCAATAGTTTTGCCAGCATCGCGGCCAAATACTCAGTCGGCTTCGGTCCTTCAGCTCCTTCGGGCAGCCCCACAATCCTCAAGTTCTGTCGCCTGGATCTATTTTCCAGGTCTTCCATTTTTCCTCGCAGATCCTTGTTAGTATCCATCACCTTCCGCATCTCTTTCCCCATCGAGGCAAGTTGATCACCGTGCTGCAATAACGTCTCCTTCACTTCCTTCAGCGCCTCCCCTTGCTCTCGCACCTCCGCCACTGCGCTCGCCACCTCCGTCCTCACCGCCTCCTCCACCAGCACACTCAAAACCTCCCTCATCTCCTTCCTCACTGTCTCCATGCATTTCGCAATCTGCGCCAACTGCTTTTCAAATTCCGCAGCCATCACCTTGGTTATTTCTTCAGCCGTAAGCAGTGCGGCCTTCCCTGGTGCTCCAGCCTCCATTTTTCCTGGTGACCCCGCGGTGACCTTTCCACTCCCCGACGGACCTCCAGCTGGTTTTTTTTCGGCCGTTTTTTTGCTCACCCTCGACATTTTTCTTTGTGTTTTTTTCCCTCCTGTGTCTTCACTGTGCCTCCTCCGTGCCTTCTCCCTGCTTCTGCCGCCTCCGTGGACACTGGGACCGGGCTTAAAGCCCCGAAAATGCCGTTCCCGAGCGGGAGCTCTCCATTGTGCGGCCGCCTCACGCCCGCCATCACCGGAAGATTTAGGGTATTCTCAATGCAAAAACAGTCCTTCGTCTCCACAAGGATTGTGTGGTCATTTTTACTAATGCTGTCATGGACAACTGCACCTGTGACAATTAGCTTGGTGATGACCAGGTACAGTAGGTTTATCACTCTTATTGGTTCCCTCACTACCTGCTGCAGATCCCAAGAGCACAAGTCTTCAATAATGTAGCTGGGATGTCTTGGGATCTGAATGTCTTGGTTTATCACAAGTTATTATGCAGGTGCAGCGAATGATTAGGACGGCAAATGGAATATAAAAGTAGGGACGTTTTACTGTAGCATTACAGTACCTTGGTCAGACTACATCCTGAGTACTGTGTATAGTTTTGGTCATCTTATTTGAAAAAGGACATAATTGTGTTAGAAGCAGTTCAGAAAAGGTTCTTTGGATTCATTCCTGGGATGAAAAGCTTCAGAACTTGACTGAACATGGTTGCAAATGCTTCAGTGTTTTTTGTACTGACAAACGTGGCTTCGTCATCATACAGGATGGGTATTTTTGTAAGGGCCACAAAGAATCCAGCACGAGTTTTAAGGATACAAAATAATAACGTTTATTTACTATAACAATATATACATAACAGTAGCAGTAACTTCCCTTGCTACCTTCTATTTCCTGCTGGTTCCTGAACTGGCCAGCTTATTTATACTAGGAGTTTCTCCGCCCCCCTCATTGGGGAAGTTCATACTCCCATAGGATTGTGGGATAGTCATTAGTCCCCAGCCAATCGTAAGTAGGCAGGTTATAACATCCCTCCCCCCCAAAGTCCAAGGAATCCACCGAAGACCCTGGCGAAGGAAGGCATCAAACTCGTTTGGCCGCAGGCCGGACGCCATTTGCACGCGGCGCTGGATCAGGCGGCGTGTAACGAGACGGAGACCGGCGCTTCCGTGATGAACGACGCGGTTGTACATCCACGGCCTGTGGACCCGAGGATTCCCCCTCTGATGCATCCTGTATCTCCATCTCGGAGTCAGAGTCTGCTGCCTCCGTCATGTCAGCGTCTCTATCTCCATTCGGTCCCGTAACGACCTGCGCAGGCTTCAAGTGAGGCACCAGTGGAATATTTTGAGGACTACCTTCCCTTGTCTCTGGTCTTTGCGGCTGTTGAAATGAGCTCCGGGGGCGGGGAATCTTTTGAGGGGATGATCTTCTGGACCGGACGTGGTCTACATGTTTTCGCTGGAGACGACCCTGGGCTTGCACTTGGTAAGATATAGGGCCCGTTTGGCGAAAGATTACACCAGGAACCCATTTGGCACCACCAGCAAAATTCCGCACGAATACTGGGTCACCGTGCGCAAACTGCCGAATTGGACGATGCCGAGACAATCCCTGTCCCTGCCGTTCTTGTGTGCGGCGTACTTTTGCGCCAATGTCCGGGAAGACCATACTAAGGCGGGTGCGAAGTCTTCGGCCCATTAGGAGTTCTGCGGGAACTACCCCAGTCACTGCATGGGGGGTGGTCCTGTACGTAAACAAAAAGCGAGCCAGTCTCGTGTCCATTGATCCGGAAGACTGCTTCTTTAGGCCTCTTTTGAATGTTTGCACTGCATGCTCTGCCAACCCATTTGAAGCCGGGTGGTATGGGGCAGTGCGGATATGGCGGATGCCGTTCATCTTTGTAAACCAAGCAAACTCCTCACTCGTGAATGGAGTGCCATTATCCGTGACCAGCACCTCGGGGAGGCCATGCATACTAAATGATAAACGCATCTTTTCAATTGTTGCGCAGGACGTTGTCCCCTGCATCTTATGCACCTCCAGCCATTTGGACTGGGCGTCAATTAGTAGAAGGAACATGGATCCCTGAAAAGGGCCTGCGAAATCTGCATGTAAGCGTGCCCAAGGCCGCCCTAGCCATTCCCAGTGATGTAGGGGCGCGGCCGGCGGAAGCTTCTGATGCTCCTAGCAAATGAAGCAGTTTTGGGCCACCTTCTCAATGTCGGTGTCGAGGCCTGGCCACCAGACATAACTCCGGGCCAACATTTTCATCTTGGTCACGCCCGGATGCCCATTGTGCAAGTCTGATAATATCAGCTCCTGGCCTTTTTCCGGGACAATCACACGCGTCCCCCACAAGAGGATGCCGTCTTCCACGTTGAACTCTGACAGCTTGGAGGAAAATGCCCGCAACTCGCCTGGGAGCTGTCTATGCTGCCCACCAGACAGGACTATGTGCCGAACCTTTGACAAGACTGGCTCCGTCTGGGTCCACTCACGGATCTGTGATGCCGTGGCAGGCAAGGTGTCCATAAAATTTAGGGTTGCAACCACCTCACTGGTCGTGGGGGTCGACATGGGGCCGGTCGATAAAGGCAATCGGCTCAGTGCGTCGGCATTTGCTATCTGCGTACCTGGTTTGTGCTCCAGAGAATACTCATATGCAGCAAGCAACAAAGCCCAGCGCTGGATCCGTGCAGAAGCAATGGGCGGTATTGGCTTATCCTCTCTGAAGAGTCCCAGCAGGGGCTTATGATCAGTCACGATAGTGAAATGGCGGCCGTACACATACTGGTGGAAGAGTTTCACCGCGAAAACCACTGCCAGGCCCTCCTTCTCGATCTGCGCGTACTTTTTCTCCACTGCAGTCAATGTGCGGGAGGCGAAAGCTATCGGTTGCTCGGCCCCGTTCTCCATCTTGTGGGACAGGACAGCCCCAATACCATACGGGGATGCATCACATGTGACGAGCAAAGGCTTTCCCGGATCATAGTGGGTTAGTAACCCATACGACGACAATTGTTGCTTTATCCGCCGGAAAGCGGTTTCTTGCGGCTGACCCCAAACCCAGGTGTGATTTTTCTTTAGCAGCAGGTGCAAGGGGGCCAGCGTAGTTGCCAGATTGGGGAGGAACTTCCCGTAATAGTTTACGAGACCGAGAAAAGAACGAAGATGCGAAGTGTCAGTCGGGGTGGGGGCATGTTGAATTGCACGCACCTTCTCTGCGACGGGGTGCAGACCCTCGCGATCCACCCAATAACCTAGGTAGACTACTTCTTTTGCCTGAAATACGCACTTTGTGTGACGTAAACGGACTCCAGCCTCCGAAAGGCGTCTAAGGACAGCCTCCAGATTTTCCAAATGCTCTTGCTCCGACGTCCCTGTAATCAACACGTCATCTAGGTAGACAGCCACACGTGGTAAACCTCTCAAAATGCCCTCCATAACACGTTGAAAAATTGCGCAGGCAGAGGATACTCCAAAGGGCAACCGTGTATATTCATACAGGCCCCGGTGTGTGTTAATTGTTACATATGGTCGGGAGGCAGGGTCCAGCTCCAACTGCAGGTAGGCGTGACTCATATCTAATTTTGTGAATGAGAGTCCACCTGCAAGTTTCGCGTAGAGATCCTCTATGCGAGGCATTGGGTATCGGTCTAGTCGGGAAACTGTATTCACTGTAAGTTTATAGTCGCCACACAAGCGAACTGTGGCATCTGGCTTCATTACTGGTACAATTGGTGCTGCCCAGTCAGCAAAACAGACGGGCCTGATAATACCCAAACTCTCCAAACGAGTGAGCTCCCCTTCTACCTTCTCGAGCAAAGCGTAAGGCATTGGGCGCGCCCGGAAATAGCGCGGCGTGGCTCCTGGTTCAACTTGGATACGAGCTACGGTCCCTTTTATTTTCCCCAAACCAGGCTGGAATACCTCTGGGTATCGTCCTAGCACCTCAGTCAACCCTCCAGAAACTGTTTGGAGGATGTGCTGCCATTGCAACCGCAAATGGCGCAACCAGTCCCGACCCAACAGGCTGGGCCCATGGCCACGCACTACGATAAGTGGGAAACGCCCCTCCTGGCGTCCATAGACAACAGGGGTCATTGTAGTTCCTGCAATGTCCAGTGGTTCCCCCATGTAGGTGGCCAACCTGGCCTGTGAGTCAGTTAATGTAAGGGTCTGTATACCCTGCTTGATGCTGTCGAATGTCCTCTGGGCGATCACGGAGACCGCTGCGCCAGTATCCAACTCCATCTCCAGCGGGTGGCCATTGACCCGTACTGTCACCTTAATGAGGGCCACACGGGGAGCTGCCACACAATGCAGCTGCAGGCAGTCATCCTCCGTCTCCACGTCCTCAGGAGTGGTCGCCGCAGGTTCATCCACATGGAAGGTACGGCCTCTGGGCTGGTCCCAGTTACGGCCCCTGGGCTGGTCCCAGTTTCGGTCGGAACGACGGCGCCTCTGGCGTCCCCAGGACCGCCGTCCGCGACGGGGTCGGCGCCTACAAGTCTGACACGGACATGGCTCCTCATCCATTGGCTCTGGAGAAGGCTCCCTTCGGGGAGGAATGTCCGATGGCCACTGGCGTCGGTCCGGTCGTTGCCTCGCCCAAGGTACCGCAGGAGTGCGGGGGGATGTTTTTGGGTGGAAAGGGTTGCGCCCCAAGGCATGCACTTCCATTCCCTGTAGCTCCTGTACTCCTCGCTCTGCGCTCTCTCGGGACAAGACTATTTGTAATGCCTGTTGAAAAGTCAATGTTGGCTCCGCTAACAACTTTCTCTGGGATGCTGCATTGTTAATACCGCAAACCAAACGGTCGCGTAACATTTCTGACAAGGTTTCACCATAGTCACAGTATTCCGCAATCCCGCGTAGCCTGGATAAAAAAATCGGCAAGGGATTCTCCAGGGGTCCTCTCAGCGGTATTAAACCGGTAACGCTGGACTATCATGGACGGGGTTGGGTTAAAGTGTTGCCCCACTATATTCACAAGTTCGTCAAACGTTTTGGTGTCCGGCGCAGCTGGGTACGTAAGGCTCCTAATCACCCCAAACGTATGCGGCCCGCAGGCGGTGAGCAATATGACCACCTGGCACTCGTTTTCAGTGATATTGTTTGCCCGGAAATAGTTATGCATCCGTTGTGTGTACTGGTTCCAGCTTTCCAGCGCAGCATCAAAAACATCCAAACGTCCGTACAGAGGCATGGTATAATAGAAAACAACTTCCAACCTGTATCCAACAAAAATCCAGGGAGGTGGCTTCAGCAGTGTAGACAGCTATTCACTTTTACCTTCGTCGCCAGTTTTGTAAGGGCCACGAAGAATCCAGCACGAGTTTTAAGGATACAAAATAATAACGTTTATTTACTATAACAATATATACATAACAGTAGCAGTAACTTCCCTTGCTACCTTCTTCCTGCTGGTTCCTGAACTGGCCAGCTTATTTATACTAGGAGTTTCTCCGCCCCCCTCATTGGGGAAGTTCATACTCCCATAGGATTGTGGGATAGTCATTAGTCCCCAGCCAATCGTAAGTAGGCAGGTTTTAACAGGTATGTTTGTGGAACCTCCTTCTTCCATTTGTTGTTTAACTCTATCACCATTTATGCTTGCTGTGTCAGGAATTAATATTTTTGAAAATACCTTTATTAATGAATTAAGTTTCCATAGAATGGTGTCACACCTCCAGTGCCATTGAGATCTGTAAGAAATAAAACTCATGGTGGTGACAATCAGAATACAGAGAATTAAAAGAAATGTCAATTTTAATTAAACTGCTTATTTGTTCCTGATATCTTTATAATGCACATAAATCTATTGATAGCTGGCTTTGTTTCAGTTTTTGGTACATTCATGGGTCACTATGGAATTCAACCATATGATGTTAACAAGTTCAACAGAAGCTTTCTGTGTCTGGTAAACATTACAGGGCACTGAATGTGAAATGAAAATCGCTTACTGTCGCAAGTAGGCTTCAAATGAAGTTACTGTGTAAAGCCCCTAGTCCTGTTCGGGGAGGCTGGTACGGGAATGTTCTCTCTATTTTGTGCCACCATAATGCAAAATGCTACTGATACTGAGATTAATATTTACCATACAATCTGACACCCTTAAAACTGAACAATGATATAAGTATCATATTTGTTCTGTAGCTTGTCAAAAAACCACGACTTATATACAATGGAAACATGGATTAAATTTGAGACCCAGTAATGCATGCTATAAGAATTGCTTCTGAATTGGATTCTTTTTCGCAGTCAGTAACTAGAAAACATGTATTCTTTCCATTTAAAAAAATTATAAATGTAAAGTACCCAATTCTTTTTTTTCCCAATTAGGGGGCAATTTAGCGTGGCCAATTCACCAAGCCTACACATCTTTGGGTTGTGGGGGTGAGACCCACGCAAACGTGGGGAGAATGTAATTCTTTTCATTTCTATGAGTTACTTTGCATTCTAGAGCGCCCATTCTATGAATAACAGAATTATAAATTTTACACTAAAGATAGAGAATATTTTGCCTACCTCAAGAAGCTATTCATTTAGCCTCAGCTCCACTGAAGTTAATCTTTCTGTGGCTATTATTAAATACGACATGTGTAAAGGGTACAAAAGTACCAATAATGACCAACAATACCTTGTATTATATGACAGCTTAATACCAGAAAGACTGCCAGGATCAGGAGCAAATGAATGTTGCGAGCCTGGGAGCTACTGTATATTAGCAAGGCCAGCACTGACCCATGATACATCTGGAAACCCCAGTCAGCCCTTTTCTCCTTCTAGGCTGATATGCATCCTGGATTGTTGTTTGAAGCCAGATTTCTGATTGAATGAGAGACAGGAGTTCAGGAATTTCTGGAACGAAGAAGCATTGGTCCCATTGATCTTTAGTTAATTGCCAAGGCCCCTTGTCTACTGCTATTCTTCTGGGTGGATGCTTCACATTTCCACATGCCACCCAAATTTGCATGCCTACATGCCTGTTATGTTCAACGAGCACTGCAGATGCATCACAGATGTTTGAGCCTGTTGCGTCAAAAGCTTTACTGATTCACTGTCTTTCAGTCACCTTGGTATAAGGTGCCACATACTGCAATGCAGCTGCACCCACTGAGATGCTGATGAAGTCTTCCAACTGAATACACTGAACTCAATCTTCTGATTGTAATAGTTGTTATTCAATTCAGTTATTCAATTACCTCTGCCACCAATTTAATCTTGTAACTGAACCCGTGTCTACCCTGGTCACCAACCTGGGAATTGAAACCGTGCTCGCCCTGGTCACCAAACTTGTAACTGAACCCATGCTCACTCTGGACACTAGACCAATAACTGAACCTGTGCTCACCCTGGCCACCAGCCTAGTAACTAAACCATTCTTACCCTGGTCACCAGCCTGGTTGAGATAATGAAGTTCCTGCAATATTCATTGCAAGCACTAATTTTGAGAGAATAAACATTCCCCACAGTGGCCTTGTCGCAGGCCTTTACATTGTGTATAAGGACTGGTGCAGTAAAGTCAGTGCTCCTTACAAGATGTCTTGATCTTATCCAGTTCCTATCCTTGCAATCAGTGCACAAGAAGTCTTGCTTCAATCTATTTTTTGTATCGGTGTCTATTGCACTTCTGGGGAAGTTTTTTAAAATAAAGTTCTTAATTTAAAATAACTTATTTTTAACTGTGAGTGATTTTTTGTGTAAAAGCAAGTTTACAAAAATAAATCTTCTTGTTACTTTTCTCTTTTGTTTGGACAGGGAAATTACCGCTTCATGAAGCTATTGCTTAGTCGACATGCCAACTGGATGCAGAAGGATCTTGAAGAGATGACTCCACTTCATTTGGCTACTCGCCACAAAAGTCCGAAGTGTTTGGCTTTGCTGCTGAAATTTATGGCTCCAGGAGAAGTAGACACCCAAGACAAAAACAAGGTATTGGAGATACTATAATAGGAATTACATTAAAAACTAATATTTACAATATTGTTTACAACGTTATCGTGAAGCTTTGCTGGGGATAAATTTATATTGTGCATGAAAGAACATATTCCGCCTGACTAAATTCTACTTTCCATTTTATCAGGCAAAGATTCTACTTCTGGTTTAATTTATTACAAATCAGTGTTTTTTTTAATTTTCAGGTCTCTGCACCTGACAGATTTTAATGAATTCATGTCCATGACCTTTTACATTTCACTAGCTCCCTCTCCACTTGCCCCTCAGTGGCAGACTCAGAGCAGCGCCAGCACACTCTGATCAGATCAGTCAGTGCAGCCAGGACCTGGGTGTCCTTGTGCACCAGTCACTGAAGGTAAGCATGCAGGTGCAGCAGGCAGTAAAGAAGGCTAATGTATGTTGGCCTTCATTGCGAGAGGTTTAGAGTACAGGAGAAGGGATGTGTTGCTGCAATTATACAGGGTCTTGGTGAGGCCACACCTAGAATATTGTGAGCAATTTTGGTCTCCTTTTCTGAGGAAGGATGTTCTTGCTCTCGAGGGAATGCAGCGAACGTTTACCAGGCTGATTCCAGGGATGGTGGGACTGTCATATGAGAAGATAGTGACTAGGTTAGGATTGTTCTCGCTGGAGTTCAGAAGAATGAGGGGGGATCTCATAGAGAATTATAACATTCGAACAGGATTAGACAGGGTAGCTACAGGGAAGATGTTCCCAATGATGGGTGTATCCAGAACCAGGGGTCACAGTCTGAGGATTCAGGGTAAACCATTTCGGACAGAGATAAGGAGACATTTCTTCACACAAAGAGTGGTGAGCCTGTGGAATTCATTGCCACAGGAAGTAGTTGATGCTAAAACATTGAATATATTCAAGAAGCGGCTAGATATAGCACTTGGGGAGAATGGGATTAAAGGCTAGGGGGAGAAAGCAGGATTAGGCAATTGAGTTGGATGATCAGCCATGATCGTGATAAATGGCGGAGCAGACTCAGAAGGGCCAAAAGACCTCCACCTTCTCCTATCTTCTATGTATCAACTTTTTACTGTTCGCAATTTCTTCCTTTTTCTGCACATATATCAATCCGGGCACGATTTAATGAAAAGGTTTCTAAGTGTGGTAGCGAGTGAGAACTGCTGCGAGCTTCCTGACGCTTGGCCTGGCGAGGCCATCACCACAATACAACGTTAATTGGTCCAGTTAACAAGGTCTCACGGGCTTCTCACCGCACATTATGGTCCCGCCGGCAGGATGGTGCTCTCCGGCTCCTGCTAACAAGGGAGAGCAGCATTTAAATCGCTTCTGCACAATCAACCCCACTCAGCTTGCAGCCACAACGCCCAGACGACCAGCCCCATGATTCGGGGATGCCGATATGGGCAGACTACTCAAAGCGGTCGAAGCCAGATGGTATGCTCTGTTCCCCTGAGGGTCTTGGAGGGTCAGCCACAGTGCATCCATTGCCACCTGGGAGGAAATGGCAGTGGCAGTCAGCTCTGGGAGCATGATCAGGAGGACTGGCACCCAGTGCCGCACGGGGGTCATGACTTCCACTGAGCCACTCGGGTGCCTTTGCATCGGACTCCCAACCCCTTCTCCTCCTCTTCCTTCCCCCCCCCCCCCCCCTCCGCCCAGCACTGTTCCGGGCCCAGGTCCACCCATGTCCAGAAGCTGCTTACGCATCCTCTTCCCAAGCAACCCGCACCCCCGCAATGAACCACGTGTGCGGCTAACGATGCCCCCCTCTCTGGCCCCGCAGGAGATGTTGGCCGGCAACTGACGGGAGAGGGCTCAGACGGGCGGCGGGGTGCCAGACATCAGTGTCCTCACCCCCTAAGAGGAACGGGCCCTTGAGGTCTGGGGGTGGCCAAGGACCAAGCAGTGACCACCGTAGAGGTTGGTGCATGGCGCAGAGGTGAGGATCCACCAGCCCCCAACCAGGTGACCTGTGAAACGTGAGTTGTTGATGCCATTCAGACTGACCCATTCCTCCCGCTGATCAAATGTCCATTCTCCCCGCAGGACTTGCAGCCTATGGCACCTGTCCATCCAGGGTGACCCCCCACCCCTCAAGAGAGCTTCCAGAATGCCACTGTTATCGCGGCACAGCTATCATCCCCACCCTCCACCAGCGCAGAAACAAACACCTCGGTTGGTGACAGTAGTGGTCAGGCTTCTGGGACACATTCTGGTGAGCACCACACAGCTGCTGATGCACATCAGGTGGAGGCAGGAACGCCCAAGCGAGACAGTAGTCGGAGGTCTGCTGGATCCCAGGACCCAGCTGAGCCCCAGTCAGATGCTGGGCCTCTGGAACAGGTTTACCCGGAGCTGATGCAGGTGATAAGGTGCATCAGAGGGGGATATCAGTGACACTCCAACAGGTCCATAGCCAATTGGAGGAGCCCCAGAGGCCACAGGCGATGGTGCCGCAATGTGTGGCACCAAGGCTAATACTGCTAGTGTGGTGACCGCAGTGGAGAGCCTGATGCACAACGTGGAGGTTTCCAAGGCATGTCCCAGTCGCTGGGGACCTCACCCAGTACCACATGGACCTTGATGAGGCACTGCGGAGCATGTTACAAAATCAGGTGGGCAGAGCCGAGCCGTTGCAGTGTATGTCCCAGTCTCAGGTGGACATTGGCGGGGCGTTCCAGAGCATGTCCCAAGACCCTGAGGCCCATCGCCGAGTGAGTCGACACCATGCTGCAGATATTGGGAAGCCACTAGGGCTCACAGATGCCAGGGCTCGATCAGCTGCCCCTCTGTCGCAAGGTGAACCCCAGGGCACTGTGGGCACTGACCGGGAGGAGGGGGGTTGGGTGTCAACCCGGAGCCATCCTACAGAGTGGCGACGGTGGCCACCAGCTCCACCGAGATCCAGCTCCCTGACAACGAAGCATCTCAGAGTTAGTACGGTGGGCATGTGCCGCCAGCAATGCGCCGGGGCTCTCCAGCCCCAGAGTCCCCAGAGGACGCCCACCTGGGGCATCGTAGTCCAATGGACGCGATAAGCCATGGATGCCTCCACCTCTGATGTGCATCCTGGGGAAGCACCTAGACGCAACAGTAGAACAAAGGTAGGGGATTTAGGACTTAAGGGGGTGAGGGGAGGGTTGGGAAGAATGAGGGGCACCATCAGGAGAGTGGGGCAGTTGGGGACACTTATGTAAACATTACATTTTGTTAACCTCAACCAATATGAAAGTGCCTTTGGCACTTTCTTCTGCTATGCGGGCCGAGCACCAATCCCATGCCCCAAGTCCCCATGGAGGTCTTGAACTTAACTTCTCCCACACAGCACCAGCTCTCAGTGGGTTATCATCACCCCCACCCCCATGCTCTCGACCGTGATCTGCTGATGGTGCTAACAAAGTCCCATCACCCTGTTACACGTACCCTGGGAGGGTGGGAAATGGTGATGGGGTGGGGGTGGGACAGAGAGATGGGGGGGGCGGAATGACGGACAAGACCACGTCCTATGAGAAGCAGATGAGGATGAGGTCCATCCTGGCCGTCCGGACTTTCCAGACCCTCACCGGATACGTCTGTATTCCACTCTCCGGCTGGTCCTGTGGGTCCTTCCAGGACTTGTCCCCCAGCCTGGACGTCCTATTTCTCCCCCTCCGCCTCCATCATGTCGCTCTGCTGCTGTGCCAGGTTGTGGAGGACAAAGTCCTGACGCCGGAGTGAAAACCGGTGTGAAAACCGCTCCCAGTCCCCTATTCTCCCGCTGCCGGGGGGCTAGGAGCGGGGTTGCGTATTTTATACACACTGGGCCTTGGCGCCGCGTAAAAAGCGGTGCCGCGTAAATAAAGTCACCCGCGCATGCGCGGTTGCCGTCCTCCCCGAGGCTGCCCCGCAAAAAGATGGCGGAGGGATCCTGCGGGGCGGCGGAGGAAAAGAGGTCCTCCTTCAGAGAGGTCAGCCCGCCAATCGGTAGGCCCCAATCGTGGGCCAGACCCCATTGGAGGCTCCCCCCCCCCCACCCTAAACAGGCCGCCCCCCCCTCAGCATTCCCGCACAGTTCCCGCCGGCAGCGACCAGGTGTGGTCGGCGCCGGCGGGAACCTGTCATGTCGGAGCGGCCGCTTGGCCCATCCGGGCCGGAGAATAGTGGGGGTACCGGAGAATCGCCGTTGTGAGTGTCTCGGGCGATTCTCCGGCTGGCGCGGCGCAGAACCCGACGGGGCCGTTCTCGCTGGTTGGGAGGATGGCGGGATGGCGGCGGACCGGTGTCGCGCGAAATAATGGCGCGGACGGCGATTCTCCCAACCGGTGTGGACTCAGAGAATCGCGCCCCCTATTCCTGTTTCTCAGACGTCAAATTCCTCCCCCTCCACCTCCATCATGTCACTCTGCTGCTGTGCCAGGTTGTGGAGGACACAGCAGACCACCACAAAGCAAGGGGGGGGGGGGCGGCGGCATGTCCTGCAGTGGATCACTACAGCAGTCGAGGCATCGGAACAACATTTTGAGCAGTCCAATGCGTTGCTCAATAACTTGATTGGGTGGCCACACAGGCCTCATTGTATCAAGTCTCTGCATGGGGCAGCAGCGTCTGTACTGCCGTCATTAGACTGCCGTCATTAGCCAGGTCCTCAGCGGGTACCCCTTATCCCTCAAGAGCCAACCGATCATCCTGGGGTGGTCCTCGAAGAAGCCGAGGATATCTGATTGCCTAGGATGTAGCTGCCGTGCACGCTCCCTGGGAAGATCTTCATGTGGTGGTCGCACACAAGCTGGATGTTCAGGGAGTGGAATCCCTTCTTGTTGATGGAGGGCACTCCTTGACGGTCTGGTGAGTGCAAGGTGACATGCGTGACATCTATTAGCCCCTGGACCTGGGGCATCCTGATAGTGGAGAATCCTGCTGCCCGGGCATCTTGTTGGGCCTGATCCATGTCAATGTTTATATAGTTTGTGCCCAGGCAAACAGGGCATCCTGCACCTGTGGGCTTTGCTTTTGAGATGCTGCACAAGTTCCTGCTCGAGCCCTAGATCCTGAGACGTAGATGTTCAGGGCTGTAGTGACCTTGACAGCCACTGGGAACGGGTATCCTCCTCCTCCACTTAACTTCTCCCACCCACCCACAGCAACCACAGCACCAGCTCTCAATGGGTCATCATCCCCCCCCCCCCCCCCCCCATGCCCTCGACCGTGACCCGCTGATGGTGTCAACCAAGTCCCATCACCCTGGAATGATGTTACACGGACCCTGGGAGGGTGGGAAATGGTGATGGGGGGGCGGAATGACGGACAAGGCCATGTCCTATGTGAAGCAGACGAGGATGAGGGCCATCCTGGCCATCCGCAAATTTAGCTCTAACTCTCAACATTGCATTGAAACATCAGTCCATTATATGTTCATTGTATTTGGGCTTGATCTCTCACACTTCTGATTCAAAGAAGAGTGTGCTACTAATTGATTCAACCTTGCACATTTAATAAACTGCAAGTTTTACCTACTTGATTAATGTTACAATAAGCAAGTTACAACACTGAACTCCACTGAAGAACATGTTCCTACCACCCAAACAAACACAATTAAGCAGATGGAGGGCGGGACTTAATGGCTGAATGCGAGTCTTTGCAGGTAATTAAGTCTTTACAGATGCCAATTACTTGCAAAGACTCGCATTCAAAGTATCGTCCTGCATCATTGACTTTGTCTGTATATATTTTTTTGGAACCCACCTCTTCCTTGGGCTATCTAAAATATTTTGTCAATTGGGGCAGAATTAGGAACAGTTTTATGCTGTAAGCTCATGTCTACTGTGAATTCAATTGAAACTCTCCAAACTCATTTTACATAAGATTTCCCATTGAATCCATTCCCCGCCGCTAGGAAACTCATGGCAGGGGTTTGCCAGCGGTAGGACCGGTAAATCCCACTGCCGAGAACGACCGGAAAATCTTGCCCGATTATATTCTCCGATGCAGATAGATTAAACACAGAATTGAACCATGTAAACAGGAATTTCTGAGTAAAATGAAACAATGCAGCTAAATTCCAAGCAAATGAGATCAAATGGTATACAAGGAAAAGATTAAAACAATCACAAACATATTTTTTGATTGAGATCTCAGAATTAGCAGTTATACTATTGTCCGAACTATATTTAATAAGATATAGCTCATTAAATATTGCAATCTAGTTAGATCAAATTATCAAGATCCTGCTAAGCATGAGTCAAAGCATGTACGGTAAACAAGTATTGTTCAGGTTGGTCATTTTTCTTAATTTCTTGTTCTAGAGTATTTGTATTCAAAGCTACAACCGTAAATATACAGAGATAAAAGTAATCAATTGTCTGATTTAATTTAAATATACATAACTGCAAATTCTTTAACAGTGTCGATCCAATCAAAACAATAATTTCTATATTAGATTATTAGCAGCTGTCGTTAGTCATTAACAGAGAATGTTGAATCTGAAATAAACTCCCAAAAATCTAACTAAAATATCTTGCAGCCTAAAGAATTGAGACCCAGTAAGAATTAGCTTGTTGGATCTATTTTCACATTGGTTGAGTAGACTGGTGATCTCTCATCACTTTTGCTACAGGTACTATTGATAGTGATGATATTTCCAATTTTGTATATTTTTTAATTTTCTAACTAATTTCTCCTTCTTGCCTCATCCCTATGCATCTAACTAATGGCGTATTTTCTGGGTACATAATCATTCTTGGATTGGCAATGGAAAGTGCTTTATGGTTTGTCTGGATTGATTTGATTTTTTACATTTTCCCTTTTCCTGCTTATGTGCACCTGGTCTTTATTCAATATCTCTATCTAACAGGGCAGTTAAGATTGGCAGCTAACAGCAGGGACCTGACCCTGCTCTGTTATTATAGTAAAAGATTAATATTGTGGTGTTAATTTTCCTGAATGAGAAAAATACACTAATCTGATATCTGCAAGCTCAATTGCTCTGTTTTTAATTATTTTTCTCAATATTTGTAGCAAACAGCGTTACATTGGAGTGCCTACTACAACCACCCAGAGCACGTGAAACTGCTGATAAAACATGATTCCAATATAGGCATTCCTGATATTGAAGGCAAAATCCCACTCCATTGGGCTGCCAGTAACAAAGACACCACAGCCATTCACACAGTGAAGTGCATTCTGGTAAGCGTGTGATTTCAAACTCTCCTGCAGTGACCGAGGACAATAAAAATGACACTAAGTGTGGGAGGAGAACTATTAGAACTGTATTGATGTAGCATCATAACAGAGGTCAGTCTATTAATAATTCAGTGTCATTTTCCACTTTTTAAAAAACCTGAAAAATTAAGCAATTGTAATCCAACAACCGAGGGAGTTTTTCATTCAATTCAAATTTAAATAATTCACTAATGTGAATTATTAGGCCTTTGTGTTATTAGTGGACTGTAGATCAATTTGTGCATGTAGCAAATTAGGATTAGCTCTATCTGTTTCCTCCAACATTGTGATTGCTATTCATCTGCTTTCCTCATAGAACCAATGCACTTCCGAAAGCATACTGAGCCCTATCTGTGTCTGGGCCAAGTTTTGGGCGCAGACGTGTCTCTAATCAAGAGTGTTATTAGAGGGAGATATTAGGAAATTAGGTCCAGAAATTAGATCGGCAATGTAGCAGGCAATTTAGGGGTTAAATCAACTGAAGGAAAATACTGCTAGCATGGAGTCAGAGGGATACGCCCACACCTGACTGAGTTACATTGTCCCAGTCAGACCTCAAATCATTAGTGGGAAAGACAGGATGCCCCCAGATCCATTGTTCTCCGGAACATTCCTACCTGACCAGCCATTAGCCCATTACAGAGTTTGCTGGCCTCTTTGTCTGTCAATGGGAGGTTAGTTGCATATCAATAGCATGGCTCTGTACTTTTGCATAAATGGGAATGGGCCATCAAACAGCCAAGATAATGATGATAGGTTCAAGCCTGGAAACCCCAGAGGACCTTTGTTTGAGGGGCTGGGCGGAGCATAGAGAGAGAGAGAGAGAAAGAACGCTGTTTTGTACAGGTACAGGCGAAGGCTTTGGAAATCGACCGAGGGAGGTCATGAAAGTTGCCACCGAGGCAAACTTTGGAAAAAGATTCTGAAAGAATGTCCTTAACAGAAGAAAAATTGCTTCCTAAATGGAAGTCTGTATAAGTGGAATGAGAGTTGCATGTTTAAAGTGTTGTTTAATGGGAGCTAGTGTGTTACGGTTAAGAAACTACATGTAATCTGTTAGTGTTAAGGTTGAAATTTAAAAGTTTAAATATTGTTTTTTCCTTTGTTTTAATAAAGTTTGTTTATAAAATAACCAAGCCCTATTTCTTATATTGTTACTCGTGGAATAAATCGATCTTACCACACCATCTCAAAACCTTAAAATGTTATGGCTCTGATGCAGTCTCTTAGCCACTGTTGAGAGCTGACCAGGTGTCCGTAACAAGAGCAATGCCAAAAAGTGGTCCTTGGGCCTCACCAACATATTTGGATTGCACAAGCAGCACACCCTACACAAAAAATTGTCTTACTGCCATCAGCCTTCAGATAATTGAGAAGGGTGAGGGGTGGTAGTTGGAAGTGGACATGGAGGGGTGAAAAGGTCTCGTGCCCATAATTGGATGTAATATCCCAATTAAGTTGAACCAGTTTTTTTTATAAAGGTTCACATAACTACCTTGCTTTTTTGTACTCTTATCAGTTCTGTTTATAATGCTCAGGATTCCATATGGCTTTTTAACCTTCAATTTTTATATAAAAATCCAAAGTCTCTCTGTTCTGCATTCTTATTAGAATTATTTATTTATATTGCCTCTCCTTGTTGTTCTTACTGAAAAATATCAACTTGCACTTATCTGCCTTCATTTTCATATGCCACCAGCCTTATCTGTGTGCTCTTGAATCTACTACTACCTTCCTCGCAGTTCATTATATTTCAAAGTGTTGTGTCAGCTGAAAATTTTGAATCTGTGCCCTGTACACCCAAGTCCAAGTCACTAATAAATATCAGTAAAAGCAGTGTTTTTAGTACTGACCCTTGGTGAGCACCACTGCACACCATTACCGAGTCCGAAAAGCAATCATTCACTACTACATTGTTTCCTGGCACTTGGTCAATTTCAAATTCTTGCTGCCACTCTCCTCTTGATTCCATGGGCTTCAACTTTCCTTTCAAATCTGTTATGTGGCACTATTTTTTTATTGTCCATCTCTGAGGGCATTTAAGAGTCAACCCATTGCTGTGGATGTGGAGTCACATGTAGGCCAGACCAGGTAAGGAGTCCGATTTTCTTCCCTAAAGGACATTAGTGAACAAGATGGGTTTTCATAACAATCAGCAATAGTTTCATGGTCACTCATAGACTTTTAAATCCAGATTTTTATTGAATTCAACTTTTATCATCTGCCATCGGGGAATTCGAACCCGGGTTCCCAGAGCATTACTTTGGGTCTCTGGATTACTAGTCCAGCGCTAATACCACTTGCACCACTGCCTCTCCTAATGCCTTTTGGAAGTCCATGTAGACCACATCAGCCCTCTCTGTTATCTGATGAGAAAACACAATCAAAGTTAGTTAAACATAATTTGCCTTTAACAATCTGTACTGGCTTCCCTTAATTAATCTATATTTGTCCAAGTGTTTGTTAATTTTGTCCCATATTACCATTCTTCAAAGTTTTCCCACTGCGGGGTTAAACTGACTGGCCTGAATTGCTAGGTTTTTCTTTAGTCTTTTTTGAACAAAGATGTAACATTTGCAATTGTCCAATCTCCCTGCAAAGTCTGTCTATTATTCAATTACAGTTTTCCCTGCTAATCTTTGATTCCAATTTACCCAGGCCAGATCCATTCTCAATAGCCCTCCTCCACTTAAATATTTTTATGCTAGATTACTTCTTATTTTCCTTAGTTCATCTGAATCCTACAATACTATGATCGCTGTTTCTTAAGTGTTCTCCTATGGATTTTTGATCTACTTCACCCACCTCATTCTTCTTCCTTGTTGGGCTAGAAACATAATGCTCAAGAAAGTTCCCTGAACACTTCAGAAATTCTTCGCTTTCACTCTCTGCTCTTTACACTGTCACTACTCCAGTTTATATTTAGATAATTAAAGACCCCAATATCATGAGTCTATAGTTCTTGCACCTCTACATAATTTCTCCACAAACTTGTTCCTCCATATCCTTCTCAGTAGTTGGTGGCCTATACGATATCCTCCGTAGTGTAATAGCACCTCTATGAGGAGAGATTGAATAAACTGGGATTGCTAGAAGTTTATAAAATTATGAAGGGTATAGATAGGGTGAACAGTTGGAAGTATTTTCTCAGGGCGGAAATGGCAATTACAAGGGGGCACAATTTCAAGGTAAGTGGGGGACAGGTTCAGTGGAGATGTGCAGGGGAAGTTTTTTACACATAGGGTGGTGGTGGCCCAGAATGCACTGCCAGGTGAGGTGGTTGAGGCAGATACGTTAGCGACCTTTAAGACTTATCTGGATAGGCGCATGAACAGATGGGGTAGAGAAGGATACAGGCAGTTGGTCTAGATAGGACACGTGATCAGCGCAGGCTTGGGTCAAAGGGCCTGTTCCTGTACTGTACTGTTCTTTGTTTTATTATTTCTTAACTCGTTTCCTCTTTGACTGTACTGAAATATTCTTCTGAACCAATACTGCCATTCTTTCTCCTTTCTTTCCTTCATTATCTTTCCAGAATACCTTGCTTCGAGGGATATTTAGTACCCTGACCTGAACCTTTTTGGGCCAGCCCTTTGATATCATCACAATTTATTCGCCTGTGGCGATTTGCACCTGCACTCACCCAATTTACTATTATTTGTGCATTTATAAACTGAGACCTTGTATTCTCTTTTAGTCTGAACCCACATAGTCATCTGTCTTATCCAATCCTTTGTGCACTTGTTTCTCCTTTTGAATGCTGCTTTTGTCAAATCAGTTCAAGCCCTCTCCAACAGCTCCAGCCACCCGCTCGTGAGGACATTAGTCCAAGCCCTGTTGAGGCTACCTGTCCAGGTCTCACCTCCCCCAGAACAGATCCCAACTTCCCAGAAATCTAAAGTTCTACCTCCTGCACCATGTATCTGTCTGCTCTCTCCTTCCATTTCTTTACTCACCAGCATATGGCACATGGAGTAGTCTGGAGATTCCTACTTTTGAGTTCATGATTGCTGATTTCTATCCCAGATTCCTAGAAGTTTACCTGCAGGACCATGTCGCCCTTTCACCTATGTCATTGGTACTTAGGTTATCTACTACTCCTAGCTGCCCTGCTCCCCTCTCTCGGTTTCTGCTCTTTGGTGATTTCCTTGACTCTGGTACCAAGGAGGCAGCATACCATCTTGGATTCATGTCTGCAGTCACACAAAGGCCTGTCTGTTCTAAATCCCTTATCATTATTGCTTTCCTGATCTATTTTGTCACCCTGTCTACAGCTGAACAACCCAGGGTGTCATGGCTGCTTTGTACTTCCCAGAAGAACTATTGTGAACTGAATACCATTTAGAGATTAAGGTGCTCCCAAGAGACTTTTGCACCGCCTTGTCTGTTTGGCAGTCATCCAATCTCTCTCTACTTGGACTCTCTTAAGCTGCTCGGTGACCATCTACCATCTTGTGAATGTGCTATTTAGAAAATTTGCAAATTTTAAAAGTATTGACAGTGCATGTTATAATCTTTTTTTTCCATCTGATAGGAGGCTGCTCCTACTGAATCGCTATTAAATTGGCAGGACTATGAAGGACGAACACCACTTCACTTTGCTGTTGCTGATGGAAATGACGCTGTAGTTGACGTACTGACCTTGTATGAAGGATGCAATATAACATCTTATGATAATTTATTTCGAACTCCTCTGCACTGGGCTGCTTTATTAGGTAATTAGTCCTAAAGGGAGTTTAGGACATGTTCAGGAAATCATTATTACAATTATGTATCCACAAACCTCGGACAGGTTGTGCACAATCTATATAAATTCAATTGAAAATGGTTTTAATTTCAGGACTATGGGAGTTGTCCATAGAGTTGAGATTCATTGTACTTTATTTTCAATGTTTCTAATCACAATGTGTTTTATGGGTGAGTTTAGATTTGAGAGGACTTTGAGCATTGTCCTTCCAACAGAATGAGGAGACAAACCATTCATAGCCTGTGGCTAAATGTTTTTTATTGTGGGTAGGGCTGCAAACTCCTCTGAGCACTACCTTTTTGTCCATGGACAGTTTACATTTTAACATAATGTGGAGATGCCGGCGTTGGACTGGGGTGAGCACAGTAAGAAGTCTTACAACACCAGGTTAAAGTCTAACAGGTTTGTTTCGAATCACTAGCTTTCGGAGCGCTGCTCCTTCCTCAGGTGAATGAAGAGGTATGTTCCAGAAACATATATATAGACAAATAACCGCGCAACCTCAAACAAACCATTGTTTGCAGCAAACTACCCAGTCTTCAGAACAGTGACCACGACACCACACAACCCTGCCATGGCAATCTCTGCAAGACGTTGTCTACCTCATACGCTGCAGGAAAGGATGTCCCGAAGCGTGGTACATTGGCGAGACCATGCAGACGCTGCGACAACGAATGAACGGACATCGTTCGACAATCACCAGGCAGGTGAACACTTCAGCAGTCAAGGGCATTCAGCCTCTGATCTCCGGGTAAGCGTTCTCCAAGGCGGCCTTCAGGACGCGTGACATCGCAGAATCGCCGAGCAGAAACTTATAGCCAAGTTACGCACACATGAGTGCAGCCTCACCCGGGACCTGGGATTCATGTGGCATTACATTCATCCCCCACCATCTGGCCTGCGAAATCTTACCAACTGTCCTGGCTTGACACAATTCACACCTCTTTAACCTGGGGTTACCCCATCTCTGGATCTGTAAAGATTAAATCACCTGCTAATGCTCGCATTCCAGGCATTGGCATCTTTGAATTTGTCTATATATATGTTTCTGGAACATACCTCTTCATTCACCTGAGGAAGGAGCAGGGCTCCGAAAGCTAGTGATTCGAAACAACCCTGTTGGACTTTACCTGGTGTTGTAAGACTTCTTACTGTGCATTTTAACAGTCACTGAAGTTTCACGACTTTGTGAATGGCCTGCTTCTTTCAATGTACGTTAGCTTCCAAACTGCAGCATGGCTTACACATTTTGGAATTTGAATAATTTACAAGACTGACCCTTTTCCACAAAAGTTTAACCTCTTTTCCCCTATTTTTTCCAATTCACAAAAATAAATAGTTAAAAACCGGTGTTCCGGTTAGAGGAAACAGTTTTCTCCTTCCACTGGTCCAATTCCAGTTCTCCTCAAAGCTCCCATAACAGCTCCACCTCTCACGGCTCCCAATTCATCTCTTTAACAAGCCATTTTAAACATCTACTCTCACACATCCGACTCCTCTACTTTTCTCACTGGTCCCATTGTACCTGTCTTCATACTTTTCATTCTATCACTCCTCACAGGCCGCATTCTTGCTCTCCTCACACGTAGTAATAATAATTTTTATTGTCACAAGTAGGCAAGGAAGTTACTGTGAAAAGCCCATAGTTGCCACAATCTGACACTTGTTCGGTACACAGAGGGAGGATTCAGAATGTCCAATTCACCTAATACCGCTCTCATGTGTCCCAATATTACCACAATACACATGTCACATTCTACACCTCTTACATGCCCCATTTCAACCTTTCTCATTTCTGGCCCACTGTTTGAATCCCGCTGATGTTCAAAGCGAGGGCAACCCAAATCCCTGAACGGAAACTTGGAACACCGGTTTTTAACTATTTATTTTTGTGAATTGGAAAAAATAGGGGAAAAGAGGTTAAACCTTTGTGGAAAAGGGTCAGTCTTGTAAATTATTCAAATTCCAAAATGTTTATTAAATTTAAAATCACACAATAAGAAAGGCAGTAGAAAAGAACAACATTCACAATTAACTACAATAACGGTTACCTAAACAATATAGTTAAATTACGCCCAATCCAAATTCTTTGACTTTCCTAAACTCGCAAAATACACTTTCTACAAACCAATATCACACAGATTTTAATACAATGAGCCAAATCTAATACTTAATTACCATACAGGATCTGCGGCTTTCTTTTGGGAACCCTTCTTCTACTTTAGAGTAGAATCTTAAGGGTCTCACGAATACAGCCGTCAGCTACTTTCTTTCACACATTAGTTTGATTCTCTCTGAGAGAGCTCTGTTTTGCAACTGGCTGTGGCTATGATCTAGGTCTCTAGACTGCCAGTTTCCACTTTGCTTAACAAAGTATCTGTTTTGCCCTTCTACTAGATTAATCTGCATCTCACACGTCCTCAGTGCAGCTAAAATCCTGTTAATTGGACAGAGGTGGTGCAGTGATTAGCACTGCTGCCTCACGCCGCCGAGGTCCCAGTTCGATCCCCGCTCTGGGTCGCTGTCCATGTGGAGTTTGCGTGTGTTTCGCCCCCACAACCCAAAGATGTGCAGGCTAGGTGGATTAGCCACGCTAAATTGCCCCTTAATTGGAAAAATGAATTAGGTACTCTAAATTTCTATTTAAACCCTGTAAGTTTATTTTTAATCCCTTTACTTTTCATTTTATTCTAACTTCCTAACGCCCACTCTACGACCCATCTCATGCCACACCTGAGCTGTTAGCTCCCCTTTCCCAACACAAGATCTTACACTTTCTGGAGAAGAAATAACATACAAAAGCAGGGATGGTGGCTATAGCTTGAAAGTCTCAGCTTCTATAGAAAACAGCTTTAAAAATCTACTTGTCTTGCCAAACAATTAAATGAAATTTTACTAATTTGGTCATTGTTCCATAATCCATTAACCTAGACAGCTTCAAGTAACCTGTAGTTTCCAGGCTGGTTTATATGGCTCAACACTGTTATGAACCCAGTTGATGTTACTACTGGATGGGAAGGTCCCACAATGGAACCCTAACTCAAAAGACCATCACTTTTACTTTTTTAGAGAATGTGGATGAATAGAGTCACAGGAATGCCAGTTAGCTTTTAACAACAGAAAAAATTGTTTTTATTAAACATGAAAAGTTTGACTATAATACAACACACCTTAACTCCCACTTATCTTTACAAATGTACACGGATTTTAAGAGTAACAGTGTACAAAATATATCTTATTCTATACTATTCTCAGTAAAGTATAGTCCCTGTAACAAAATAGGCTAACTGTGGTCAGACAACACCCCACTCTGAAACCAAGTGTTAGATGTCATGCATCAGACTTTTGTGGGTTCTCCTCAAATATCCACACCCCCTTCCTCGCAGGTGACTGTCATATATATGTTTCCAAATTCCACTCTCAAAAGACACACTTTAGAATCTTTTTACAAACAATGCTTTCCCTCAGCTGTTTTCAGCAAGGATCCACCTCCAGCATTTCTGGTATTAGTTCAGGAAACTTTCTTTGAACTGCTCCTAATGTATTTACATCCTTCCTTAAATAAGGAGACTAATGCAGTGTTCCAGGCGTGGTCTTACTAATGTCCTGTACAAATGAAGCATAGCCTCCCTCCTTTTGTATTCAGTTCCCCTCACAATAAAGGATAATATTCCATTAGCTTTCCTAATTACTTGCTGTACCTGTGCATTTTTTGTGATTCATGAACTCCAGACACCCAGGTCTCTCGACATCACACGAGTTTTGCAATTTCATAGCATTTTGATAATATGCTGATTTTTATTCTTCCTGCCAAAATGGACAATTTCACATTTGTCCACTGAACTAAAACCGTCTGCAGTTCCGGGGTCCGTATCCTTCAATTCCCATCCAATTCGTGTATTTGTCAAGATGCTTCTTAAATGTTGCTATCATACCTGCTTCCACCACCTCTCCCAGCAATGAGTTCCAGGCACTCATCACCCTCTGTGTAAACAATAATTTGCCTCGCACATCTCCACTAACTTTGCCCCTCACACCTTAAACCTATGTCCCCTCGTAATTGACTTTCCCAGGCTTGGAAAAAGCTTCTGACTATCCATTCTGTCCATGCCACTCATAATTTTGTACGCTCCTATTAGGTTACCCCTCAACCTCCATTGTTCCAGTGAAAAGAATCCGAGTTTATACTCTCCTCACAGCTAATACCCCTCCAGACCAGGCAACATCCTGGTAAGCCTCTTCTGTACTCTCTTCAAAGCTTCCACATCCTTCTGGTAGTGTGGCAACCAGAATTATATGCGATATTCCAAGTGTGGCCTAACTAAGATTCTGTACAGCTGCAGCATGACTTACCAATTTTTATACTCAATGCCCCAACTGATGAAGGCAAGAATGCCATATGCCTTCTTGACTACCTTTATTTTTATTCGTTCATGGGATGTGGGCGTCACAGGCTGTGCCAGTGTTTATTGCCCATCCCTAATTGCCCTTGGGGCAGTTAAGAGTCAACCACATTGCTGTGGGTCTGGAGTCACATATAGGCCAGACCAGGTAAGGATGGCAGAATTCCTTCCCTAAAGGATATTAGTGAACCAGATGGGTTGAATTCAAATTTCACCATCTGCAGTGGTGAGATTTGAACCTGGATCCCCAGAGCATTAATCTGGGTTTCTGGTTTACTCGTCCAATGACAATACCACTACGCCACCGCTCCCCTTATCCACCTGCGTTGCCACTTTCAGTGATCTGTGGACCTGTATGCCCAGATCTCTCTGCCTGTGAATGCTCTTAAGGGTTCTGCCATTTACTAGCTACTTCCCACCTGTATTAGACCTTCCAAAATGCATTACCTGACATTTGTCCAGATTAAACTCCATGTTCCATTTCTCTGCCCAAGTCTCCAACCGATCTATAGCCAGAAGTCTATGTTTTAAAAACACAGAAACCAATTAATAATACCCGTACATAATACCTGTAACTCTGAAAGCCTAGAAATTTGACTATGCTTGTTTTGCTGTATTATTTGCTCATACCATTTTCATGTTTTGTGATGTAATCATTTATGCCTATATTTAGGTCATGCTCAAATAGGACACCTTCTCCTGGAAAGGAACAAATCTGGTACTATTCCATCAGACAGCCAAGGAGCCACACCACTGCACTATGCTGCTCAGAGCAATTTTGCTGTAAGTACTGTTAGAGGAAAAACTCAAGAAAAAAATATTTTTTTTGCAATTTAAAATTAATTAAATACTAATTAATATTTTTTTGTAATTGTAGCAAGATCAGGTAACTCTTCTTTCTTTTAACAAACATTTTATTGAGGCATTTATGGTTTTATAATAAAAAAGATAGATACAAATACACAAGCAAACATAGTTTAGTTCGTAACACATCCTCCATCTCTCACTGTTCCCGCCTAACTCCTCCCTCCCCTTCTTCAACCTGCTGACAATTTAGTTTTCTCCGATAAAGTCGATAAACGGCTGCCATCTCCGGATGAACCCTCGTTGATCCTCTCAGGGCGAACTTAATTTTCTCAAAACTGAGAAACCCAGCCATGTTCCAACCCATACCTCTCATTTCGGGGGCTTCGAGTCCCTGCACGCTAGTAATATCTGTCTCCGAGCTACCAAGGAGTCAAAGGCCAAAACGTCAACCTCTCTCGCCCCCTGGATTCCCGGGTCTCCCGACACTCCAAAAATCGCCACCTCTGGACTCGACGGCACCCTCGTTTTTAGTACCGTGGACATGACATCCGCAAATCCCTAAGCTTCACGCATGCCCAAAACATGTGGACATGGTTTGCGGGCCTTCCTGCACATCTCACAGACCTGTCCTCCACCCCAAAAAGCCTGCTCATCCGGGCCACCGTCATGTGCGCCCGGTGAACAACCTTGAATTGTATCAGGCTGAGCCTGGCACATGATGAGGTCGCATTGACTCTGCTCAGAGCATCCTCCCTCAGACCCGCCTCAAACTCCTTTCCCAACTCATCTTCCCATTTACGTTTTATCTCACCAATGTGGGTTTCCTCCCACTCCATAAGTCCTTTATAATTTCCGACACCTTCCCCTCTCCCACTCCCGTTCTAGAGACTACCTTGTGATGTATCCCCTGTGGCGGTAGAAGCGGAAAGGTCAAAACCTGCCTTCGCACAAAGACCCTCACCTACAGATAATGAAACCCATTCCCTCACGGCAATTCAAACTCCTCTTCCAGGTCTTCCAAACAGGGAAAGCTCCCATCAATAAACAGATCCCCCAGCCTTAATCCCTGCTCTCGCAATCTCCAAAACCCCCCATCCATCCTTCCCGGGACAAGCCAGTGATTACCGTAAATTGGAGCCCAAACCGATGCTCGCTCCCCTCCCATATAGAACTTTACAGCGCAGTACAGGCCCTTCGGCCCTCGATGTTGCGCCGACCTGTGAAACCACTCTAAAGCCCATCTACACTATTCCCTTATCGTCCATATGTCTATCCAATGACCATTTGAATGCCCTTAGTGTTGGCGAGTCCACTACTGTTGCAGGGCAGGGCATTCCACGCCCTTACTACTCTCCGAGTAAAGAACCTACCCCTGACATATGTCTTATATCTATCTCCCCTCAACTTAAAGCTATGTCCCCTCGTGCTAGACATCACCATCCGAGGAAGAAGGCTCTCACTGTCCACCCGATCCAATCCTCTGATTATTTTGTATGCCTCAATTAAGTCACCTCTTAACCTTCTTCTCGCTAACAAAAACAGCCTCAAGTCCCTCAGCCTTTCCTCATAAGATCTTCCCTCCATACCAGGCAACATTCTGGTAAATCTCCTCTGCACCCTTTCCAATGCTTCCACATCCTTCCTATAATGCGGCGAGCAGAATTGCACGCAATACTCCAAATGCGGCCGCACCAGAGTTTTGTACAGCTGCAACATGACCTCATGGCTCCGAAACTCAATCCCTCGACCAATAAAAGCTAACACACCGTACGCCTTCTTTTTTTTTAATATATATTTTATTCAAAATTTTGTGGCCAAACATAACAGTACATAATTTTTCTTTTGAACAACAACAAAGCAATATAAATAACCGTGGCCAATTTTAAACAAATAAATAAATAATATATAAACAAAAACAAAACCAAGTGGCAACTGCCTTGTCAAAAATAGCTACTCTCCAAAGATACAATCCAACAATCCAATGTACATTACCTATAACAAGTGTCTATACATATACAATGACATCCCTGAGAGTCCGTCCGGTCCCCCCCCCCCTGGGTTGCTGCTGTTGTCTTCTTCTTTTCCATTCCCTCTATCTTTCTGTGAGGTAGTTGACGAACGGTTGCCACCGCCTGGTGAACCCTTGAGCCGAACCTCTTAATACGAACTTGATCCGTTCTAACTTTATAAACCCTGCCATGTCGTTTATCCAGGTCTCCACACCTGGGGGTTTGGCTTCCTTACACATTAACAATATCCTGCGCCAGGCTACTAGGGACGCAAAGGCCAAAACATCAGCCTCTCTCGCCTCCTGCACTCCCGGCTCTTCTGCAACCCCGAATATAGCCAACCCCCAGCTTGGTTCGACCCGGACCCCCACCACCTTCGAAAGCACCTTTGCCACCCCCACCCAGAACCCCTGTAGTGCCGGGCATGACCAGAACATGTGGGTGTGATTCGCTGGGCTTCTTGAGCATCTCCCACACCTATCCTATACCCCAAAAAATCTACTGAGCCGTGCTCCAGTAATATGCGCCCTGTGTAGAACCTTGAATTGTATCAGGCTTAGCCTGGCACACGAGGACGATGAGTTTACCCTACGTAGGGCGTCAGCCCACAGCCCTTCCTCAATCTCCTCCCCCAGCTCTTCGTCCCATTTCCCTTTCAGCTCATCTACCATGATCTCCCCCTCGTCCCTCATTTCCCTATATATGTCTGACACCTTACCATCCCCCACCCACGTCTCTGAGATCACTCTATCCTGCACCTCGAGCTGTGGAAATTCCCTCACCTGTTGCCTCGCGAAAGCCCTCAGTTGCAGATACTGAAATGCATTCCCTTGGGGCAACCCATATTTTTCCGTCAGCGCACCCAGACTCGCAAACGTCCCATCTACGAACAGATCTCTCAATTGTACTACCCCAGCTCTTTGCCATGCTCCAAATCCCCCATCCATTCTCCCCGGAACAAACCTATGGTTATTTCTTATTGGGGACCGCACCGAGGCTCCCATCTTTCCCCTATGCTGTCTCCACTGCCCCCAAATTTTCAATGTAGCCACCACCACCGGGCTTGTGGTGTATTTCTTCGGTGAGAACGGCAACGGTGCCGTCACCATTGCTTGTAGACTAGTCCCCCTGCAGGACGCCCTCTCCAATCTCTTCCACGCCGCTCCCTCCCCTTCTCCCATCCACTTACACACCATTGAAACATTGGCGGCCCAGTAATAGTCGTTTAGGCTCGGTAGTGCCAACCCCCCTGTCCCTACTACGCTGCAAAAATCCCCTCCTCACTCTCGGGGTCTTCCCGGCCCACACATAACTCATAATACTCTTCTCGATTCTCTTGAAAAAAGCCTTCGTGACCACCACCGGGAGGCACTGAGAGACAAAAAGGAATCTCGGGAGGACCACCATTTTAACCGCCTGCACCCTACCTGCCAGTGACAGGGACACCATGTCCCATCTCTTAAAGTCCTCCTCCATCTGTTCCACCAACCGCGTTAAATTAAGCCTGTATAATGTACCCCAATTCTTGGCTATCTGGATCCCCAAGTACCGGAAGTCCCTTGTTACCTTCCTCAACCGTAAATCCTCTATTTCCCTGCTCTGCTCCCCTGGATGCACCACGAACAACTCACTTTTCCCCATGTTCAATTTATACCCTGAAAAATCCCCAAACTCCCCAAGTATCCGCATTATCTCTGGCATCCCCTCCGCCGGGTCCGCCACATACAACAACAAATCATCCGCATACAGAGATACCCGGTGTTCTTCTCCTCCCCTGAGTACTCCCTTCCACTTCCTGGAACCCCTCAATGCTATGGCCAGGGGCTCAATCGCCAGTGCAAACAATAACGGGGACAGAGGACATCCCTGCCTTGTCCCTCTATGGAGCCGAAAGTATGCAGATCCCCGTCCATTCGTGACCACACTCGCCACTGGGGCCCTATACAACAGCTGCACCCATCCAACATACTCATCTCCAAAACCAAATCTCCTCAGCACCTCCCACAAATAATCCCACTCCACTCTATCAAATGCTTTCTCGGCATCCATCGCCACCACTATCTCCGCTTCCCCCTCTGGTGGGGGCATCATCATTACCCCTAGCAGCCTCCGTATATTTGTGTTCAGCTGTCTCCCCTTCACAAACCCAGTTTGGTCCTCATGAACCACCCCGGGACACAATCCTCTATCCTCGTTGCCATTACCTTGGCCAGAATCTTAGCATCCACATTCAGGAGGGAAATGGGCCTATAGGACCCGCATTGCAGCGGGTCTTTTTCCTTCTTTAGGAGGAGCGATATCGTTGCCTCTGACATAGTCGGGGGCAGCTGCCCCTTTCCCTAGCCTCATTGAAGGTTCTCATCAGTAGCGGGGCCAACAAGTCCATATATTTCCTATAAAATTCCACTGGGAATCCGTCTGGTCCCGGGGCCTTCCCCGCCTGCATGCTTCCAATCCCTTTCACTACTTCCTCCGTCTCAATCTGTGCTCCCAGTCCCGCCCTCTCCTGCTCCTCCACCGTAGGAAATTCCAGCTGATCCAGAAAGCACATCATTCTCTCCTTCCCTTCCGGGGGCTGAGCTTCATATAATCTTTCATAAAATGCCTTGAACACTCCATTCACTCTCTCCGCTCCCCGCTCCATCTCTCCCTCCTCATCTCTCACCCCCCTATCTCCCTCGCTGCTCCCCTTTTCCTCAGTTGGTGGGCCAGCAACCTGCTCGCCTTCTCCCCATATTCGTACTGTACACCCTGTGCCTTCCTCCATTGTGCCTCTGCGTTACCCGTAGTCAACAAGTCAAATTCTACATGTAGCCTTTGCCTTTCCCTGTACAGTCCCTCCTCCGGTGCCTCCGCATATTGTCTGTCCACCCTCAAAAGTTCTTTCAACAACCGCTCCCTTTCCCTACCCTCCTGCTTTCCTTTATGTGCCCTGATAGATATCAGCTCCCCTCTAACCACAGCCTTCAATGCCTCCCAGACCACTCCCACCTGAACCTCCCCATTGTCATTGAGTTCCAAGTACCTTTCAATACACCCCCTCACCCTTAAACACACCCCCTCATCTGCCAATAATCCCATGTCCATTCTCCAGGGTGGGTGCTGTTCTTTTTCCTCCCCTATCTCCAGGTCCACCCAATGTGGAGCGTGGTCCGAAATAGCTATAGCCGTGTACTCCGTCCCCGTCACCTTCGGGATCAGTGCCCTTCCCAAAACAAAAAAGTCTATCCATGAATAGACTTTATGGACATGGGAGAAAAACGAAAACTCCTTACTCCTAGGTCTACTAAATCTCCAGGGGTCTACTCCTCCCATCTGCTCCATAAAGTCCTTGAGCACCCTAGCTGCAGCCGGCCTCCTTCCGGTCCTGGACCTCGAGCTGTCCAGCCCTGGGTCCAGCACCGTATTAACATCTCCACCCATTACCAACTTTCCCGCCTCTAGGTCCGGGATGCGTCCCAACATGCGCCTCATAAAATTGGCATCATCCCAGTTCGGGGCATATACGTTCACTAAAACCACCGCCTCCCCTTGCAATCTGCCACTCACCATCACGTATCTGCCCCCACTATCCGCCACTATGGTCTTTGCCTCAAACATTACCCGCTTCCCCACTAATATAGCCACCCCCCTGTTTTTTGCGTCTAGCCCCGAATGAAACACCTGCCCAACCCATCCTTTGCGAAGACTGACCTGGCCTATCAGTTTCAAATGCGTCTCCTGCAGCATAACCACATCTGCCTTAAGTTTTTTTAGGTGTGCGAGTACCCGTGCCCTCTTAATCGGCCCGTTCAGCCCTCTCACATTCCACGTGATCAGCCGGGTTGGGGGGCTCCCCCCCCCTCCTGTCGACTAGCCATCTCCTTTTTCAATCCAGCTCCTCACCCGGTTCCCACGTAGCCGTATCTCCCCCCAACGGCGCCCTCCCGCCCGACCACCCCACCCCATATCAGCTCCCCCTTCTCCCCAGCAGCAGCAACCCAGTTAAACACCCCCCCCCCCCGCTAGATCCCTTTCTAGCGTAATTGCACACCCCATGTTGCTCCCAGAAGTCACCGTATGCCTTCTTAACAACCCTCTCAACCTGAGTGGCAACTTTCAGGGATCTATGTACATGGACACCGAGATCTCTCTGCTCATCCACACTGCCAAGAATCTTACCATTAGCCTAGTACTCTGTCTTCCTGTTATTCCTTCCAAAATGAATCACCTCACACTTTTCTGCATTAAACTCCATTTGCTCCGTCTCAGCCCAGCGCTGCAACTTATCTATGTCCCTCTGTAACTTGTAACATCCTTCCGCGCTGTCCACAATGCCACCGACTTCAGTGTCATCTGCAAATATGTTTCCGCCACTGTCCCCAAACTCTCAGGGCCGCCACTACCACTGGACCCGTGGAGTATCGGGCTGGCGAGAATGGCAGAGGAGCTGTTACCAATGCCCCCAAACTTCTGCCCTTGCATGAGGCTGCCTCCACCCGCTCCCACACAGACCCCTCCCCACTACCCACTTCCTAACTATGGCTATGAGTACTTTCTTGACTCGTGGGGTTTTATCCGCCCACTCAAACCCAGAGATCACCGCATTAACCCGCTTAAAAAAGGCATTTGGGATAAAAATAGGGAGACACTGGAAAACAAAAATCTCGGGCAAACCGTCATCTTTACGGTCTGTACCCGCCCCGCCAGTGACAACAGGAGCATGTCCCACCTCCGAAAGTCCTCCTTCATTTGTTCGATTAAACGGGCCAGATTTAATTTATGTAGCTGCTGTCAACCCCGTGCCACCTGGATATCCAAGTAGCGAAAACTCTCTCCCACCACTTTAAACGGCAATTCCCCCAGTCTCCTCTCCTGACCCCTCGCCTGGATCACAAAAACCTCACTTTTACCCATATTTAGTTTGTACCCTGAAAATCGCCCAAATTCCCCTAAAATCCGCATAATCTCCCCAACCCCCCTAACGGGTCAGAAATATGCAGAGTAGGTCGTCTGCATATAACGAGACCCTGTGTTCCACCCCTCCTGACTAGCCCCTTCCAGTCCTTTGACGCTCTCAGTGCCATCGCCAATGGCTCTAGAGCCAAGGCAAACAGCAGTGGGGAGAGGGGAGATCCCTGCCTTGTCCCCCGGTGCAGTCTAAAGTAGTCTGAACTCACCCGGTTCCTCTGCACTCTCGCCACCGGTGCCTGGTACAGCAACCGCACCCAGTCAATAAAGCCCTGCCCAAACCCAAACCGGCCCAGGACCTCCCACAAATAATTCCATTCCACCCGGTCGAAGGCCTTCTTCGCGTGCTTAGCGACCACCACCTCTGCCTCCCTCCCCTCGGTGGGCATCATTATCACATTCAGGAGCCTTCTAATTCGCCATTAGCTGCCTGCCTTTCACAAACCCCGTCTGGTCTTCCCCTGTCACCCCCAGAACACAGTCCTCTATCCTCAAGGCCAGAATTTTGGCCAACAATTTGGTATCAACATTGAGTAGGGAGATTGGTCTGTATGACCCACATTGCTCTGGGTCCTTCTCCCGCTTCAGGATCAATGAAATCAAAGCCTGTGACTATGTTGCGGGAAGAACACTACGCTCCCTTGCCCTCACCATCAGCGGGCCCAGCTTCCCAGAAAAATTCTTGTAAAATTCCACTGGGTAGCCGTCCGGTCCTGGAGCCTTACCCGACTGCATGGCCTCCAATCCCTCTGCTTCTTCTGCAATCCCTCCACCAACTCTTCCTCTACCTTCGGAAACTCCCGCTGGGTCCAAGACCTTGTTCCCCCCTCTGTCCTTCACACTTCCTATCTCCCTGGCCGCCTCCCTTTTCTTTAGCTGGTGTTCTAGCATTCTACTGGCCTTCTCACCATACTCGTATATCGCCCCTCCCGCTTTCCTCAACTGCCCCACCGCCTTCCGTGTGGATATCAAACCAAACCACCTGCAGCTTCTGCAGTCTCGCCTCCGTGGCTTCAGAATACCTCCTGTCCACCTGGAGTATTTCCCTAACCAGCCTATCCAGCTCTGCCCGCTCCACCTTCTCCCTCTGAGCCCGTAACAAAATTAGCTCCCCCCTAACCAGTGCCTTCAGCGCCTCCCACACCATTGCTGCCAAAACTTCCCCTGTATCATTTATCTCCAAATAATTCTGGATGGCCTCCCTCAGCTGCCCGCACACCCCCTCATCCGCTAACAGTCCTACATCCAATCTCCATTGCGGGCGCTGACCCCCCTCCTTGCTCACCCGTAAATCCACCCAGTGTGGGACATGGTCCAACACAACAATCGCCGAGTACTTGGCATCCACTACCCCCGCCAACAAAGCCCTGTTCAAAATGAAAAAATCAATCACCTTTGGCCATCCGAACATCCATGGATCTACCCCCCCCCCCCATCTGTTCCATAAACCTCTTTAGCTCTTTCGCTGCGGCTGGCATCCTCCCTATCCTTGAATCCAACCTCGGATCGATGACCATATTAAAGTCCCACCCCCATGATCAACTTATGTGAGTCCAGGTCCGGAATCTTCCCCAACACCTGCCTCATAAACTCCGCGTCATCCCAGTTTGGTGCGTAAATATTCACCAATACCACCGGCATCCTCTCCAGCTTCCCACTCACCATGATATACCTACCCCCTGAGTCTGCCACTATATTCCCGACCTCAAATGACACCCGCTTATTGATCAAGATCGCAACCCCCCTAGTTTTAGAGTCTAGCCCCAAATTAAATACCTGCCCGACCCACCCCTTCCTCAGCCTGATCCACCACCCTCAGGTGTGTCTCCAGTAACATTGCCACGTCCGCCTTCAAACTCATCAAATGCACAAACACGCGAGCCCTCTTGACCGGTCCATTCAGCTCTCTCACATTCCATGTGATCAGCCTGGTCGGGGGGCATCCCACCCCCCGCTGATCAACCATTACCCTTCTTTGGCCAGATTGCAGCCCGTGTCCCGTGCCTCCTCAGGCCCTCCCTCGGGCGCCCACTGTCATTGATCCAATTTGTCTCCCAGCACCAGTCCCTCCCCTGTCAGCAGAACAATTCCCCCCCACCAACAAAACAACAATCCCAACCCCCCCATATCAAACTGGTCACCTGCTCGCCCCCCCACTGCATTTCCGTGAGCTAGCCCGCCCAGCTAGCCGGGTAGCCCCCCGCCCATGGCGCCAAGCATCCTACCCCCCCACTGATCTCCCCCCCCCCCCCCAAACCCCGATCGAACATACATATGCAAAACATAACAATCCCCAACAAACACAAAGAAGAAAATTCCACCCACCATCCCCAACAAGAACAAAGTTAATCCGCATACAAAACTGAGCAACGGCCCAAATATTGGTACAAAGGCACACATACACAGCTCAAAAAGAAATAAATTTAGCAGTATAGACACAGAATTACTCGCCCCAAGTTCAGTGTCCTCCATCGCCTGCCAGTCCCCTGTCCTTAACAAAGTTCATCGCCTCATCCGGCGATCTGAAATTCCTCGAGCTCAGCCATTGCCTCTCCCACCTTCTGGATCGCCTATCCGTGGGCTTCCAATCTTTGCTCCACCCGGTCAATCCCGCCTTAATCGCGTCCAGGTACTCCTGTCTTTGCTTTGTGCAGCTCTCCTGAAGAATTCCACCAGCTGTTCTTTTGACCACTGTGCCGGCAATCCCAGTCCCTGAGCCTTCGCCATGTTTTCCTGTGCTACAGACTCCACTCCCTTCTTTGCCCAGCAATCTCTCCTTTGCAGACCACTTCTGGTCCATGACTCCATAAACTGGTGGGCGATTCCTCTCCTCTGCCTCACCAATCTCCGATCAAATCCCCCATAAGTCGGGGGAAAAGGTCCCAACGGTCCACCACGAGCGGGAGCTACCAAATAAGCGACCTCTCATTCCATGGCCGCCACTGGAAGCATTGGGTAACTCTTTTCAATAAGTACTATTCATTTCTCATTTCTAAATGACGTCACCTCCCATTGATCCCACCAGCTTTGCTGAGGTCGGCACCAGAGGTCACCAACAGACATCCCACAGCATTTATACTGGAATCAAAACTCTTTGGTTTTTGACTATAATAGTTTGGATACCTTCAAGGCAAAATTGAGCAAGTACTTTGAAACTAAACAGATTATCTGATAAACCATAAGGAAAACTGAAAGGTGAACTAAAATGACCTACATTCATTTCTGACCATGAACATTCTGTTTTTTTAAACTTTCTGGGGCTGGTTTAGCACACTGGGCTAAATCGCTGGCTTTTAAAGCAGACCGAGGCAGGCCAGCAGCACAGTTCAATTCCCGTACCAGCCTCCCCGAATGTGGCGACTAGGGGCTTTTCACAGTAACTTGGGCAGCATGGTAGCATTGTGGTTATCACAATTGCTTCACAGCTCCGGGGTCCCAGGTTCAATTCCCGGCTTGGGTCACTGTCTGTGCGGAGTCTGCACATTCTCCCCGTGTCTGTGTGGGTTTCCTCCGGGTGCTCCGGTTTCCTCCCACAGTCCAACGCTGTGCAGGTTAGGTGAATTGGCCATGCAAAATTGTCCTTAGTGTCCAAAATTGCTCTTAGTGTTGGGAGGGGTTACTGGGTAATGGGGATAGGGTGGAGGTGTGGGCTTGGGTAGGGTGCTCTTTCCAAGAGCCGGTGCAGACTCGATGGGCCGAATGGCCTCCTTCTGCACTGTAAATTCTATGATGATCTCTGATATTAGAGGTTGTGAGTCTTTTGTGCAGCACTCCCCAGCGCTTAAATCCTTTGTGGTTTCGGACTAAAATAAACTTTATATTCAGAGTATGATTAGAGCACCTCACAATTTTAGTGTGACAACTGTGCTTTACGAATCTGACAATATAGTACTTTGTTTTGTTGATTAATGTTATGCGGTGACTGGACGTTTACAGCTCCTAGATTTTTCTCAGCTTTACTCTTAGATGTGTTTCCTGTTTCTAACTGAAATCCTCATTGACTTCGTCTTGGTCACTTTTACGTCTCTCATTGTAAAATATTATGTACTGTAGTTTGTTATAATTCATGGAGTGATATTTAACCCATTTTCTTCAATATACAAAACTTTTCCATATTAAATTTCTTGTGCCAGTAGTTGCCCCGTCCAAATTTTATCTAACTTGTTCTGTAGGTCTTAATTAACTGCTGTCTCTCTATGTGCCTATGTTCCCTAAAAATGTTCCATTTCCCTAAAAATGTTGATAATTTAGTTTTTTTAAGTGATATTGTAACAGACCATAACTTACTTTGCAGGGCATCGAACAGTGTTTTGTTAGTTGGACTGGCCCTTGCATGCTTCGGCTTTTGAGTTTTTTGTGTGACAAGTTACTGAAAGTGTGAGCAGGGACAAAATGGGCATCTGGGGTCTGTGTAAGAAGAGCTAGTAACTAGGTATCTCCTTTACCAAAGATATTGAGGCATTAGCAGATTAATGGTGCAAAGACTAAGGGGGAACTACACATTTCAAAGGGTGACTGTAGTGAAGATCAGATATAGAGTCCATATTAATCCGTACAGTGCAGAAGGAGGCCTGACCCTCCAAAAATGCACCCATCTACATCTACTCCCTGCCCTACCCCTGTAACCCCTTCTAACCGTCACATCTTTGGATACAAATGGGCAATTTAAAATGGCCAATCCACCTTACATGCACATCTTTGGCCTGTAGGAGGAAACCAGAGCAGACATTGGGAGAATGTGCAAACTCCGCACACACAGTCACCTCAGCCCAGAATCGAACCTGAGTTCCTGGCGCTGTGTGGCAGCAATGCTAACCAGTAAAGAGAGGAAATGAATGAATGGAATCAGAGTCAGAGGGGAAAAAGACGAGGATAAGTTAAGTTAAAATCGTACATTTTAAAACTCCCAAACAACATTTAAAACCTGGCAAGTTTAGTTGTATCTACGAGACAATCCTCGATTATATTTACTAACAAGTGAAAAGTCTCCACGCCATTCAATGCATTTCAATTGTGAGCCAATAATGAGATGCTGTTTTATGCGGTTTTATGCAAAGCAAACAGAGGAGCAGCAAAATTCACACAGCAGCTTTTGGATGTTCGAATTTCACCATATTCTGACCCTCCCCTGAAGTTGTTGCATCACGTGTACATAAATAACTGTAAACGCAATTAATTTGACAGGAAATACTCATAACTTAGAAATGGCTATTTATAGATTAGAAGCAGTACAGATCCCATCATTGAAAAATTCCATTCACTCGTTTCCTGTTTCTCAGTCTCATTAATACCTGCTTTATCCTGTTTAGTCAATTTCCTACCAATCTCAGGCATTGCCTTTAATTACGATTCAAGCTTAAATAGCTGTCTTTTGTGTGGAACCTTTTCAATGGTTTTTCAATGCTTAGGTATACCAATATATCCAATAGTAAGGCATCTAGGATGCAAATGGCCTCAATAAAGTGAAGGAAATTATTAGAATAAGGTTTTCCCTTAGGATGGTAGTAGTTTACTCATTTATTATAATGCTAGGTAATCCTAAATTTCATCTTTGTTTATCAATTTCATAATCTGTTGAATATTAAAAGCATGAGTGGTCTCAACATTCAAAATTTATTGTACCCGTAACTTATGCGGTGACCCTGTCATTAAGTGAAAAGGCCAGTGTGGTCGTATGTACTGGGGGTCATGTGGGACTGGAAGCCCTAATGTCATTGGCTGACAGATCCCGGGTCCTGGTTGGCCGTTGACCTCTAGCTCCGCCCAGAAGGCGGAGTATAAGAAGCCGGAGTCCTCCCCCGCAGGCCAGTCTACTATTGAGCTGTGGGGGAACAGACACGCTTAATAAAGCCTCATCGACTTCACTCTATTCGTCTCACGGAGTCTTTGTGCGCTACAATGTATTAAGCGTGCCTAAAAAGGACTATGGAGCTCAGGATCATTCCGGAATACCTGAGGATCAGCCCCCACGCAGTGAACGCGGCAGCAGCCTTCAAGCACTGGCAGACTTGTTTCGAGGCCTACCTCAGAACGGCCACCGGCCGGGTCACAGAAGACCAAAAACTACAGGTCCTGCACTCGAGGGTGAGCACGGAGATCTTCTCCCTCATCGAAGACTCGGAGGATTTCCAGACGGCGTTCGCAGCACTGAAAAGTCTCTATGTCCGCCCAGTTAACCAAATCTACGCTCGCTACCAGCTCGCGACGAGACGGCAAGGTCCCGGAGAATCGATGGACGAATTCTACGCCGCGCTGCTGATTTTGGGACGAGCCTGCAGCTGCCCTTCGGTGAACGCAAATGAACACACGGACATGTTAATGCGCGATGCTTTTGTGGCAGGTATGAATTCCTCCCAAATCCGCCAAAGACTTCTAAAAAGAGAGTCGCTAGGACTCTCAGAGGCCCGGGCCCTAGCAGCCTCCCTAGACGTGGCCGCGCGTAATACCCGCGCCTACGGCCCCGACCGCGCGGCAGCCCATTGGGCTCCGTACGTGCCCGTCGTGACAAACCCACCCCACCACCCCCCCCGGACACCCCACAGGCTTGCGCGGTCCAAACGCCGAGTCGCACCGGGGGCGCCCGCTATTATTTCTGCGGCCAGGCGAAACACCCCCGGTAGCGCTGCCCGGCCCGCGCAGCTATCTGCAAGAGCTGCGGGAAAAAGGGCCATTACGCGGTTGTGTGCCGGTCCCGCGAGGTCGCCGCTGTCCCGGGAGAACAGGGAGCTCTGCAAGCCGTTTACGCGCCCCAACCCCCCCAGCACGCCATGTACGACCCGCAGGCGCAGCCGCTCTGGGTCCCAACCACCGCGGTCCCGGGAGAACAGGGAGCCCTGCACGCCGCTTACGCTCCCCAACCCCCCTCCCCGTACCCCATGTATGACCCGCCGGCGCTACCGCTTTGGGTCCCGGCCACCACTCTCCACGGAGAAGAGGGAGTTTTGCGCGTCCCTAACCCCCACCCCGCGCCCCACGTCTGACCCGCCGGCGCCACCAACTTGGGTCCCGACCACCGCTGTCCCCGGTGAGGGAGCTCCGCGCGGTCCTAGCGCTCCCCAGCCCCCTCAGCGCCCCATGTGCGACCCGCAGACGCCGCCATTTTGGGTCCCGGCCACCACGAGGGGAGGAAGGGCGCCGCCATCTTGGACCGCCCCAGACCTGTATGACGCGTGGGGGCGGCCATTTTGTCCACCCCCGTCGCCATCTTGTGACCCACCAGCCACGTGCGATGTATGGGGGCGGCCATTTTGTCCATCCCCGACACAACTACTAGAACCACGTCTCGCTTCAATTACGCTCGATCAAGCTCGGCCCCGGACACTCCAGACGACGACGACAACGGTGCTAATAAACGGCCACGAGACGCCATGCCTAGTCGACTCCGGGAGCACGGAGAGCTTTATCCACCCCGACACGGTAAGACGCTGTTCCTTGACCACCTATCCCAGCGCACAAAAGATTTCCCTAGCTGCAGGATCCCACTCCGTACAGATCCAAGGATTCTGCATAGTTACCCTAACGGTGCAGGGGAGGGAGTTCAAAAACTACAAACTAAACGTCCTTCCCCAACTCTGTGCCCCACCTTGCTGGGATTAGATTTTCAATGCAACCTACAGAGCCTTACGTTCAAATTCGACGGCCCAATACCCCCACTCACTATCTGCGGCCTCGCAACCCTCAAGGTGCAACCCCCGTCCTTGTTTGCGAACCTCACCCCGGATTGCAAACCCGTCGCCACTAGGAGCAGACGGTACAGTGCCCACGACCGGACCTTCATTTGGTCCGAAGTCCAGCGGCTACTAAAGGAGGGCATAATCCAGGCCAGCAATAGTCCCTGGAGAGCGCAGGTGGTAGTAGTGAAGACAGGGGAGAAACAAAGGATGGTCATAGACTATAGCCAGACCATCAACAGGTACACACAACTAGACGCGTACCCTCTCCCCCGCATATCCGACATGGTCAATCGGATTGCCCAATATAAAGTCTTCTCCACCGTGGACCTCCCCCGCAGGCCAGTCTACTATTGAGCTGTGGGGGAACAGACATGCTTAATAAAGCCTCATCGACTTCACTCGATTCGTCTCACGGAGTCTTTGTGCGCTACAGCCGCTACAGCCAGTTTAAAAGAAATTGGAAATCCACCACCAGTAACCTACAGGATAAAAATAACAAGTAAATAAACAGCCAAAAAAGATTTCAAAACATCTCATAAAGGAACAGAATTTTTAAACCAGAAATAGAATGGAACAAAATGAAACCTTTTACAGATGCACCATAGAAAGCATCCTATCGGGCTGGATCACAGCCTGGTATGGCAACTGCTCGGCCCAGGACCGCAAGAAACCTCAGAGTCGTGAACACTGCCCAGTCCATCACACGAACCTGCCTCCCATCCATTGACTCCATCTACACCTCCCGCTGCCTGGGGAAAGCGGGCAGTATAATCAAAGATCCCTCCCACCCAGCTTACTCACCCTTCCAACTTCTTCCATCGGGCAGGAGATACAGAAGTCTGAGAACACGCACGAACAGACTCAAAAACAGCTTCTTCCCCACTGTCACCAGATTCCTAAATGACCCTCTTATGGACTGACTTCATTAACACTACACCCTGTATGCTTCATCCGATGCCAGGGCTTATGTAGTTACATTGTATATGTTGTGTTGCCCTATTATGTATTTTCTTTTATTCCCTTTTCTTCTCATGTACTTAATGATCTGTTGAGCTGCTCGCAGAAAAATACTTTTCACTGTACCTCGGTACACGTGACAATAAACAAATCCAATCCAATCCAATCATGAATGGCCACAGCAACGTATGATTTAACTGAAAATGTCCTTGCTAACTCTGCATGAAACGGGTTTTAAGCATGGTAAGAAAGGAAAGAATTCTGTTCTGGAGTGGAAGGCAGGGAGATGAAAAGTAAAAAAAATGATGGTGCAAGGCAAAACAGGTAGTAATGGGAGAAGAAAAGAAACAAACGATGGGTTTAGAGGAATTATGTAAAATGCGACATCAGAATCATTGGGCTGAATTTTACAGGCCGCCATATTACTTGGACTGAAAAGTTGATAGCTAACCCATCCAATCGCTGTCAGCCCTGCAGACATTTGACATTGGGAGCAGCCTTAATTATTTCAGGGTGAGACTTCCACCCCCATCTGGGAGGAAGTCCCACCTTCGAGAGCTGGCAGCCAATCTGATTGGCCAACAGCTCTGTAGTCAATAAATTTTGAATGTTGAGACCACTTATGCTTTTAATATTGAACAGATTAAGACATTGATTATCAAAGGTAAAATTTAGGATTATAATAAACTAGTAAACTGCTACCATCCTCCGGGAATATGTTGCCAGGTTTGAGCAGTGGCCACTGCTGGGACTCCAGCAATCCCAAAGAAAAGGAGGGGTTGGAGCCGTGACTTCAAGTTAGCAAACCCCGGTTGGGGTTTGGGGAGCTGGGTTTGAGAGGCCAGGTGAAAGGGTTAAAGTAGGAGGTAGGATGGAGCGTTGGTATCTCCGACATCTCTTCTTGTCCAACACCCTTTCTTGTCTGACAGCAACATGTGCAGTGAAAGAGGCCAGACTACCTGTCTGATCTGCGCCTTCCCCTTTCATGTGTAAGTAGCAGCATAGATGGAATGAGGCACTTAAGTGGCCACTAATTGGCAACATAAGGGCCTCAATAGACCAAGGATGTGTGGGAGCTACCTGATAACCTTCTTCATCCACTGTAAAATGGGAGACAGCAGGAAGGCCACTCATTTTATTTTGCGATCCCCTGCCTTCAAATACACTAGCGGATGCTATAAAATCCAACCCATTTTCAACAGCAGTTGCATAACAAAAAGGGGAACAGGGTATGATAGATGGCTGAAAGGTAGTGTAGTTTATAGAATACTGAATGCAGATTGTGTGGAATTAATCCAGATCTTTTTTGCATAGGAGACTGTTGAAGTCTTCCTGAATCATCCATCAGTGAAAGATGATCCAGACTTGGAAGGGCGCACTGCATTTATGTGGGCAGCAGGAAAAGGCAGTGATGGTGTCCTTCAAACAATGCTAAGAGTAAAATCAGATATCGACATCAACATGGCAGACAAATATGGTGGAACAGGTCAGTTTTCCAGTTTAAACTGAATCTGTTTTTCCCTGGTGGAGACCTTTATTTAATATTGTACGTGCCTCTGTTATCATCTATGCAGTTTTTGCAGCCGTGCTAGCAGGTTATGCTGGTGACCGGAAGTGAGGTGGTGGAGGAGAAGGCCAAGAGGGGTGGCCGGGGGGAGGGGGCAAAGGGGAAGTGGGGGGGGAAGAAGGGGAAAGTGGGGGGGGGGGGGCGGTTTCTGCGACACGGCAGGGGGTGAGAGATGACATGGTCAAGAGCGAAGAAAGGGGCCATCTGGGATGGGCTAGGTACAGAGTGGAATTAAAGGGGCAGGAGTTAAGTGGGGAAGATGACGGACGGTGGAGGGGATTGGAGGCGCACGCCTCTGGTAAGGTTGGTAATGTGGAACGTCCGGGGACTGAATGGCTGGTTAAAAGGTCGCAGGTGTTCGCGCACCTCAGGAGCTTGAAAGCGGGGATTGTCTTTTTGCAGGAGACACACCTCCGTGTGAAGGACCAGGTTAGGTTAAGGAAGGGGTGGGTCGGGCAGGTTTTTCACTCTGGGTTTGATTTGAAATTGAGGGGTGTGGCGATTTAAATGAGCAAAAAAATGGGATTTGTGAGTGCGAAGGAGGTGAGGGATCCAGGTGGGAGATATGTGATTGTGAGTGGGTTATTGGAAGGGGCACCGGTAGTGTTGGTAAAGGTGTATTCCCCAAATTGGGATGATGTGGGGTTTATGAGGGGGTTCCTGGCAGCAATCCCGGATTTGGCCACATACCAGTTGATCATGAGAAGAGATTTTAACTGTGTCCTGGAGCCGAGGGTGGATAAGTCGAGCCCCAGGTCGATGGGTAGGGTACGAATGGCAAGGGAGCTGGGGGGGTTTATGGAGAGGATGGGTATGTTGGATCCATGGCATTTTCAGAACCCAGGGGGAAGGGAGTATTCCTTCTTTTCACACGTCTATAAGGTGTATTCGAAGATTGATTACTTTGTAGTGAGTCGGGAGATTTTGGTTGGGGTGGAGGGGGCAGAGTATGCGGGGCTCCATAAGTGGAAGCTGGTCGAGGAGGCCAGGATTTTAAGAGGTGGGATACACTGCACTTAACGTTGGCGGGGAGAGTCCATGTGGTGAAAATGAATATTCTGCCGAGGTTCTTGGTTATCTTTCAGACTCTCCCGATCTTTATACCAAAGGCCTTTTTTCAGAAAGTGGACACAATCATCTCTGACTTTGTATGGGCGGCGAAGGTGCTGAGGGTGGGGAGGACCCTGCTACAGAGCTAGAGGCAGCAGAGGGGGGGTGCCATTGCCAAACTTGCTTCATTATTATTGGGCAGCGAATGTGGACAAGCTGTGGCGGTGGTGAGAAGGAGAAGGGGTAGAGTGGGTGTAGCCACCTGGGTTGGCCAACACCCGATGTAAAATGGAGAACAGCAAAGGTTGCAGGGAAATTCAGCCAACACAGGCAGAAACCAGCAGGTGCTAGTTACTATGTAGTAAACTCTGCAAAAGCCCAGACAGCATCGATACAAGCAGCCATCTGCATAATAATGTAGCAGCCATCTACATACTAATAAACAATCACAACATTTGGGACAAACAAAGCTAAGCCAGACTCCCCGGCGCCAGCAGGAGCCAACACAAAAGAGGTTAACGGACACCTCAAGACCGCCCATCGATCAGGGAACTGCTCCAGTATTGGAACGAAGTCCAATCACCTGGAACCAGGTACGGGGTCCGCCGCGAAAGGCGGGAAGCCCCTGGGGGCTATAAAGTTAAGCCCCCAAGTTCAAATCGTTCTTCTTGACAGGGTCACTCAGCAACGCGAACCAACCCTTGAGAGTGAACTGTCCAAGCTGCCGCATCACTGAAGCAAGCCTCAAGTCGACGCTCACTACAAGATAAGCACTCCTAGCTACCGATCCGTACCAACTTCGAATCCCGCAGACTCAGAACCCGAACGAAAGGCCATTTGTTCCCCTGACCTGGTGGGCCAGTCCGAAGCTAAGTATAGGCCTGTTAGTTGCAGAAGTAGCTTAGAAGTATAATTTATGCATGAGTAGCGATTTACTGTGTATAATAAATGTGCTTTGATTTGAATCGTACTAACTGGTGTGTTGAGTTATTGATCATTACTTGAACTTGAACCTCGTGGCGGTATCATAAAGATACCTGGCGACTCGAGAGCAAAGGTTATAAAACAGAGCCAATTCAACCAGCCAAAAGTTAGCAACATATTACTGGCGACATCCTGACGGGACCCGAACTAGAAGTGGCTTAACCACTCCGGGAGAACCCAAAAATTTGAATTAGAGATCCAATTGGGAACAGAAAACCACAAGTGTTCAAGCAGTTCTGATCAATACTCATAATTCGGAAGTGTGTTAAATGCATGCGTAACTAACATGGCTATAGGGTAAACTGATAGATTTTTTTTGTTGCGACAAAACTGTGGGGAATTTGTATTTCGGAAATTAGCGAAAGCCGTACCCGTATTTACAGCACCGCCTTAGTTCCCCTGTTCCAAATTTAAAAGAAGCATTCGGATAAGAAAGATGGCAATGCAGCGCCTCATGAACCCAGAAGAATTTGCGGTTGCAGCGACCAGCAGCAGTAGAGTAGGACAGTGTCCCGTATGGGAGGAAGAAATCAGGAAGTACCTCAAAGGGAAAGGATGGCCCCTTTGGAGCGAATTATGTAACAACGAGGAATCAGGCCCCGGGAGTATAGGACATACTTGGTGGCAGAACCTGAGCGAGATTCACAAGAAGAGCTTAGGGAAAGCTCGCAAGTCGATGGCAATCGTGTCCTGCTTGGCACAATTGCGAGGCACAGAGGAGGTCGTTAGGACGCTCCGGAAAGAGGTAGAAGGCATACATCGATTGAGCAAGGTCGATGTAAGTGAGGTAGAAAGAGAGAACTTAGAGTTAAGGAGGAAGTTGGCAGCAAAAGACAGAGAGGTGGATGATGCCAAGTGGGCACACCAGTCTTGTCTGGCATACTTAAGCAGCTTCCAGTCCCAGTATGAAAAGGCCTGTCAGGCCACGCAACGTGCAGTCCTGGTACATAAAGAAACCGAGAAGCAGGTAGAAGTATTGCAGAGGCAGTGTAGTGACCTGAAGGCAGCCTTAAGAGCACTCCATGCTGCCACCACGGAGCAAAGACAAAGCTCGTTAGACCACGCAAAGTGCCGGAAGCAGATTGCAGAGCTGCAATCTCTGCTTTCAGTCCAAAAAGGATTCCAGGAATCCTTTGGAGCAAAATTAGATGAGGAAGACGGCCCTGATTGGGAAGAGCTAAATGAGACATCGCAGAGATATGTTCAGGGAACATGTGCGCAGGGAAAGCCCCAAAAGAGAAAAGCGCCCCAACTCCCCACAGAGCAGATAGTTCAGGCTCCAATGAACCCAGTCACCACCCACCGCACAGCCACATCGGACGATACGGAATTTCTGTACACCACCCCCTTAACAGTGACCCAATTACGGGATGCGTGCGAGAAAATCACACCGTTCCTCCCCACCTCAGACCCCCACCACTTCTTTGCCAGAGTAAAGCAGCAGGCGACCATGTAGGGCCTGGATGAGCGAGAGCATGTAAAGCTCACAGTTTTGAGTTTGGACCCTTCGGTCGTAGCAGCCTTCCTGACCCACAGAATGTAGGAGGAGGCACCCTTGCAGAAATGATCGGGTATAACAGGGGTGACCCCATAGATGGCCTCAATAAATGCAGGCAAAAGAAAACCGAGCACCCCACAGCGTTTGCTGGACGCCTGTGGATCCACTTTGCAGCAATCTTTGGAGACTTAGACCGCGCCCATTTGTCCCCAGACAACATGGCCAAATGGACCCGCACCCTTATCTCCCATGCCACAGAAACAGGACAAAAAGCTTGCGCGAATTATGATCCCTCAGAGGAAGCTCATAATGAGAAATGGTCGTAAAAAGATTGTCCTGTGCCTGGGAGCAGCCTGTACAAAACAAACCCGCAGTTAAAAATCCCGAAGAAAAGCAGGCTGACGCAGATATACAGGCCGTTAAAACACACCAGAACCCCGCATGGGTAAATGAAGGAAAGAACAGCCCCCCAACAAAGTCACAGGAGTGTTACAACTGTGGACAGTTGGGACACTTCGCAAGAGAGTGCAATGCCCCACGAAAGCCACAGAGAGCCCAGCAGACGGGCACTCTGAGTAAGAATAAGACAGAGCCCATTCATAGTGTAAGCACCCGTTCAGATCAGACAGACCTGAATGGAACGGACTGACGGTGTTCAGGCTCCCCCAGTTGGATCTGCGACACCCTTTGGGATAGGTCCGGACGACCGGTAGTCGCAGCGAAAATACGGGGACAACCCATCGAGTTTCTCTGGGACACAGGAGGGTCCCGCACCACAATAAATTCCTCCACCATGTTCCAAAAGGACACGTGGCCCACTACATCCACTATCACCCTCAGCGGCTTTACAGGCCACTCACAGCAGGGACACATCACAGCCCCTGTACCCATTCAAATCGACAACATCACCAACAAGCACCCCGTAGGTTTAGTTGACCTGCTCCACACAGCAGAACACATTCTGGGAATAGACTTCATGAACTCCCACCACCTTTCATTTGATCCAGTCAACCAGTGTGCCTGGAGAATGGCAAAATCTGCAAGAGCCCCTGCAACGCTCACAATAGGTGAATACGCCAACAAAATTAGCGCAGTAGGCGAATTTTGGTTTAACCCGATGACACTTAGCACGGACAAGCAGGTTAGGGCAGTTTTACAGGAGAACAGGACAGCATTCGCGACCCACAAGCACGACCGTGGCCGGATGACTGGTTCAGTACAAATCACAGGACCTGACCCTAGACCCCAAAAACAGCATGGATTTCCCCAAGAGGCAGAGGGAGAAATCGCAAAAGTAATCGAAAGCTTATTAGAGCAGGGCGTACTTAGATCAGTAGCCTCCACTAATAATGCCCCGATTTGGCCAGTGAGAAAGCCCGATGGATCCTGGCGACTGACCATCGATTACCGGGAACTCAACAAAATCACTTCCGCAGCAGCCCCCACAGTAGCAACAAGTCCAGAGACCATGCTCAAGCAGGGACTCAATTCCCGATCCTTTACGGTTTTGGACATCAGTAATGGATTCTGGTCCATTCCATTGGCAAAGGCGTGCCAGTACAAATTTGCTTTCACCTTTAAAAATCAACAGTACACGTAGACATGCTTTCCACAAGGATTCCACAACTCGCCCTCCATTTTCCACCGACAGCTGGCAAATGGTTTAGCCAAATTTTCTCGCCCCGAATGACTGGTCCAGTACGTAGACGACCTACTACTGCAGACAGACACCAAGGAAGAGCACATCGAGCTTCTGTCCGAACTCCTGGAACTCTTACATTCAATTGGTTGTAAAGTTAACCCCAAGAAGTCCCAGATTTTGGAAGATAAGGTGATATATTTGGGTACAATTATCACCACATGGTAAACGCGAGATCGGGCATAAAAGGATTGGCTCGATTGCTAAATTGCCCCTTCCCCAGAATGTTTCAGCCCTCCGGTCGTTTTTAGGACTGGTTGGCTACTGCTGAAACCACATTGACGGTTTCGCCAGCAAGGCAGCACCCCTCTCAGACCTCCTAAAGAAAGGAGCCCCCTGGGAATGGCTTCCGCAGCATACGGATGCTGTGGACTCGTTGAAACAAGCACTCATAGCAGCCCCCGCACTACAAGTTCCAGACCTGCTTTCCCCCTACGCTATAGAGGTAGCAAGCACAGACTGCACCCTTTCGGCCGTGCTCCTCCAGGAACGGCACGAACAGTTAAGGCCCGTGGCTTACGCCTCCAGACTTTTAGATGCTGTGGAACAGGGATTTTCAGCCTGTGAAAGGCACCTGCTCGCAGTATTCTGGGCAGTACAGTATTTTCGTACATAACCGGACTGAACCCCATCACCATCCTCACGGAACACACCCCCACCCAATCTTTACTGGACGGACGACTCAAGGACGGTACAGTTAGTCAGATTAGAGCAGCTAGATGGACCCTTCTTTTGCAGGGACGGGACATCACTGTTAAAAGGACAAAGACCCCACTTTTTTAGCCGACAACTTACAGTACCCCGGAACCCCCCATGAATGTGAAATTATCTCTCCACACCACAACACAGGCCCCTTTATTGCTAAAACACCCCCCAGAAAGATAGGTAGTTCACCCCAGAGCCTCAAGCACACAGACACGTGCGAACCCATAAAGATATATGTGGATGGATCTTGCAGAATATTAGAAGGGAAGTGCATAACAGGATGCGGTATTTACGTCGAGGACGCGCAGGGACGTGTCCTAGAAGAAATAGCAATAAAAACTTCCAGGACACTTAGGCGCGTAGGCGGCAGAACTTGCGGCCATCGCATACATAGTAGAACACCCAGACTCCTTCCCCAGCCCAGCAGACATATATTCGGACAGCCTCTATGTCTGCAACAGCCTTACGGAATTCCTACCCCTGTGGAAAGCAAGAGGATTTGTCTCCGCAGATGGAAAACCCCTCCCTTCAGCCCCATTGCTCCGTCACATTTTAGAGCGAGCACAGAACAGGACTTTTGGAATAGTCAAAGTTCGTAGTCACCATCGTTCCTCCCCCCTGGAAATTTAAAAGCCGACGCACTGGCTAAGACAGGTTCCAGGCGTGGATATTTTTGGACATCCCCCGAAAGCGCACCAGTGAATGCAGTTCAGGTCTCGCAGACTAATATCAAGGATTTAGTGCTGGCCCAGAAGCAGGACAGCAATCTCAGGGAGATTTTGAAAGGAAACTATCCAGCACCCTATGAGAGGTTTAAAAATGCTCTGACCACACATGACAGTGTGGTGTTAAAAGATACCCTTTATGTGGTTCCTGAACAGGACAGGAACCAACTGATTTGTTTATTCCATGACGGTCATGGACATCAGGGAATCGATCCCACTACATCCCTCAGGCAGCACTGCTGGTGGCCGAGCTTAAAGACAATGTAAATCACTACATTGAGAATTGCCTTATCTGTGCCCAGAACAACCCGGACAGATACGCCAAAAAGGCTCAGCTCAGTCACACCCGACCCGTTAATGGCCCCTGGACTATCCTCCAGATTTATATTATAGGACCATTTCCCCCTTGCAGGAATGGTTATAAATATGTACTCGTGGTGATAGACACGTTTACAAAATGGGTGGAAGCATTCCCATCCAGAACGAATACGGCAAAGACCACAGCCAAGATCCTAACCCACCACATCTTTACGAGATGGGGACTCCCCCGCAGCATTGAATCCGACCACGGTTCCCATTTTACGGGACGTGTCATGAAGAACGCCCTCACGATATTTGGCATTACCCAAAAATTCCACATCGCATACCACCCCCAGTCGAGTGGTATCGTGGAGCGCATGAATCGGACCCTAAAATCAGCCCTCAGAAAAATGGTCCAGCAAAACAACACCACTTGGGATTCAGTCCTCCCTTTTGCGCTGATGTTTTTGCGAAACATGGTTTCTACATCCACAGGTTACACCCCACACACCCTCATGACCAGACGCCCCATGAGAGGCACAGAATTTTTATTGGGATTAGACTTTACCAGCCCCGAAGTGACGGCCCTCACACACGAGAACGCAGTCAAACAATTAGTTGATAATGTTAAAACGGCTCAGCTAGCAGCGGCAGTGAAATTGGGCAGAAGAAAGAAACAAAGCAAGGCCTGTTTCGATAAGACAGTACATGCGACTGAGTACAGTGTAGGACAGCAAGTCATGCTCTCCGTATACAACCCCAGCACATTCCTGTCACCAAAGTACTCGGGTCCGTACTCCATTGCGGACAAAGTCTACAAAATAAAGTACTCCAATGGAAAGACTGTGTGGTTCCATAGCAACCAGCTGAAGGCATATGGAACACAGTTTAACCACGCAGCAGACAACACCCCGCCCACAGCCAACGTAACCCTACCCTCCCCCAACACATCCAGCCCAGCCACGGACTCAACCTCGACTCCACCCCCGAAATATACACTCCGCCCCAGAACGCCCACAGACTGCAGCAGCAGCAACAGCGACTGTGACTCAGACAATAACCATAGCACGCCTCCCTACTATCCCCATGCAACAGGACCCACACCCAGCGAATCTGACCACGATTCGAGTGATCCCTTCACGATCACTTTGCTAAACAAACCCCACCACCGACCATCGACCTACAATGACGACCCCCAACTCCGTGCCCACAGAACTAGACACCACCTATTGACACAGAGATAATTCGTACAGACTCGTCCGGAACGACGAGAGCGATCCAAAATCACACCATGCAGCCCTATCAGCCCTGATACACTCGAGAGTTTGGCATCCGGGAGAAGATGATGACCTTGAGTCTGACTCCCAAAACGAGAACCCCTTTGCGACCCTGTTCGCAACCAATAACTGAGATGTCCAGATGATGCTTTAAAAGGAACCGCTTGGGAGAAACGGTGTCCTTTCTGATGGAACCTGCAGCATGTTTTATGTTGTTTGTATTGTTTTGTTAAATGTTGTATGTCAGACCGGAATTTTTTTTTCCTCGGACCCACGCCCTTTCGGCCGAAACCTCTGAGAATTTGTCCACAAAGACTTGTTAATGTCCCAGACGCCAGTTCAGGGGAACTCGTCTGTCGACTGAAAAACAGACCCTCGTTCATAACTGCTACGGCAACCCCCCACAATGACTACATTTCTTGCCCGTTCTTGTTGGTTGCTCAGGCAGTGGCGAAACGGCATTGGGACCCGCCCTGCCTGGGAACCCCCCCTCTGGTCAGCTACGCTCGGGTAGAGCACACACGGCATTGGTCGCTGTCCTACCCGGGGACTCCATCCAAATCGTACCCTTCGCGGCCCATACGCACTTCATTTCGGAATGTTTTGTTCAAAAAGTTTTCTTTTGTTTTCAGGTAACCCTTAGGTTGCCAACTCTCTACTATTTACATCCTCAAACATTTGGATGGTAAACCGCACAGTCTGCGAGACGGCTCGCACTGGTTCATTACTTGTAAGTGTGTCTAGTCCTGAAATTCGGTTTTTGAAAAAAAAAATGAGGGAGTCACACACAGTGACCAATTATAAAGAGAGTAATTGGCACTAAAGGACAGACAGGATATTATACGAGATATTAAACAAAGATAGTAACAGACACTATGCTTGATCAAACAGGAGTCCAGAAGCTCCAGGACCAGGAGAAGAGAAGAGAAGAAAAGAAAGAGAGAAGAAGAACCATGAGGACATTCTCCGCGTGGCTCATAACCCTAATGGACATTTGGTTGCGCGCAAACGCGAACCCCCTGACCTCAACTCCCCCAGCCGTTAATGATTCACTTCCCCACAGTACCCAGAGCCCAGTCACAAGTGACGCCACACCATCTTGGTGTGACAGGTTTATAACCTGGTACTCCCTGTCCTACTTGATAGAATCCCTATAGGTATTGGCGATACTCTGCTGCATCGTGCAGACTATTCATCTGAGAAAATGGAGAAGGAGAGCCTACCGCGCTCGCACCCCGGTATATAGAATAAGATCCCCTATTTTCGGATACGACCAGACCCCCGACCACGATCTATAATAAGGAGCATTGGTTTACGTTTTGTTGTAAATAAAGAAATGTTCATGAGTAATTGTACAATCCTGAGCTTGACTGCCAAGCCAGAAAATGTGTATAAAACTTCTATGATTTTGTTTGTATGGTTTAGGAAGTTAGTGTGATGAAATGTTTGAACGAGTGTAGTATATTAAGGATAGTTAGAGGTTCCCATTTTCTTGTTTTGTAATGCATGTCCCTGTTTGACATAGCGCCCCTCAGAATTGTCAGTTAAAAATTTTTGCATAGTTATGGTCAGTGTAGAGGCCATAGAAGAGTGCTCACCGGGTCAGGGAATGGAAAACAACGTAGTTATGTGATCCTTCACGCTTCGCGTTAGGATCACAAGGAGGGGGTGTAGCCACCTGGGTTGGCCAACTCCCGATGTAAAATGGAGAACTGCAAAGGCTGCAGGGAAATTCAGCCAACACAGGCAGAAACCAGCAGGTGCTAGTTACTGTGTAGTAAACTCTGCAAAAGCCCAGACAGCATCAATACAAGCAGCCATCTGCATAATAATGTAGCAGCCATCTACATACTAATAAGCAATTCCCGGGAACAATCGCAACATTTGGGACATACAAAGCTAAGCCAGACACCCCGGCGCCAGCAGGAGCCAACACAAAAGAGGTTAACGGACACCTCAAGACCGCCCATCGATCAGGGAACCGCTCCAGTATTGGAGAAATCAAACCAAGCGATTGGAACAAAGTCCAATCACCTGGAACCAGATACGGGGTCCGCCCCGAAAGGCGGGAAGCCCCTGGGGACTATAAAGTTAAGCCCTCAAGTTAAAATTGTTCTTCTTGACAGGGTCACTCAGCAACACGAACCAACCCTTGAGAGTGAACTGTCCAAGCTGCCACATCACTGAAGTAAGTCTCAAGTCGACGCTCGCTACGAGATAGGCGCTCCTAGCTACCGATCCGTACCAACTTCGAATCCCGCAGACTCAGAACCCGAACGAAAGGTCATTTGTTCCCCTGACCTGGTGGGCCAGTCCGAAGCTGAGTATGGGCCTGTTAGTTGTAGAAGTAGCTTAGAAGTATAATTTATGCATGAGTAGCGATTTACTGTGTATAATAAATGTGCTTTGATTTGAATCTTACTAACTGGTGTGTTGAGTTATTGATCATTACTTGAACTTGAACCTCATGGCGGTATCATAAAGATACCTGGCGACTCGAGAGCAAAGGTTATAAAACAGCCAATTGAACCAGCCAAAAGTTAGCAACATGGGTTAGGATGGAGGAGGAATCTTGTAAGGAGTCTAGTTTGAGGGCCATGGTGATGGCAGCATTGCCAATGGCTCCGAGTAGGTATTCGGGGAGCCCAGTCGTGCAGTCCACGGTGAAGATATGGATTCAGCTGAGGAGGCATTTTAGGGTGGAAGGGATGTCGGTGCTAACGCCGCTGTGCGAGAATCATGGGTTTGAGCCGGAGGGGTGGATAGTGTATACAGGAGGTGGAGGGAAGTGGGGCTGGTCAAGGTGAGGGATTTGTATTTGGAGGGAGGGTTCGCCAGTCAGGAGGAGCTAAGGGAGAGGATAGAGCTGCCGAGGGGTAGTGAGTTCAGGTATCTACAGGTTAGGGATTTTGCACAAAAGGTCTGGAAGGGGTTCCCGAGATTGCCGGGATACATCCTGCTGGAGCGACTGCTGATTCCGGATGTGGAAGGGAAGGGAAGAATTGGGGATATATATAACTGGCTGGGGGAGCAGGGAGGCGAGCGGGTGGTGAAGGTCAAGGAGAAATGGGAGCGGAGTTGGGAATGGAGATCAATTGGGGAGTATGGAGTGAGGCATTGCGAAGGGTAAACGGGATCTCCTCTTGTGCAAGGATGAGCCTGATACAGTTTAAGGTGGTGCACAGGGTGCATATGACTCGGGTAAAATGAGTGGGTTTTTTCAGGGGGTAGCAGATGAGTGTGAGAGGTGTGGGCGGGGGCCAGCAAATCATGCGCACATATTTTGGGGTTGTGAAAAATTGGGAAGACTCTGGCCGGGAGTGTTCGCAGTCTTAGCCAGGATAGTGGAGGAGGGAGTGGACCCTTTGGTGGCAATATTTGGGGTTTCAGAGAAACCGCAGCTCATTGAGAGGAGGAAGGCCGATGTCTTGGCCTTCGCCTCTCTGATTGCATGGTGACAAATTTTGTTGGAGTGGCGGTCGGCATTGCCACCGGGGGTAGCAGCATGGTTGGGTGACCTGTATGACTTCCTGCGGTTAGCGAAGATAAAGTATGAATTAAGGGACTCAGCTGGGGAGTTCGAGAAAAGGTGGGGGGTGTTTGTGACCGCGTTTGAGGAGCTGTTCGTCGCGGGGGGGGCGGTGAAAAAGGAGAAAAATCTGTACAAACTGTATAGCTGATTGTTGGGAAGAATGTTTCCCGGGGTGTTTATTTGCTGTGACCTACTTTGATACAAGTTTGAATAAAATGCGGGGTTTTTTTTTAATCCATGCCATTTTTGAAAAGAAAAAGTGGTCTAATTGCAGCTCATAAAGAGGAATGAATGGCTGCTAATTAATATCTTGATCCATGTTAAACATATCATGTAATGGAAATGCTCATTTTTTATTTCTGACCATTCCTGGAAAAAAAAACCCCGCATTTTATTCAAACTTGTATCAAAGTAGGTCACAGCAAATAAACACTCCGGGAAACATTCTAAGATGTTCTAAGATTTGCAATAAGAAGGTAGGTACACATGGACGAGATGTTACTGAAGTTAGTGCTCAGTAACATGATTGTTAGAGTCACGGTCATAGAGTCATACAGCTCATAAAAGGCCTTTCGGCCCATTGAGTCTGCACCGACAATAACTTTCAGGTGTAGGTACTCCCTCCCTAACAGCACATAAAAATCAATGGAAAGTGCTCAAATAATTATGCAAAATAAAGGGATGAGTGTAGCTGTGACATCCCTCTCATCCTTTGCAATGAGATTGGGTGGTGGGGGGCTGGTGTTGAGGAAAAGGGAGGTAGCAAAATGAATCTGCAACATTTGGAATTCCAAATCAGTAATTCCAGAAGCAGAGTGGATTTAAGGGTCAAGGGCTAGCATAAACTGCCCCTACCTCATGCAAGCTAATTTGAAAAGGCAGGACAACTATGTATCAATTCCATTTGAGAGAAACAAAGAAAATACTGTTATGGGCCAGGGTTTAGAAAACTCCAAAGTATATCATGGAGTTCACCTGACCTACAACTGTTTATTGATTTTGGTTACGATGAGCACAAGGGCCTGCCCATCAGGTGTTATTCAACAGAGGCCTTAAGCACTTTTAATCAAAAACAAAGTTTATTCGACAAATTTAGTGAACATTTTTATAAACATACACTGTAGACATTTTTATCAACTACAAACAAATACTCCACACAGCTACAGGACTCTATGTATAACCTTTAATAAATTTCCCCCTTTAAGCTGTTCCAATTTAGTAACAAGATCCCATAAACCAGAAACCCCTTTTCAAAGGTGTGGCCCGACACACAGCACTCAAGACATTCCAGAAAGCAATTATTTCTTTTCAAGTTATCTGGAAACAGCTTTTAAAATGCAGAGAGAGAGACTCCAAGATACTTGTCTGTCTGAATACAGCAGCCAAATGTGAAAATGAAAACAAAAAACTCAGAGCCAGAAAACAGCCCCAAGCCAAAGCGAAAGTACAACTCAGAGCCACAGCCCAGCTCCATCCACACAATGTGATAAGACAAAACATTTCTTAAAGGCACACTCCCATGACAATATAGAATTCCATAAATGGTCCAATAGTGTTCCTCGTTCCTCAGGGATCAGTGCTGGGACCTTTACTGTTCGTAGTATATATAAATGATTTGGAGGAAAATGTAACTGGTCTGATTAGTAAGTTTGCGAACGACACAAGGTTGGTGGAATTGCGGATAGCGATGAGGACTGTCAGAGGATACAGCAGGATTTAGATTGTTTGGAGACTTGGGCGGAGAGATGGCAGATGGAGTTTAATCCAGACAAATGTGAGGTAATGCATTTTGGAAGGTCTAATACAGGTAGGAAATATACAGTGAATGGTAGAACCCTCAAGAGTATTGACAGTCACTTCCGGGTGTGGCGATGACCAGCTGAGTCACACGTTTCGGCAGCTCCCTGTGAAACGGACTTTTGGGCTCTTGATAGGAGCCCCAACGGCAATTTTAACGGCTGAAAACACCGTGCGGTAAACCAGAAGGGTGTTCCCCCTGGACACGGATGGAAAAAGGAGAGGAAAGTGGCCGGATTGCAGCGGATCCTTTGGAACAACGGCAAGGAAGGCAAGCAGAAACCAAGATGGCGTCGGAAGGTGGCAGTTTCATATGGGGCCCTGAACAACAAGAGTTTTTGAAATGCTGCGTGGAGGAGATAAAAAAGGAAATGAAGAAAGAGTTGTTGGCCCCGATATTACAGGCGATTGAAGGGCTGAAAGAGGAACAAAAGACCCAGGAGCTTCGGGTCGTGAAGGCGAAAGCAGCAGAGAATGAAAACGATATACAGGGCCTGGTGGTGAAGTCGGAGATACAGGAGGCACACCAGAAACGATCTGTGGAGAGGTTGGAGGCACTGGAAAATAACGCAAGGAGGAACAACTTGAGGGTTCTTGGCCTTCCTGAAGGTGTGGAGGGGGCGGACGTCGGGGCATATGTGAGCACGATGCTGCACTCGTTAATGGGAGTGGAGGCCCCGACGGGTCCGTTGGAGGTGGAGGGAGCATACCGAGTTATGGTGCGTGGATCGAGAGCAGGAGAAGCTCCCAGAGCCATAGTGGTGAGATTTCTCCGTTTTAAGGATAGAGAAATGGTCCTTAGATGGGCGAAGAAAACTCGGTGTAGTAAATGGGAGAACGCGGTGATCCGCGTCTATCAAGATTGGAGTGCGGAGGTGGCGAGAAGGAGAGCGAGCTTTAATCGGGCCAAAGCGGTACTTCACAAAAAAAAGATAAAGTTTGGAATGCTGCAACCGGCAAGACTGTGGGTCACATATCAAGGGAGGCACCACTACTTTGAGACGGCGGATGAAGCGTGGACTTTTATTGTAGAAGAAAAATTGGAATGATTGGACTACGAAAATGAACGTTTGGACAAAGTGGTGGGACGAGTGGGGGGGGGGGCGAAGAGGGATTGTATGATTAATCCTGCGGTATGGTAACTTTTCTTTCTCCCACAGGTGGTGATGGGGGGAGGTGGGGAGGGAGAGGAGATGGGGCGTTGGCCATGGGAGGCGGGGCCGAGGGAGAGGCGCGGGCTTGGTTCCCGCGCTATGATAATTATGGCGGGAATAGAGAAGCAGGAAGGAGGGGGCGCCGCACGGGGCGAGCCGTGATCACGGGGGGAAGCCGAGGTCAGCCAGAGTTTGCTGACTTCTGGGAGCAACATGGGGGGAGTAATTACGCTAGCGGGGGGGGGGGGGGGGAGGGGGGAATTACTGGGTTGCTGCTGCTGGGGAAAGGGGGGAGTGGGTGCGGGAAAGGATGGGCGGGGGGGCACCGTCTGGGAGAAATACAGCCGCGTGGGAACTGGGCGAGAAGCTGGAAAAAGATGATGGCTAACCGGCAAGGGGGGGGGTGGAACGTGAGGGGGCTTAACGGGCCGATAAAGAGGGCACGAGTACTCGCACACCTTAAGAAACTTAAAGCAGATGTGGTCATGTTACAGGAAACGCACCTGAAACTGATAGATCAGGTTAGGTTGCGCAAAGGATGGGTAGGGCAGGTGTTCCATTCGGGGCTGGATGCGAAAAACAGGGGGGTGGCTATATTAGTGGGGAAGCGGGTAATGTTCGAGGCAAAGACTATAGTGGCGGATAACGGGGGCAGATACGTGATGGTGAGTGGCAAATTACAGGGAGAGATGGTGGTGTTGGTAAACGTGTATGCCCCGAATTGGGACGATGCCAATTTTATGAGGCGAATGCTAGGACGCATCCCAGACCTAGAGACCGGAAAGCTGATAATGGGGGAGACTTTAACACGGTGTTGGAACCAAGGCTGGATAGGTCGAAGTCCAGGACTGGTAGGAGGCCGGCAGCAGCCAAGGTGCTTAAGGATTTTATGGAGCAGATGGGAGGGGTGGACCCGTGGAGATTCAGTAGACCTAGGAGTAAGGAGTTCTCGTTTTTCTCCTATGTCCATAAAGTCTATTCACGCATAGACTTTTTTGTGTTGGGTAGGGCATTGATCCCGAGGGTGAGGGGAACGGAATATACGGCTATAGCCATTTCGGATCATGCCCCACACTGGGTAGACTTGGAGATAGGGGAGGAAACAAGAGGGCGTCCACCCTGGAGAATGGACATGGGACTAATGGCGGATGAGGGGGTGTGCTTAAGGGTGAGGGGATGCATTGAAAAGTACTTGGAACTCAATGACAATGGGGAGGTTCAGGTGGGAGTGGTCTGGGAGGCGTTGAAGGCGGTGGTTAGGGGGGAGCTGATATCAATAAGGACACATAAAGGGAAGCAGGAGAGTAAGGAACGGGAGCGGTTGTTGCAAGAACTTTTGAGGGTGGACAGACAGTATGCGGAAGCACCGGAGGAGGGACTGTATAGGGAAAGGCAAAGGCTGCATGTGGAATTTGACTTGCTGACCACAGGCACTGCAGAGGCACAATGGAGGAAGGCGCAGGGTGTACATGATGAATATGGAGAGAAGGCGAGCAGATTGCTGGCACACCAATTGAGGAAAAGGGGAGCAGCGAGGGAAATAGGGGGGGTGAGAGACGAAGATGGAGAGACGGAGCGGGGAGCGGAGAGAGTGAATGAAGTGTTTAAGACATTTTATAAAAAATTGTATGAAGCTCAACCCCCGGATGGGAGGGAGAGAATGATGGAGTTTTTGGATCGGCTGGAAATTCCCAAGGTGGAAGAGCAGGAAAGGATGGGATTGGGAGCACAGATCACGGTAGAAGAAGTGGTGAAAGGAATTAGGAACATGCAGACGGGAAAGGCTCCGGGACCGGACGGATTCCCAGTTGAATTTTACAGAAAATATTTGGACTTGCTCGCCCCGCTACTGACGAGGACCTTTAACGAGGCAAAGGAAAGGGGACAACTGCCCCCGACTATGTCTGAAGCAACGATATCGCTTCTTTTAAAGAAGGAAAAGGATCCGCTACAATGCGGGTCCTACAGACCAATCTCCCTCCTCAATGTAGATGCCAAGGTCTTGGCCAAGGTAATGGCAATGAGAATAGAGGAATGGGTCCCGGGGGTGGTTCATGAGGACCAAACTGGGTTTGTGAAGGGGAGACAGCTGAACACGAACATACGGAGGTTGTTAGGGGTAATGATGATGGCCCCACCAGAGGGTGAAACGGAGATAGTAGTGGCGATGGATGCCGAGAAAGCATTTGATAGAGTGGAGTGGGATTATCTGTGGGAGGTGTTGAGGAGATTTGGGTTCGGAGAGGGGTATGTTAGATGGGTGCAGCTGTTGTATAGGGCCCCAGTGGCGAGTGTGGTCACGAATGGACGGGGATCGGCATATTTTCGGCTCCATAGAGGGACAAGGCAGGGATGTCCTCTGTCCCCATTACTGTTTGCACTGGCGATTGAGCCCCTGGCGATAGCGCTGAGAGGTTCCAAGGGATGGAGGGGAATACTTAGGGGAGGAGAAGAACACCGGGTATCTTTATATGCGGATGATCTGCTACTATATGTGGCGGATCCAGCGGAGGGGATGCCAGAAATAATGCGGATACTTGGGGAGTTTGGGGATTTTTCAGGGTATAAATTGAACATGGGGAAGAGTGAGCTGTTTGTGGTGCATCCAGGGGAGCAGAGTAGGGAAATAGAAGACCTACCGTTGAGGAAGGTAACAAAAGACTTTCGTTACCTGGGGATCCAGATAGCTAAGAATTGGGGCACATTGCACAGGCTAAATTTGACGCGGTTGGTGGAACAGATGGAGGAAGATTTCAAGAGATGGGATATGGTAGCATTGTCAATGGCAGGGAGGGTGCAGGCGGTTAAGATGGTGGTCCTCCCGAGATTCCTCTTTGTGTTTCAGTGTCTCCCGGTGGTGATCACGAAGGCTTTTTTCAAAAGGATAGAAAAGAGTATCATGGGTTTTGTTTGGGCCGGGAAGACTCCGAGAGTGAGGAAGGGATTCTTACAGCGTAGTAGGGATAGGGGGGGGCTGGCACTACCGAGCCTAAGTGAGTATTATTGGGCCGCTAATATTTCAATGGTGAGTAAGTGGATGGGAGAGGAGGAAGGAGCGGCGTGGAAGAGATTAGAGAGGGCGTCCTGTAGGGGGACCAGCCTGCAGGCTATGGTGACAGCCCCATTGCCGTTCTCACCAAGGAACTATACCACGAGTCCGGTGGTGGTAGCTACACTGAAGATTTGGGGACAGTGGAGACGACATAGGGGAAAGACCGGAGCACTGGGGGGGTCCCCGATAAGAAACAACCATAGGTTTGCCCCGGGGGGAATGGATGGGGGATATGGAATGTGGCAAAGAGCAGGTATAACGCAATTGAAAGATCTATTTGTGGATGGGAAGTTTGCGAGTCTGGGAGCGCTGACCGAGAAATATGGGTTGCCCCAAGGGAATGCATTCAGGTACATGCAATTGAGGGCTTTTGCGAGGCAACAGGTGAGGGAATTCCCGCAGCTCCCGACACAAGAGGTGCAGGACAGAGTCATCTCAAAGAAATGGGTGGGGGACGGTAAGGTGTCGGATATATATAGGGAAATGAGAGACGAAGGGGAGACTATGATGGACGAACTAAAAGGGAAATGGGAAGAAGAGCTAGGGGAGGATATTGAGGAGGGGATGTGGGCAGATGCCCTAAACAGGGTAAACTCGTCGTCCTCGTGCGCCAGGCTAAGCCTGATTCAGTTCAAGGTATTACACAGGGCACATATGACTGGAACACGGCTCAGTAAATTTTTTGGGGTGGAGGATAGGTGTGCGAGGTGCTCGAGAAGCCCAGCGAATCATACTCATATGTTTTGGTCATGCCCGGCACTACAGGGGTTTTGGATGGGGGTGACAAAGGTGCTTTCGAAAGTAGTAGGAGTCCGGGTCGAACCAAGCTGGGGGTTGGCTATATTTGGGGTTGCACAAGAGCCGGGAGTGCAGGAGGCGAAAGAGGCCGATGTTTTGGCCTTTGCGTCCCTAGTAGCCCGGCGCAGAATATTGCTAATGTGGAAAGAAGCCAAGCCCCCGGGGGTGGAGACCTGGATAAATGATATGGCGGGGTTCATAAAGTTGGAGCGGATTAAGTTCGTCCTAAGGGGGTCGGCTCAAGGGTTTACTAGGCGGTGGCAACCGTTCGTCGAATATCTTGCGGAAAGATAGATAAGGGAGAACAAAGAAGGCAGCAGCAGCGGCCCAGGACTTGGGGGGGGGGGGGGGGGCGGGGGGGGGATTGGGGGGGGGGGGGTGGCCTGAGACAAGGCAGTTGCCAATTAGGGCTAGCTTTTATTTATTTATTTTTTTTGTTATTTAATATTTATTTATTTGTTGTTGTTTTTGTTTAAATTTAAAAAGGTCATTATTATCTGTATTGTTACAATGTTGTGTAAAAGATGCACAATGTACTGTGTTGGTTGACCAAAAATTTTCAATAAAATATTATTAAAAAAAAAAAGAGTATTGACAGTCAGAGAGATCTAGGTGTACAGGTCCACAGGTCACTGAAAGGAGCAACACGGGCGGAGAAGGTAGTCAAGAAGGCATAGGCATGCTTGCTTTCATTGGCCTGGGCATTGAGTATAGAAATTGGCAAGTCATGTTGCAGCTGTATAGAACCTTAGGCCACACTGAAGTATAGTGTTCAATTCTGGTCGCCACACTACCAGAAGGACGTGGAGGCTTTAGAGAGGGTGCAGAAGAGATTTACCAAGATGTTGCCTGGTATGGAGGGCATTAGCTATGAGGAGCTTAGTGGGTAGCACTGTGGCTTCACAGCGCCAGGGTCCCCGGTTTGATTCCCTGCTGGGTCACTGTCTGCGGAGTCTGCACGTTCTTCCTGTGTCTGCGAGGGTTTCCTCCGGGCGCTCCGGTTTCCTGCCACAGTCCAAAGATGTGCAGGTTAGGTGGATTGGCCATGATAAATTGCCCTTAGTGTCCAAAAAGGTTAGGAGGGGTTATTGGGTTACGAGGATAGGGTGGAAGTGAGGGCTTAAGTACGTCGGTGCAGACTCGATGGGCCAAATGGCCTCCTTCTGCACTGTATGTTCTATGTTCTCACTGGAATGACGGAGGTTGAGGGGCGACCTGATACAGGTCTACAAAATTATGAGGGGCGTAGACAGAGTGGATAGTCAGAGACTTTTTCCCAGGGTAGAGGAGTCAATTACTAGGGGCTATAGGTTTAAGGTGCGAGGGGCAAGGTTTAGAGTAGATGTACGAGGCAAGTCTTTTACACAGAGGGTAGTGGGTGCCTGGAACTCGCTGCCGGAGGAGGTGGTGGAAGCAGGGACGATAGTGACGTTTAAGGGCATCTTGACAAATACATGAATAGGATGGGAATAGAGGGATACGGACGCCAGAAGTGTAGAAAATTTTAGTTTAGAGGGGCAGCATGGTCGGTGCAGGCTTGGAGGGCCGAAGGGCCTGTTCCTGTGCTGTACGTTTCTTTGTTCTTTGTTCCTTCCTTGCGAGTAGAACAACATCAATGACCATTTACACAAAACTGAAAGGAAACATCACTCGATGAAGCAGTGTTTGTTTTAATGCTCTATTGCAGATTCTAATAGTATTCCACAAGAGTTCAGGGACAATTTTGATATGACTGGGTTAAGGGACAAGTCTAAAGGATTCCTAATCTATGAAAGTGGCCGAACAAGTAAAACTTAAATATGCATATGGGATCCTTGACTTTATTAATAGAGAAACCGAGTACGAAAGTTTTTTTTTAAAACTACATTTTTATAAATCTCTAATTAGACTGCAGCTGGACCATTGTATCTATTTTGGGGCACCGCCTATTAGGAAGGATGACGAGGCCTTGGGGAGGGTGCGGAGAAGATTTACTAGAATGAAATCAGGGACGAGAGGACTTCAATTATGTGGAGAAACTATAGAAGCTGGTGTTCTTCTCTGCAGAGAAAATTAAGGACAGATTTAATAGAATTGTTTAGTATTTTGAAGGATTATGATGAGGGTAAATAAGGATAAATAGTTCGACTAGTGGGTTGATTAGAAGGATTGAAGAGAATTGGCAAAAGAACCAGAGGGGCGATGAGAGGAGGTTTTTATAATGCAGCAAACTGTGCACTCTGTAATGTGCTGCCTGAAAGAGTGGCAGAAAGCACATTCAATTGTAACTTTCATAGAGAATTGAATATACTCCGAAGAAAAAAACTCATGGCTATAGGAGAGTGAGTTGTGAGACTAATTATATAGCTCTTTCAAAGAGCTAGCACAGGCATGAAGGGCTGGATGGCTTTCTTCTGTGCTGCTTGATTCTAGGAGTACAGGAGACCTTGTCTTGGCTACTGTATTGTCAGCTGCATGAACTAACCCGCCTACATCTTCCCACTTACCACCACAAAAATATTATATCTACAGGTTTATCCACAGGATTTGCAGTTAATTGCTAACAATCAAATCCTGAACTATAGTTATTGATCTCTGCAGACACTTTTTTAAGAAGCAGGGACATGAATTCATTGTCATGTATTTGTTCAGAATTCAGTGGTATTGTGTGCTCAGTCCTGCTCACCCAGTATTACTGTCCTTGCTGACTTATCTTCATACCCTACGTACCAATGTGCTGAATTTAAAATCTTTATTGTTGCCTGCATTTTCACCCCACATTATCTCCACAGCCTCTGGCTGAAGATCCCCTTTTGAAATCTTTGGTCTTTTAACTCGGATGCCTTGTTGGGATGAACGAAGGAAAAGATGCACAGTGGTAATATGGGCAGCACGGTAGCATTGTGGATAGCACAATTGCTTCACAGCTCCAGGGTCCCAGGTTCGATTCCGGCTTGGGTCACTGTCTGTGCGGAGTCTGCACATCCTCCCCGTGTGTGCGTGGGTTTCCTCCGGGTGCTCCGGTTTCCTCCCACAGTCCAAAGATGTGCAGGTGAGGTGGATTGGCCATGATAAATTGCCCTTAGTGTCCAAAATTGCCCTTAGTGTTGGGTGGGGTTACTGGGTTATGGGGATAGGGTGGAGGTGTTGACCTTGGGTAGGGTGCTCTTTCCAAGAGCCGGTGCAGACTCGATGGGCCGAATGGCCTCCTTCTGCACTGTAAATTCTATGATCTATGAATAGTGCTAGTTGTCTCAGAGCCCACTCCCTGGAATTCCCTAATTAAATATCTTCACCTCCCTACTCATCCCCCCCACTTTTAAAAGTCTTGTCTATACCTATCTTTTCAATCAATCGTATGGTCATTTTCTCAACTTGCCCTGCTATTTCTTTTACCTAAATTTGATTCCCCCCTCCCTTCTCACTCAAAGCACCTTGGAATATTATTTTTTTTAATATAAATTTAGAGTACCCAATTTTTGTTTCCAGTTAAGGGTCAATTTAGCATGGCCAATTCACGCACTGAACATCTTTTTGGGTTGTGGGGGTGAGACCCACACAGACATGGGGAGAATGTGCAAACTCCACACAGACAGTGACCCGGGGTCGGGAACGAACCCGGGTCCTCGGCACCATGAGGACTTGGAATATTCTTAACATTAAAGTCAATGTACAAATCATACAAATTATCGTTACTGTTTCATCTGCGTAGCCTCCTCTGGATCCATAATCATAAGTGGCAACAGGAAGCATCCCCATAGGAATTCAAACCCTGTATCTCTTAAAGGAAGGCAATACCCAATATTACTTGGACAAGGTGAAAGCAAGTGAACTCCTTGACCTCATTGAGAATAATTGGTAACTTGGGAGGAGTATCTGTCCATTCCCTGGGGAAAAACAGCAGGATGTTTTTGTGTTCAGGCCATGAATACAGACAGTCCTCGGAATTGGGATGCAATTGGCACCTGCATGACTTGTGTCTAAACGTTGTAAGCCAGAACTGAATTTCCCACAAGAACAATGTTATAAATTGGGAATTGTTTCCTGAACCAAGACCTGACCCTATTTTCCCCCAAAATGCCAGAATTTTGTACTCAATCAATTATGAAGAAGTAATGTAGCAAATTAATATTATAAATTTTAAGAAAAAGTTTGGAAACACAAAGATTTACCAAGTAAAAATGCCTGAGTCAGGGAAATGGCGCAGAACATTCATGTGCACATATGATTCTTTGAATTGTTTGCTGGCGTGATGTCGTAAAGTCAAAACCGATGTTGTAAAGTCAAAGCATGGTGTCAATATATAATCATCGTCAGTGCCATTTGTCATAACTCGAACATCAAGTCAAGAATGGCCTGTATTACTAATCATAAAATTATGCCCATAACCTCTAATATATATAATGTAGAGAAGCGTTATTTTCTGCACATGTAGCTTAATTTGTGTTATTAGAAGTTAACTAGTGACATTTAAAATTAGAAAACACAATTTCACAAAGAAGGCAAGTAATCGTTATCTGAAGACCTATTCTTTATTCCACCCAACTGTTCCACTGACAGGACCTACTCAAACAAAATGACCTGTTGGGTTCAGAGTTTTCTGTCACAGTATTTTAATTAATATTATTTTGTAGCATACGTTCTGGCCACTTTCTCCTGCAACTCCAGGACAATTCCAGGCAACTACAGGGGCTGGTTTAGCACAGTGGGCTAAACAGCTGGCTTGTAATGCAGAACAAGGCAGAAACGCAGGTTCAATTCCCATACCGGCCTCCCCGAACAGGCGCTGGAATGTGGCAACTAGGAAATTTTCACAGTAACTTCATTGAAGCCTACTTGTGACAATAAGCAATTATTATTATATTATTATTATTTAGTTTGTTAGCAGTCGTTACTTTGTAATGTATATTTCCAGATTTGTTTTTCACATAATCACTCAAACTAGAATGAAGGATACTTGCATGTTATGGTCTAGATTTCTATCTTGAAGCAGGTAGCGGGAGTCAGGAAAATTCCTGGCTTGGCCTGCCCACCTTGGGGGAATGCGCCCAAGATTTCCGTTGGGCTTTGGCAGGTCCAAGCTGGGGTTGGACCAAACATTGTGAAATTGGTAGCAGAGTGGTGAAGCAACATTTCATTTGCACCTCCTTCAATTTGGTCTACTGTATTTGCTCCCAATGTGATCTCCTCAACATTGGGGAGCCTAAGTGGTTTTCTCCGCCCACAATAATGATCCCAGCCTTCCTGTTGCTTTCTATTTCGATTAACATCTTTCTGTCGTGCCCACATTTCTGTCCTTGGCCTGCTGCAATGCTCCACTGCAGCCCAACTCAAACTGGAGAAGAAGCATTTCATCTTCTGATTAGACGTTACAGCCCTCGGAACTCAACATTGTGATTAACAACTTTCAACTGTCGCCTTTCTCTTCCATCTTAACCTTTTTTTAAATATCCCAAACACTCTTTGTCCCAATGCAAAAACCCTCCTCCCCCCTCAGAGCTACCTGTCACTAGTTCTTAAGTTTTGCTACATTTTTGTTGTAATCTCTCCTAGCTCCCACTGACCTTCTACTCTGTTCCAGCTATTGCACCACCGCTTGTACGGTACATAATTGATGCACGATCAATTGCACAAAGACGAGCGTTGAATGCAACTGAGGCTTTATTACACTAAGATGTGTGGCCTCCTACAGCAGCTGGCGAAATGGCTGCTGTATGGGGAGCACACATATTTATACTCTGCCTACCGGGTGGAGCCAACAGGCAGGGAACTACCCCCGTATCTATAGTACAGGGCCTTACCACAAATCACCTAATATATACATCAGTGGTGACTACCACAATAATCCAACACATTTCTCCCTCTCTTTCGCTCTGAACAATATTCATATGGACTCAAAATGTTAGCTCTGCTTTCTCTCCCTACAGATGCTGCCAGACCTGCTGCGTTTTTCCAGAAATCTCTGTTTTTGTTTCAGATATGTCAGATATTTCAGATAATCAAGCAATGTTTTCTCTGAGGCTCGGGTGTTTCAACAACCATAATGCATTTCCAAGCTCTCAGCCAAGAATACATAATTAAGCTTGGTTGAAACCCAGAAATCCATTAGGCTGGTGAAACATCTTAAGCCCCTGAAAAAACATTGCTTGGTTGACAGCTCCATCTAACTGATCTCTGCTGCCAATTTCACAGTGTCTATTAACACATGGTTAAAATGATTCATGTGCCTGCGGTTTCAACTATTGAAACTTTAGAGGATCTGGACGACTGACACATTTATTGCCCTTTAATTAAAAATGAGTTTTTCTTTAAGAAAGTGCAAAGTAAGCAATTAATGACATTTTTAAAAAAAACTTTTTCCACTGTCACTATAATGTTAATTACTTTTGTGCAGTGTATAGTGGCTGAATGGGCATGGATTTGTCATAGTTTGACATGGGGGCATGAGGGACCATAGGAGCTGGTCAGGGGGGCATACTTTGGCATCGGCATGTGGAGGACTTTTTGAAATTTCCTTTTAGAAAGTGCCTTCATGCAGTATATGGATCGTAACTCTTCTTGAGTGCCATGAACCACGGCTCATTGAAAACCTGGCCTGTCTCCATGAAAATTGAGGAGGACTTGTGCATGCCTATCTCTAGAATGGAGATGGCCAGGTTGGGAGTATAGGATCCAAACCTGCCTGACCTCCTAAAGGCCCCACTGAATATTGGAAACTTGGGGAATGAGGTCGAGAATCCCGGAATTGGGTATCAGTTGCCATTTTTAAAGGCTCTCCAGTCATCCCGACTTGGTGAACATCCAGACCTACATTTGTGTTGGGGAAGTGTTCGGATGCCCCCTTTGGTAACCACAGGCAACAACAAATTGCTGCATTGTGTGGCTTTAGCTTCTCTCAGAAAAAATGGTGCAGTACTGAAATTACGATGTGTTCATTGCTAGCGTTGCTTAGCTCCATAGTGACAAGTGGATATTGTGCCATAAGAAATTCAATCCATCTGTCTACCCATAGACATTGACGGTGCTGAAAGCTTTTCATTGTGTTCGTTAATGGTGCAAGTGAAATTCCTCCTCCTTAGTGTAGGAAACAAGTAGCACATTTGCAGAAGCCACTCCACAGTGCTGTCGTCAGTTACTGGACATGACGGTAGCTGAATTAGCTGTGCAAACAAAGCCTTTTTTGTATTTGCTTGGCCTGAGAATCCCCTTGGTCACTGTGACTCCATCATTGAAAATTTGGATTACAAGCCGACTTGTGTACTTGGAGTGGGAAACAAGCAAACAGCATCAGAATGACTGATAGTGGAAAAAGCAGGCCATGCTGACACAGCAGCTCTTTATTGTTGTGTTGTTGTTGGCATCGTATATGCTACTTGTTTAACAGATTAACAACATCTATTTCATAAGAGGAGCATGAATCAGAATTGAGAGTTCAGGAAGGGTCAGAATTTGCCAGTTAAAGACCTGAATGAGCCAAATCTTCTGAACAGCAGGGGGTTGCTTACCTAATTCTTTACTTCAGCTACAGAGCCTGTTGAACATTTAGACATAAATCCACAGCTGAGTGCTGAACACCTGGTTGTGCTGCTCCATTCTTTACCATGACAACAAAGACAGTGAATGCTCAAGCAGAAAAAAAGGCTTTAAAAATGACCTACAAAGTTACTTAGCAGGTGTAATTAGGCTCCTCTGTAAAGCGCCAAAGCAGGTTTTCGTTGACTTTCATTAAATAGAAACAAAATACATTTTAACAAATAGTAACAAATTAAATCCCATGACCATTGACAATGCTGTGGAATAGGCGTGACAGCAGACAAAAGAATGTACACCCATTGTGCACTAGAGTGGTAGAACACAGGGTTATGCATGCAATCCATTTTACAGCTTAACTCAGCACAGCTCTAATCTCAGTTTTGTTCAGGGAGCCAGACAGCTAGAAGAAAAGACACCACTTTCTGCTTTTATCCCAAGAGCTATCTGGGAGCTAGACATACAATTGCAGAATTACAGAATGGTTACAGCACAGAAGACCATTTGGCCCATCCTACCTGTGCTGGTTTGTCTGAGGAGCAATTCACCCAGTGCCTTGATTAACCGCATAGCCCTGCAAATGCTTCTTTTCAGGACACAACTCAATTCCCTCTTGATTTGTTATGGGCCAGGGTTAAGAGAACCCCAAAGTGTATCATGGAGTTCACCTGACCCACAACTTTTAATAGATTGTGGTATGGGGAGCACTCGGCCCACTCTACAGGTGTGGTACAGCAGAAAGGGAAAAGTAATTTTTAAAGCAAAACAATGTTTATTCTATGAAGTCAAGTTAACCTTTTTGAAACATACAGTGAACATCTTAGCAACCATTAATTCTAATACAACCCCCAAAGAATACAACACTAAGTAATCCTTAATAACTTCCCAAACAACATCCAGAAGACAGAAGAAACACCTTTTAACGAAGCACATCAGGTTTACATTCACGACTGAAAACATTTATAATTCTGAATTCACCAAATGATCAAGAGATAGTCTTTTTCTCAAATGACAATTAATTTTGTCCCAAATTATTGTTTCGAGATGCATTCTTAATGTTCCCCACCACAGGTTAAATTGACCAGCCTGTAGTTGCTGGGCTTACCCTGACACCCTTTTTTAAAAATAATATTTTATTGAGGTATTTGATAAATTTTATAACAGTAACACAAACAATGACATCAACATGGTAAAATAAACATTTCTCCCCCCCCCCCCCAACCCAATCTTCACGCACCTTAACCATACAACAACAATCCCCCCCCACCCCTCCTTGGAATACTGCATCTGCTGACATTTTAATTTTCCCCGAGAAAGTCGACGAACGGCTGCCACCTCCGGGTGAACCCTAACATTGACCCTCTTATGGTGAACTTTATTTTCTCGAGACTGAGAAACGCAGCCATGTCACTAACCCAGGTCTCTACACTCGGGGGCTTCGAGTCCCTCCACATTAACAAGTTCCGTCTCCGGGCTACCAAGGAGGCAAAGGCCAGAATGTCGGCCTCTTTCGCCCCCTAAACTCCCGGATCTTCCGACACTCCAAAGATCGCTACCTCCGGACTCGGCACCACCTGTGCTTTTAGTACCATGGACATTGCCTTAGCAAAACTCTACCAAAACCCTCTAAGCTTCGGGCATGCCCAAAACATGTCGACATGATTTGCTCGGCTTCCCGCGCACCTCGCACACCTATCCTCAACCCCGAAGAACTTCCTCATCCTAGCCGCTGTCATGTGTACCCGGTGGACTATGTTAAATTGTATCAGGCTAAGCCTGGCGCATGATGAGGAAGTATTAATCCTGCTTAGGGCATCCGCCCACAGCCCCGCCTCTATCTCTCCTCCTAGCTCGTCCTCCCACTTGCCCTTAAGCTCCTCCACCGGGGTTTCCTCCGCCTCCCAAAGCTCCTGTTAAATATCCGATACCATCCCCTCTCCCAACCAGTACTGGAAACTACTCTATCCTGTATCCCCCGTGGCGGCAGCAGAAAGGCCGGCACCTGTTTTCTCAGGAAGTCTCGCACCTGCAAATACCTAAAACCATTCCCTGCTGGCAATTTAAATTTATCCTCCAAAGCTTTCAAGCTGGGAAAGCCGTCGTCTATAAATAGATCCCTGATCCTTCTAATTCCTGCCCCCTGCCAACTCCGGAACCCGCCATCCAGCCTGCCCAGTACAAGCCTGTGGTTATTATAAATCGGGGTCCAAATTGAAGCTCCCTCCACTCTCTTATATTTCCTCCATTGCCCCCAGATCCTCAGAGCCGCCACTACCACCGGACTTGTGGAGTATCGGGTGAGAACGGCAGAGGTGCCGTTTCCAGTGCTCCCAAACTGGTGTCTTTACATGACGCCGCCTCCATCCACTCCTATGCCAACGCCTCCCCCACTTCCTTATCATTGCTATATTAGCCGCCCAGTAGTAATAGCAGAAGTTCAGCAGCGCCAACCCACCCTCCCCCCGACTGCGCTCCAGCAACACTTTCTTCACTCGCGGGGTTTTACTCGCTCACACAAAGCCCAAAATAATCTTATTCACCCGCTTGAAAAAGGCCTAAGGAATGAAGATGGGGAGGCACTGAAAGACAAACACAAATCTGGGGAGGACCGTCATTTTCAGGGTGTACCCTTCCCGCCAGTGATAGTGGAAGCATGTCCCATCTCTTAAAGTCCCCTTCCATTTGTTCTACCAACCAGGATAGGTTTAACTTGTGCAGTGCCTCCCATTCCCGGGCCACCTGGATTCCCAGATATCGAAAGCTCTTCCCTACATTCTAAGCGGCAGCTCTCCCAATCTCTTCTCCTGCCCTCTTGCCTGGACCGCAAACATCTCACTTTTCCCCATATTCAATTTATACCCCGAAAAATTGCCAAATTCCCCCAAGATTCGCATTACTTCCCCCATCCCCTCCAATGGGTCCGAAATATACAAGAGCTGGTCATCTGCGTAGAGTGAGACCCGGTGCTCCCCAGTATCTTAGCCAGCCGTTTGGCATCCACATTCAGTAGAGAAATCGGCCTTTACGACCGTATTGCTCTGGATCCTTCTCCCGTTTCAGGATCATTGAAATCGAGGCCGGCGACATTGTTGGGAGGAGGACTCCCTTCTCTCTTGCTTCATTAAATGTCCTCACCAGCAGTGAGCTCAATATCTCTGAAAACCTCTTATAGAATTCCACCAGGTAGCCGTCAGGCCACGGGGCCTTGCCCGACTGCATGCCCTCCAGCCCCTTGATAATTTGCTCAATCTCAATCGGGGCTTCCAGCCCCTCCACCAGGTCCTCCTCCACCCTCGGGAATCTCAACTGATCCAGAAACTGCCTCAACCCCTCTACCCCAGCGGGGGGCTCCGAATCCGAGAGGCGAGGCCATATTGGATTTGGTACTGGGTAATGAACCAGGCCAGGTGTTAGATTTGGAGGTAGGTGAGCACTTTGGTGATAGTGACCACAATTCGATTATGTTTACTTTAGTGATGGAAAGGGATAGGTATATACCGCAGGGCAAGAGTTATATCTGGGGGAAAGGCAATTATGATGCGATGAGGCAAGACTTAGGATGCATCGGATGGAGAGGAAAACTGCAGGGGATGGGCACAATGGAAATGTGGAGCTTGTTCAAGGAACAGCTACTGCGTGTTGATAAGTATGTACCTGTCAAGCAGGGAGGAAGTGGTCGAGCGAGGGAACCGTGGTTTACTAAAGCAGTCGAAACACTTGTCAAGAGGAAAAAGGAGGCTTATGTAAAGATGAGACATGAAGGTTCAGTTTGGGCGCTCGAGAGTTACAAGTTAGCTAGGAAGGACCTAAAGAGAGAGCTAAGAAGAGCCAGGAGGGGACATGAGAAGTCTTTGGCAGGTAGGATCAAGGATAACCCTAAAGCTTTCTATAGATATGGCAGGAATAAACAAATGACTAGGGTAAGAGTAGGTCCAGTCAAGGACAGTAGTGGGAAGTTGTGCTTGGAGTCCGAGGAGATAGGAGAGGTACTAAATGAATATTTTTTGTCAGTATTCACCCAGGAAAAAGACAATGTTGTCGAGGAGAATACTGAGATACAGGCTACTAGACTAGAAGGGCTTGAGGTTCATAAGGAGGAGGTGTTAGCAATTCTGGAAAGTGTGAAAATAGATAAGTCCCCTGGGCCAGATGGGATTTATCCTAGGATTCTCTGGGAAGCTAGGGAGGAGATTGCTGAGCCTTTTGCTTTGATCTTTATGTCATCTTTGTCTACAGGAATAGTGCCAAAAGACTGGAGGATAGCAAATGTTGTCCCCTTGTTCAAGAGGGGGAGTAGAGACAACCCCGGTAACTATAGACCAGTGAGCCTTACTTCTGTTGTGGGCAAAATCTTGGAAAGGTTTATAAGAGATAGGATGTATAATCATCTGGAAAGGAATAATTTGATTAGAGATAGTCAATACGGTTTTGTGAAGGGTAGGTCGTGCCTCACAAACCTTATTGAGTTCTTTGAGAAGGTGACCAAACAGGTGGATGAGGGTAAAGCAGTTGATGTGGTGTATACGGATTTCAGTAAAGCGTTTGATAAGGTTCCCCATGGTAGGCTACTGCAGAAAATACGGAGGTATGGGATTCAGGGTGATTTAGCAGTTTGGATCAGCAATTGGCTAGCTGGAAGAAGACAAAGGGTGGTGGTTGATGGGAAATGTTCAGACTGGAGTCCAGTTACTAGTGGTGTACCACAAGGATCTGTTTTGCGGCCACTGCTGTTTGTCATTTTTATAAATGACCTGGAGGAGGGCGTAGAAGGATGGGTGAGTAAATTTGCAGATGACACTAAAGTCCGTGGAGTTGTGGACAGTGCGGAAGGATGTTACAAGTTACAGAGGGACATAGATAAGCTGCAGCGCTGGGCTGAGAGGTGGCAAATGGAGTTTAATGCAGAAAAGTGTGAGGTGATTCATTTTGGAAGGAATAACAGTAAGACAGAGTACTGGGCTAATGGTAAGATTCTTGGCAGTGTGGATGAGCAGAGAGATCTCGGTGACCATGTACATAGATCCCTGAAAGTTGCCACCCAGGTTGAGAGGGTTGTTAAGAAGGCGTACGGTGTGTTAGCTTTTATTGGTAGAGGGATTGAGTTTCGGAGCCATGAGGTCATGTTGTAGCTGTACAAAACTCTGGTGCGACCGCATTTGGAGTATTGCGTGCAATTCTGGTCGCCGCATTATAGGAAGGATGTGGAAGCATTGGAAATGGGGCAGAGGAGATTTACCAGAATGTTGCCTGGTATGGAGGGAAGATCTTATGAGGGAAGGCTGAGGGACTTGAGGCTGTTTTCGTTAGAGAGAAGAAGGTTAAGAGGCGACTTACTTGAGGCATACAAGATGATCAGGGGATTAGATAGGGAGGACAGTGAGAGCCTTTTTCCTCGGATGGTGATGTCTAGCACGAGGGGACATAACTTTAAATTGAGGGGAGATAGATATAGGACAGGTGTCAGAGGTAGATTCTTTACTCAGAGAGTAGTAAGGGCGTGGAATGCCCTGCCTGCAACAGTAGTGGACTCGCCAACACTAAGGGCATTCAAATGGTCATTAGATAGACATATGGACGATAAGGGTATAGTGTAGATGGGCTTTAGAGTGGTTTCACAGGTCGGCGCAACATCGAGGGCCAAAGGGCCTGTACTGCGCTGTAATGTTCTATGTTCATATAATTTACTATAAAAGTCCTTAAACACCTCGTTCAGCCCCGCTGGGTCCAGGACAGCATTACCGTCTCTACTCTTTACTTTACCTATCTCCCTGGCCGCCTCTCTTTTCCTGAGCTGGTGCGCCAACATTCTGCTTGCCTTTTCCCCATACTCATAGATCGCCCCCCTTGCCTTCCTCAACTGTTCCACTGCTTTCCCTGTGGCCAACAGCCCAAACTCCACCTGTAACCTCCGCCGCTCCCTCAGTAGCCCCTCGTCCGGTGCCTCCGAGTATCTCCTGTCCACCTGGAGTATCTCCTCAACTAACCTGTCCCTCTCAGCCCGTTCCACCTTTTCTCTGTGGTCCTGTATCGAGATTAATTCCCCTCTGACTACTGCCTTCAAAGCTTCCCAGACCGTCGCTGCAAAGACCTCACCCTTATCATTTGTTTCCAGGTAGTTCTGGATGGACTTGTTAACCCGCCACAGATCGCTTCGTCCGTTAGCAACCCCACATCCAGTCTCCACAGCGGGTGTTGCCAGCTCTCCACACTAACCCGTAGATCCACCCAGTGCGGGGCATGGTCCAACACTGCAATTGCCGAGTACTCAGGATCCACCACCTTTGGTATTAGCGCCCTGCTCAGAACAAGAAAGTCGATGCAAGAGTATCCCTTATGGACATGTGAAAAAAAGGAAAACTCCTTCATCCTCAGCCATGCAAACCTCCATGAGTCTACTCCCCCCATCTGTTCCATAAACCCCTTCAATTCCTTTGCCGCAGCCGGCCTCCTCCCTGTCCTGGATTTTGACCGGTCCAATTCCGGATCAATGGCTGTCTTGAAGTCCCCTCCCATGATCAGGTTATGTGACTCTAAGTCTGGGATCTTACCTAACACCCACCCCATAAATTCCACGTCATCCCAATTCAGAGCATATATGTTCACAAGTACCACTCGCACCCCCTCCAACTTCCCACTCACCATTATGTACCTACACCCCTTGTCTGAGACGATTCTCCCTGCCTCAAATGCCACTCGTTTAATGAACAAGATCGCTACCCCCTTGGTCTTTGAGTCCAGTTCTGAGGGAACACTTGGCTAACCCACCCCTTTCTCTATCTCGTCTGGTCTGTAACCTTTAGGTGTGTCTCGTGTAGCATTGCCACGTTCGCCTTCAGTTCCCTCAAATGCGCAAACATGCGAGCCCTCTTGAACGGCCCATTCAGTCCTCTCACTTTCCATGTGATCAGCCTGGACGGGGGGCTTCCAACTCCCCACCCCCTGCCGACTAGCCATTCCACTTTTTAGGCCAGCCTCGAGCTCGCGCCCTCCGCTTCCTCGAGTCCCCACTCGGGCTGTCGTCGTTCTCGACCTCCCATATGTCCCCTAGTAACAGTTCCTCCTCTGTCAGAAAAGCAGCTCGCCCCCCCTCCCCCCTCCCTCCCCCCAGTAACAACACTAGAAACCCAATCGCCCAAGTCAAGCTCCAGCTTAACACCTGCTCACCCCCCCCCCTTCCCCACTGCGCTTCCGAGAGTCTGCTGACTTGGTAGCTCCCACCCCTGGCACCAAGCAGTCTGTCTCCCTATTGTTCTCTCCTCTCTTCCCCCTCACATGAATAAACATTTTAAAAGCATCACATTCCCCAGTAAACAAACATCAGAAAAAACAGTGAAGAAACAGTCACTTTCGTAAAATAGTCACCCAAAAAGCAGAACCAAATTCAAAGCCATCCCTCCCTCTAACAAGGTCCCTACAAGACAGATCAACCTTTAACCATCCACACAGCCCATTATTTCACATAGAACTACTTAAATTCATACAATCCAGCATCACAAATCACCGCCACAGTACTTCTCCAAGGCTTAAGTGTCTTTTAATTCGCCTCCAGCTTCATTTATTTAATAAAGGTCCATACTTCGTCTGGCGTTTCAAAGCAGAAGTCCCGTCCCTCATGTGTGTCCCACAGACGGGCTGGGTACAGCATCCCGAACTTCACCCCCTTCTTAAAGAGGGTCGTTTTTGCCCAATTGAACCCAGCTCGCCTCTTGGCCAAATCCGCTCCCAGGTCCTGGTAGATGCGCAACTCACAGTTCTCCCACTTGCTGCTCCGTTCTTTCTTGGCCCATCGCAAAACGTGTTCCTTGTCCATGAAACGGTGAAAACGTACCACCATGGCCCTCGGAGGCTTGTTCGCTCTGGGCTTTCTCGCGAGGGCTCTGTGCACTCTGTCCAATTCCAGGGGCCCCATCAACTTCTCCAACATGTCCGTCACATAGGCCCTCGCATCCGATCCCTCACTGCCTTCAGGGAGGCCAACAATTCTGAGATTCTGCCTCCTGGACCTAATCTCCAGGTCCTCCAGCTTCTCCTGCATTCTTTCCTGGCGGTCGTTCATAATCCCCACCTTGTTTTCCAGCACGGTTATGTACTCCTCGTGCTCGGACAACTTTTGTTCCACCTCCTGGATCGCTCTCCCGTGGGTTTCCTGATTCTGAACCCTTGATCAATCGAAGCCTTAATCGGATCCAGCATGTCCTTCTTCAGCTTGGCGAAGCAATGCTCAAAAAACTTGACCAGCTGATCCGTCGACCACTGTGCCGTCTCCCAATGGCCCTTGCTCTCCGCCATGCTGTCCCGTGTTACCAGCTCTACTTGTGTCCCCATTATAGGACTTTGTCTTCTCACACGGCCACTTCTGGTCCAATTTTCCATACACCGGAGGGGGATTTCTCCTTACTGTCTCACTGTTCACCGATTTATCCCATAAAACCCGAAGAAAAACAAGGCAAAAAGGTCCAAAAGTCTGTTACAGGCGAGAGCTATTAAATGTGCGACCTACTCCTCCATGGATGCCACCAGAAGTCCCTAACACCCTTTTTTGAACAATGATGTAACACTTGAAATTCTCCAGTCCTCTGGCACCTCCCCTGAGTCTAAGGAAGATTGGAAAAGTATGGCCAGTGCCTGTGCAATTTGTACTCGCTTTCAGTGTCATGATATGCAGATAATGATATACAGACAGGCAGCTAATGAACACAGAGAACAGGACATGACCAATGAGCAGGCAGGACACTCAGGGGTGGTATCTCACTATAAAAGGCATGAGGCACTCACACTCCGCCTCTTTCCGCTGATGAACATCTACAGAGTGAGTCAGGGTGTATGTACAGTATCGCACCTCCAGCACGTGGCTAAGAGCTAGTCTGGTTCAGTCAGACAGAGTAACCACACTTAGGTTAGCAGAGAGTCGAACTCATAGAGAACTGTGCTAACTGTGCTACTGGTTCAATAAATCAGATTGAACTAACTTCAAGGTCTGGAGTATCTTTTGGTTAAAGCTGCATCCAGTTGCAGCCTGTGTTATCCCAGAGTACATAACACATCATGTGCAATTCTTACTCGCTTTCAGAATCTTGGATGCATACCATCTGGCCCTGGTGACTTATCAACTTTAAACACTGACAGCCCATGCAACACCTCCTCCATATCAATTTTAAAGCCTTTAAGTGTTTGCACTATCTCCTCTTTTCACTATTACCTGGCAGCATCTTTTTCATAAGTAAAGGCAGATGCAAATTATTCATTTAATATCTTGGCCATTCCCGCTGCCTCCATGTGTCGATCCCCTTTTTGGTCCCTAACAGCCCCATTCCTCATTTTACCATTCTTTTATTTTAATATGCTATTGATGCAGAAGCAGATTTACAGTTCGAGGAGCCCTGTGCTCACCTTCACTTTTGTTGTTCCCAGGATCTGAAGGCCGAAGCCCACTCCTCACACAGACTCTCTCTTCCCTCCACCCCTCACACACGCACGCATTCTCTCTACCCCCACTCTTGCACGCACCCGTTTCCCCCCCCCCCCCCCTCCCACCCCGCCTCCCCTTCACCTTTCACACTTGCTCTCTGTCTATCCCCACCAGTGATGTATAGGGAAATTTTACGGTGCAGGAGCTGAAATAAACTGTATTGACCATATAATTTCTTCTATTGTATTATTTTCTTATGTTTTAATCATTTGAGACCTCAAACATCAGGAAAACTATGCTTTTTAAGTTGAAGAATATTGTGCTGGTTGACATTTTATTTCAAACATTGAATCATTGGTGTTTAGCATAGCTAGAAATTCATTGTGCAACAGTTTAATTATATTATTGAAGCTATTAAAACATAGGAACAGGAGTTGACCATTCAACCCAACGAGCCTCTTTTTCCATTCAATATGATCATGGCTGATTGGACACTTCAATGCCTTTTACACACACTATCCCAAAACCCTTTACGTTATTGCTAATCAGAAATCTGTCCATCTCTGCTTTAAACATACTCAATGACTGAACTTCCATGGCCCTCTGGGGTTGAGAATTTCAAAGATTCACAGCCCTCTGAGTTAAGAAATTTTTCTTCATCTCCATCCTAAATGGTTTCCCCTTATTTTGAAATTGTGCCCCGATTCTAGATTCCCCAACCAAGGGAGAAATCTTACCTACATCTACCCTGTCTATTCCTTTTGGCATTTTGTAGGTTTCAGTGAGATCACCTCTCCTTCTTCAAAACTTTTGAGAAAACAGGTCCAGTTTGCCCAATCTCTTCATTAGACAGTCCTGCCCCAGAACAAGTCTGGCCTTTGTTGCACTCCTTCTACGGGAATAATATCCTTTCTGAGGTAAGGGGACCAAGACTGCACAAGGTATTCCAGGTGCAGTCTAATCAAGCTTCTATAGAATTGAAGCAAGACTTCACTACTCCTGTGCTCAAATCCTCTTGCAATTAAGGCTGGCATTCCATCGACCTTCCCAATAGCTTGCTGCACATGCATGTTAGCTTTCACTGACTTATTGATGAGGACCCCCAGATCCCTTTGTATATACTTTCTAATTTCTTAACCATTTTATACTCTGCACATCTGTTCCTTCTACCGAAGTGGATTTCCTCACATTTTTCCACATTATATTTCATCTGCCATATTCTTGCCCACTCACGAAGTCTGTCCAATTCCTCCTGTAGCCGCTGTCATTCCTACCTAGGTTTGTATAATCCACGAACTTGGAAATATTAAATTTGGTCCTCCCATCCTATTCATTGATAGATATTGTGAACAGCTAAAGCTCCAAGTATTGATCCTTGCTGCACCCCACAAGCCACAGCCTGCAATGTGAGGCTGACCTGTTTATTCCTACTCCCTGTTTTATTGCTGTTGGCCAATCTGAATCCATGCCAGTATACTGCCTCCTATTCCATGTGCTTTTTTTTGCTAATCAACCTCCTGTGGGGAACTTTATCAAAAACCTTCTGAAAATCCAAATATACTACATCCATCGACTCTTCTTTATCAATTTTGTTAGTAATATCCTCAGAAAATTCCACAAGTTGGTCAAACATGAATCCCTATTCGTAAATCCATGCTGACCATGCCCAATCAGATCATGATTATCCAAGTGTCCATTTATGTTATATTTCTTTGTTGCCACAAAGAGTAAAGATATGGAGGTGCCCACACTCTGGATTTATGTAAAACACAATGAGAGGTTTATTATGAGTGTTATATCAAGGTGGTGATCTGCTCAAAGTCGACGCAAACACTATGATTGCTACACACCACCTGACGCAGAACCAGCAAAAATGTATTCCCAGATACATAGGGTGGAATTCTCTGGCCACACTCGCACGATGATCGTCAATTCCTGTCCGAGGTTAATGGACCTTTACGTGGTCCGCGTCCCGCCCGTGGCGATCTTGCAGTGGGCAGGGTGGAAGAATCTAGCCCATAACACCCCTCCCGCTTTTCTTCATTACTGCAACAACAACAACAATTGACATTTATGCAACAGCTCCTTGATATGCTATTTCAGTCCATGTATATAAATATGTACAATTCAATAAAAAATATGGTGGACGTCTATTCCAGTTTGGAATTCCATTCCTTCGAGAATTTGTCTTGATCCGTATAAAATATTTATTAGGTTGGAAAGTCTAAAGAGGTCACAGCTCTTGTGCTGAGATTCTATAATAGACAGCATTGCCTTGATTTGTTCCTGCTTGTGATAACACAAAGGAAGAAAGGACATTAATCAAAAAGCAGAATACATTGTTCTTTCTGAGGGAATGCAAGCTTACAGTTAACTGACTTTGCCGCGCCTCAGTGCTAGGATGAGGGATGTACCTGGTGGTGCATTCCTGTATGCAACGTCCTACTGCGATGACAGTTGCCCATTGATTACTTACAGTCGCCAAATGCATCATAATGCCAGGTGGCACCTCCCCGGATGGAGAATGCTATCAGGATCTGCTGTATGGGCTTGGATACAAATGGGTCACCCACACACTTTCACTCCCTCACACCCACACAATCTGCGTTCCCCTACTGGGGGAGGGGTGAAAGAGGAGTGTACGGGGTGAAGGATGGGGATGCAGGTGACGGACAGGGGATGGGGATGAAGGGGGGATTTGGGGTGGGTGAAGAAGAGGAGTTTTAGGGAGTGAAGAAGGGGTGTTTTGGGGAGTGAAGGAAGGGCGTTTTGGAGAGTTGTAGGAAGGGCGATGGGGGTGTGAAGAAGGGGAGGTTAGGGGTGTGAAGGAGGGGAGGTTAGGGGTGTGAAGGAGAGGAGGTTAGGGGTGTGAAGGAGGGGGGATGGGATATAGGTGATTGAACAGCTGTAATACTGGTTTTTGCTGCTGAGGTCTGGAATTTACATATGCACATTTCTAATTCCAGCCTGTCCACGTCGGCTTGCACTTTCTCAGATTGGAACTCTCGATAGTTGGGTGCCAACCATTGCTGCAATGGGTCACAACTACAACTACAACTCCCATCATCTGTCTTTGTTCCTCTCATTTGCTTTTCCACTTTCCCTCAGACCTTGTTCACGATTGTATTATCCACCCGACATGAGCAGCTTTTGCGTATAAATCTTATCTCCTTTGTCATCCATGGAGTTCTGGATTTGTTTGTCCTGCCTTGCCCTTTGTGGGAATTTAACTTGACTATACCCAAACTAGCTTTTCTTCAAAGGCAGCCCATTGTTCTTCAGTTTTGGCTGCCAATCGTTGATACAAAAATCCGTTCTTATCCCATTGCAGCTACTTTTTCTAATTCTGGATTGCTCTTTGTCCTTTTGCATAGCCAACCTAAAACTTATGATGCAATGATCACTGTCCCCTGAATAAAAGCAAAATACTGCGGATGCCGGAAATGTGAAACAAAAACTGAAAATGCTGGAAGAAAGCAGCAGGTCTGACAGTATCTGTGGATAGAGAATTAGAGTTAATGTTTAAAGTCCATAAGACTCTACTTTAGGGCTAAAGAGAGGAAAAAAATGTGATGGATTATATGCCCACCCGAAGCTTCCATAGAGATCCCCTGACTAGAGGACACCCCCCTCCCCCCCCTCTCCCAGAGACCTCCAACTAAAGGAACCCCCTCCCCAGAAAACAGACCCCTGTCGGGAAGCTAGAGAGCAGCCCAGCCAGGGGTCTCTGTGGGGGTCCCATTTAGTTAGGGGGTCTCTGTGGGGTTTCTTCTAGTCAGGGAGTCTCTGTGTGGAGAGGGGGTGGTCTCCCTATTACAGGTACCCCGAGGGAATCTCCCTATTACAGGGGTCCTGGGGGGGTCTCCCTAATACAGGGGTCCCGTGGTGGGGGGTCTCCCTATTACAGAGGTCCTGGGGGGATCGTAAATCAGTTACAATTCTCCTCCGGTAGGAGAACATCATCTCCCAAACGGAGAATTCACCCCTTCATCACTGGAACCATTCTGACAAATCTCCTCTGCAGACCAGAAATGGATGCAACTCTGACCAGAAATGGATGCAATACTCTTGTTGTGACCTAACCAGTTCTTTATATAGGTTCAGCATAATCTCCTGGCTTTTGTACTCAGTACCTCTATTTATGAAGCCAAACGTCTGATATGCTTTACTAACCACTCTCTGAAAATGTCCTGCCACCTTCAAAGGTTATGCACATGAATCCCAGGGTATTCCTGCACACTTTTAGGTCTGTGATGTTGTCTATATTGCCTATCCCTTCTGCCAAAATGCATCACCTCACATTTCTCACTATTAAATTCCATATGCCATTTGTCTGCTTATTCTACTAGTCTATCTATGTTGCGCTGCAGTCAATTAGTAACAAATTTTAATTGGTGGTTGTGTCTTAAGATGCCTTGATTACAAATTCTAGGATTCTCTCCGTAAAGCACTCTAGACCTCTTCCTCCCTTTCCTCCTTTTTAAAAAAATTATAGTACCCAATTATTTTTTTCCAATTAAGGGGCAATTTTTAATTTAAAAAAAGTAAATTTAGAGTACCCAATTCATTTTTTCCAATTATGGGGTAATTTAGTGTGGCCAATCCACCTAACTTGCACATCTTTGGATTGTGGGGGTGAAACCCACGCAGACACGGGGAGAATGTGCAAACTCCACAGTGTAGCGGTTTTATACAAGTGAGTGGTTACTCGGTCACTTCAAAGGGCATTATTGAGTCAACTATTTTGGCAGGGACCTGGATTCATTTATCAGACAGACCAGGTAAGGATGGCAGGTTTCCATCCCTGCATGGCGTTATTGCATAACGCAATAATCAACATCTTCATTACTGATTGCCTTTTACTGATACCAACTTGATACCAGCTTATTTCCAGATATTAAAAACTGAATTCAGATTCTCAAACTGCTATGATTAGGATGTGGAGATGCCGGGGTTGGACTGGGGTGAGCACAGTAAGAAGTCTTACAACACCAGGTTAAAGTCCAACAGGTTTGTTTCGATATCGCCATCTTTCGGAGCGCTACTCCTTCTCAGGTGATTCACCTGAGGTAGGAGCAGCGCTCCGAAAGCTAGTGATATCGAAACAAACCTGTTGGACTTTAACCTGGTGTTGTAAGACTTCTTACTGTGCTATTATTTTGTTTAAACTTTTGTTCTCTGGACCATATCTAGACCTCTGAATTGTTCTGGTAACGTAACGACCAGATCACCATGCCATGAAGAATATCAATGACTGTAACTTAATTTGTATGAGACTTTCCTTTGAAGAAATCTTGATACACGTTTGAAGTACAGTATTTGATCATGTTTGCTGATTGTAAATGAAAATGTTATTTGTTGTAAAGGTAAGAAACTCAATTCCTATATGTGTATAGTTTCAATAAAACTATACACATATAGCAGCACGGTAGCATTGTGGATAGCACAATTGCTTCACAGCTCCAGGGTCCCAGGTTCGATTCCGGCTTGGGTCACTGTCTGTGCGGAGTCTGCACATCCTCCCCGTGTGTGCGTGGGTTTCCTCCGGGTGCTCCGGTTTCCTCCCACAGTCCAAAGATGTGCAGGTCAGGTGGATTGGCCATGCTAAATTGCCCTTAGTGTCCAAAATTGCCCTTAGTGTTGGGTAGGGTTACTGGGTTACGGGGATAGGGTGGAGGTGTTGACCTTGGGTGCGGTGCTCTTTCCAAGGGCCGGTGCAGACTCGATGGGCCAAATGGCCTCCTTCTGTACTGTAAATTCTAAATTCTAAAATAAAGTATCCAAATGTCCATTTGAAAATATTTGATTCAAATATCTTTTCTTTCTATGCATTTAGCTCTACATGCTGCAGTTCTCTCTGGTCATGTCAGCACAGTGATGTTACTATTGAAATATGGGGCACAGGTAGATGCCATGGATGTGATGAAGCACACACCACTTTTCCGGGCTTGTGAGATGGGCCATAAAGAAGTGATCCAGACGCTCATTAAAGGTTAGATTTTGTTCCGATGTCCGTGGATACCAATAATTTCTTTTAAAAAATGAATCCCTATGATGCAGACAGAAAGAAGACCACTGAACAAGATTTCACTTTTTAGAGCTTTTACTGTAACAAACTGACTAGAATTTACATTATTTAACCATTAATTAACAGGTGAAGGGCATTTAAAACAAAGAGTTAAGTTTTACTATATGGGACCACGTGCAATCGCACAGTCTTTCTAGCTCAGCTTCCATTTTGTAAGCTCTTACTTCACATCCAATTGTTTTGATATCTTGAGTGCATTCACCAGCAGCTATATTCCATCCTCAAGTCCCAAGATATGATTACCAACAACAAGGTGCATGCTGACAAACCCTCTTTCACTCGGGTCACAATAGTTCTGACAGAAACAATGGGTCTTTTCCAATCCCTTGCCCTTCTTGTATTTTGCTCTTTCCAACTGGAAATCACATACAGAGATGCAGTCTCTGCTCTTTTCTCAGAGGTCTGCTTCAAAACCAGGATCTGTTTTGAAGTCTGCCGAACCTTTCGGAGAGCACTTTGTTTGGTTCCTCTTTACATGAACATAGAACATAGAACGATACAGCGCAGTACAGGCCCTTCGGCCCACGATGTTGCACTGAAACAAAAGCCATCTAACCTACACTATGCCATTATCATCCATATGCTTATCCAATAAACTTTTAAATGCCCTCAATGTTGGCGAGTTCACTACTGTTGCAGGTAGGGCATTCCACGGCCTCACCACTCTTTGCGTAAAGAACCTACCTCTGACCTCTGTCCTATATCTATTACCCCTCAGTTTAAAGCTATGTCCCCTCGTGCTAGTCATTTCCATCCGCGGGAGAAGGCTCTCACTGTCCACCCTATCTAACCCCCTGATCATTTTGTATGCCTCTATTAAGTCTCCTCTTAACCTTCTCTCTAACGAAAACAACCTCAAGTCCATCAGCCTTTCCTCATAAGATTTTCCCTCATACCAGGCAACATCCATGAGTTCTTAGTGTGTCTGAATTGGCAAACAAAAAACATTGGCTGACCCAACCTCAATGCCGTTAGTTTTCTATTTACCCTTTGGCGGGAGAATGGGGATAAGAAACGTATTAGCCATGATTGGCTGAATGGCCTAATTCATAGAATCATAGAATTTATGGTGCAGAAGGAGGCAATTCGGTCCATCGAGTCTGCACCGTCCCTTGGAAAGAGCACCCTAGTTAAGCCCATGCCTCTACCCTATCCCCGTAACCCAGTAACCCCACCTAACCATTTGGACACTAAGGGGCAAATTAGCATGGCTAATCCACCTAACCTTCACACCTTTGGACTGTGGGAAGAAACCGGAGCACCCTGAGAAAACCCACGCAGACACGGGAAGAAAGTGCAAACTCCACACCCGAGGCCAAAATTGAACACGGGTCCCTGGAGCTGTGAGGCAGCAGAGCTAACCACTGTGCCGAGGGAGATGGACATTTTGTTGTGCAAGAAAACAGTGTTTGTGGGGCCAGGGAGGTGTGAAATCTGGGGTGGGGGAGGTTTGTGACCGTGAGTGAGGTATTAAAGGGGACACCGGTGGTGTTAGTCAATGTTTATGCACCTGATTGGAACGATGCAGGGTTTGTAAAGAGGGTACATGGGGCGATTCTGGACTTGGATTCGCACCAGCTTTTCATGGGAAAGGATTTTAACTGATGAGCTGAAGGCGGACTGGTCGAGTCCCAAGTCGATGGGGATGACGAGGGAGCAGGGAGGGTTTATGGATAGAATGGGGATGGTGATTCCGTGAGGTTCAGCACCCAGGAGGGAGGGAATACTCCTTCTTGTATGTGTAAAAGGTGTACTCTAGAATTGATTTTTTTCTTGGTGAGTCAGGTGGTGCTGGTGGAGGTGGTAGGGGCGGAATATGTAGGAATTCTGATTTCGGACCACGTGCCGCATTGGCTGGATGTTCATGGTTGGATTTGGGATTCTGGCACACGAGGTGTTTTGTGAGAAAGTGACAGTGGTGATTAGGAATTAAGTGGAGCGTAACCAGAATGTGGAGGTGTCGGTGGCCACATTCGGGGAAGGTGGTGGTTCGAGGTGAGATTATTTTATTTAAAGCACATAGAGATAGGAGGAGGAGGGAGGAGCACCGGTGGCTGTTACATAAGATAGTCTAGGTGGATAGGAGATATTTGGCAGCCCCCAGGTGGATAGGAGATATTTGGCGGCGAGGAGGGATTTGCAGGGGCAAATTGGTGGGGGCGGGAAAGGTTGGAGGAGGTGTCCTGCAGAGGTTCCAGCTTGAAGGCCCTGGTGACGGCCCTGTTGCAGTTAGCCCCAGGAAAGTATACGGGGAGTCCGGTGACGCAACCGACTGTCAGCATATGGAACAGCTGAGGAGGTATTTTAAGTCGGATAAAATGTTGGTGCTGACGCCACTGTGTGGCAACCATAGGTGTAAGCCTGGGAGGATGGATGGTATGTAGGGGAAGTGGATGGAGGGGGGGCTGGAGTGGGTTAGGGATATGTTTCCGGAGGGGAAGTATGTGGGGCTGGACAAACTGCAGGAGGGGTTTGAGCTGCCATGAGGCAGTGCATTTAGGTTCATGCAGGTGTGGGACTTTGTGTAAAAGGAGTGGCAGACATTCCTCCAGCTACCAGCGTACACGTTATTGGAGCAACTGCTGCTTCATAGATCATAGAATTTACAATGCAGAAGGAGGCCTTTCGGCCCATCGAGTCTGCACCTGCCCTTGGAAAGGGCACTCTACTTAAACCCACGCCTCCACTCTATCCCCGAAACCCAATAACCCGACCTAACATTTTGGACACTAAGGGGCAATTTAGCACAGCCAATCCACCTAACCTGTACATCTTTGGACTGTGGGAGGAAACCGGAGCACCCAGAGGAAACCCACGCACACACGGAGAGAAAGTGCAAATTCCACACAGTCACCCGAGGCTGGAATTGAACCCGGGACCCTGGACTGTAAGGCAGCAGAGCTAAACACTGTGCCACCCTTCCTGATGACTTGGGTGAGGGTAGGATTGGGGACATATGCTGGTGGTTGGGAGAGCAGGCCAAGGCACAGGTGGTGAGGATAAAGCGTAAGTGGGAGGACAAGTTGGAGGGGGAAATATGTTGGAAACTCTGGTGTGAAGCGAAGCAGTGGGTGAACTCAACCTCCTCCTGCTCGAGGATGAGTTTGATTCAGTTCACAGAGTACACATGACTCGGTCGAGAATGAGTGTGTTCTTCCAGGGGGTAACAGATGGATGCGAGAAGTGTGGGCGTGGGCCGGTGAATCATGCTCACGTTTTCTGGGGTTGCGAGAAGCTTTTGGGAGGCGGTGTTTGGGATGTGATCCAGGATGGTGGGGGCTGAGGTCAGGCTGGACCCTATAGTGGAGATCTTTGGTGTTTCGGAGGAGCCGGAGCTGCTGGAGGGGAAAGGGGCCAATGTTGTGACCTTCTCCTCTCTGATTGTCCGGCGAAGGATCTGTTGAATTGGAGGTCAGATATGCCGTCAGTAGTGGCGGCCTGACTGGAGGATTTGTGAGACTTTCTACAGCTGGAGAAGATTAAGTTTGAGTTGAGGGGGTCAGCAGTGGGTTTCGGGGTGCAGTGGAGTTTATTCATGACTTTATTGAGGAGCTGTTTGTCTTGGAGCAGGGGGAGGGATTAAAAAAGGGAAAACTGTACAAACTTAAATATGCTTTGATGGATTGTGTATTTTGTTGATGTCATGTATAGAGTCATAGATGTTTACAGAGTGGAAACAGGCTCTTTGGCCCGGCTTGTCCATGCCGCCCAGTTTCTATCACTAAGCTAATGCCCGCATTTGGCCCATTTCCCTCTGCACCCACCCTGCCCATGTAACTGGCGAACTGCTTTTTTAAAGGAAAAATTGTACCCGCCTCTACCACTGCCTCTGGTGGATAGGGAATGACTGATAGCCAAGCCAGTGAAGCCCAAATCATTTGGATGATTAATAAATAAAAAATTCCCCTCCACTCCTCAGTTAAATTGTAGTTGAATCACTTGACCTCATTTCAGTCTAGAATGCCTGTTAAGAGAACATTCAGTAAGAACATTTTTATAATCTCAAATTTGCACTACTTCGTTCTTGGATAATCTAAACATATTTGGACTTCATCTACATAGTATAATCTGTATTAAAACTTATAAAAAATATTTCAATGTAGTGCATCGTTCACATAAAAATATCCTTCAAATGGTCACTTAGTTGATTCGTCCTACATTGCATAAGTTTTGGTTAGTTCAAAAACACAAAAAATAGTGTTGCTCTTTTTAGCCTTAGTTTATTAGCTCTGATTATGTCACCTTTGCTCACGAGTCGCCAGGTATCTCTGATACCGCCACGTGGTTCAAGCTCGAGTTATGATTAATAAGTCAGCACACCGCTTAGTAAGATTGAAATCAACGGTCATTTATTATATACAACAGGTAATGCTTATACAATAATCCTACTATCTATATGGAAACCTACCACTACTGGCCAATACTTAACTTTAGGAAGGGCCCACCAGGTCAGGGAAACGAATGGCTTATCGAATCGGATCTGGCCCGCGAGATTCAAAAAGGCTGATACGGGTCGATGGCTAGGAGTCTTTATCGAGTAGCGATCGCTGGAGTCAAACTTACTGTTTCTGGTGGATGTGCTTGCGAAGGTCTCGAGCAGGTGAAGAAGGGAGAGAGAGCGCTCTGAACTTGGCCCCTCACTTTATACGGTCCCGGGGCTTCCCGCCTCTCGGCCGGCCCTTGACCCTGAGTCCCAAGTGATTGGACTTGTTCCCAATCACTGGGTTCGATATATCCAATAACGGGGCGATTCCTCGATTGGGGGGTGGTCGTTCACCTGTCTTTGTTTTGGCCACTGCAGGCGCCGACATGTCTGGCCCGGCTTTCAATTGCTAATATGTTGCAATTGTTCCCGGGGATAGCCAATTAAACTGCAGATGCCTGGGTTGATGTGCTGCTAATGGTCTTGAGTATCGATCTGGGCCGACTTCCCCAGAGCCGAATACGCTATTCTGTCTGCATCTGTCCATTTGTGTCCTGTTGGCTGCTTTTCCCATCAGCCTTTTCGGTGAGCCATTTTAAATCGGGTTTTGGCCAAATTAATAGGGAATCAGCCATTTTAGGTGGTTACAGACCCTCCTTGTGATCCTAACGCGAAGCGTGAAGGATCACATAAATGTTGTCCTTTCCGTTCCCTGACCAGGGGGGGGGACACCTCCTACATGGCCACTACTCTGACCCTAGCTATGCACAATAAATTTACCTAAACAATTCTTGAGGGCGCTATGTCAGGCAGGGGCATGTATCTAAAAAAATAAAAACTTGGAACCTCTATTTCTACCTGAAACACTCATCAAGCATTGCATAATCCTATCTCTCTAACATACAACAACAATCATAATATTCCATATATTCTTTCCTGGCTTGGCAGTCAAGCTCAGGATCATACATTTCTTTTTATTGACAGGAAAAACGCAAGTGCATGTTTTATTATTCTGGTTTCATAGGTCGCGGGGGTCTGGGGTCTGGTCATAACCGAATATACGGGATCGGATCCGATATACCGGGGTTCGAGCGCGGTACGCTCTCCTTTTCCACTTGCGGAGGCGCACGGTCTGTACTGCACAGCAGTGTATGGCCAATGCTAACAGTGCCTCAATAACGTACGACAGGGAGTACCAAGTTATGAACTTGGCACACCAGGATAATGCAGCGTGGCTGGTGACTGGGCCCTCGGTACTGCGGGGCAGTGAAACATTAACGGCAGGGGGGTTTGGAGTAATGGGGTCCGCGTTCCCGCGCAACCAAATGTCCAAAAATATGTTGAGCACGATGAAAGAAGTCCTCATGGCTGTCCTCTTTCTCTGTGTTCTCTGTTTTTCTCCGGTCCTGGAGTTCTGTAAAACAAGCATAGTATCTGTAACTACCTTGGTTTAATATCCGGTGTGTTAGTGTGTCTGTCCTTCTTGGGGCCAATTAAACCCTTATACTTGGTCACTATATGTGACTTCTCTCCCATTTTTCTTTTCAAAACAAATGTTAGGACACGGCACACTTCCCAATGGTGGACCAGTGCTAAGTTTATCATCCAAATGTTCTAGGATGTAAATAGCATTTGGCAGCAACCCAAAGGTTGCCTAAATAAATAAACTGGTTTTGAAAGGAAAAGGTCGAATGAGGTGCTTATGGGCCGCGACGGGTAAGATTTGGATGGAGTCCCCGGGTAGGATGACTACCAATACCGTATGTCCCCTACCCGAGCGTTTTTGACCAACGGGGGGGGGGGGGGGGGGGGGGGTCCCCAGGCAGGGCGGGTCTCACGCCGTTTCTCCACTGCCTGAGCAACCGACAAGAACGGGCAAAAAAATGTAGTCATCATGGTGGGGTTGCTACTTTGATTCTAACCTCAAATCACAAGAGCAGCTACGATCGGGCGTTTGATACCCGAACAAGTATCAGCTGAAAAGCTAGTTCCTCTGAACAAGCGTCTGGTTTCGGTGGGTCTCTGAGGCAAGTCCTCAGAGGTTTCGGCAGAATGGGCATGTGAGAAAATTTCTCCTGTCGGACGAACAACATTAAACAAACAACGGAAAACATCCTGCAGGTTCCATCAGGAAGGACAACACTTTTCACCAAGTGTCTCCTTTAAATCATCATGTGGACACCTCAGTTCTCTGTTGCGAACAGGGTCGCAAAGGGGTTGGCGTCTTGGGAGTCAGACCCGAGGTCGTCACCTTCTCCCGGGTGCCAAACTCTGGAGTGAATTAGGGCGGAAAGGGCTGCGTGGTGTGAGTTGGGGTCGCTCTCGTCGTTGCGGACGAGTCTGCAGGAGTTGTCGCGGTGCCAATGAGTTGGGTCGAGTTGGGTGGGAACAAAGTCGGGGTCGTCCGTGTGGTTCGGTGGTCGGTGGTGTGGTTTGTTTAAGAAAATGATGAGGAAGGGATCACTGGAGTCGAAGTCGGAGTCGCTGGGTGTGGGACCAGGATAGTAGGGAGGCGTGCTGTGGCTGTCGTCAGAGTCACAGTTGCTGTCTCTGCTGCTGCAGGCTGTGGGCGTTCCGGGGCGGAGTGTAAAGTTTGTGGGTGGAGTTGGCGGCGAGTCCGTGTCTGGGCTGGACGTGGAAGGGGTGGGTGTGGTTATGTTGGCTGTGGGCGGGGTTTGGTCTGCCGCGTCAAGCATGACGTGGTGGGCGTGGTTCGACTGTGCTCCATAAACCTTTAGCTGGTTTATGTGAAACCAGGCAGTCTTACCATTTTGGTATTTGATTTTATATACCGATGGCCTTACTTTATCCGTAATGGAGTACGGACCCGAGTATTTCGGAGACAGAAATGTGCTGGGGTTATACACAGACAACATCACTTGTTGTCCTATATTATACTCCGTCGCATGTACTGCCTTATCAAAACAGGCCTTGCTCTGTTTTCTTTTAGTGCCCAGTTTAACAGCGGCTGCTACCTGAGCCGTTTTTATATTTGCGAGTAATTGTTCAACGGCTTTCTCATGGGTGAGTGCCATAACTTCAGGGCTGGTCAGGTCTAAACCCAACAAGTACTCTGTCTCTTTCATGGGGCGTCCGGTCATGAGGGTGTGTGGGGTGTAACCTGTGGAGGTGGAAATAGTGTTACGTAAAAACATCAGCGCAAAGGGGAGGACCGAATCCCAAGTGGTGTTATTCTCCTGGACCATTTTCCTAAGGGTGGTTTTTAGGGTCCGATTCATGCGCTCCACTATACCACTCGACTGAGGGTGGTAAGCAATGTGAAATTTTTGGGTTATGCCAAATATCGTGAGGACGTTCTGCATGACCCGTCCCGTAAAGTGAGAACCTTGGTCCGATTCAATACTGCGGGGGTGTCCCCATCTTGTAAAAATGTGGTGGGTTAGGATTTTGGCTGTGGTTTTCGCGGTGTTGGTGTGGGCGGGAAATGCTTCCACCCACTTTGTAAAAGTGTCTATGACCACCAGAACATATTTATAGCCATTCCTGCAAGGGTCAATGGACCTATAAAATCGATCTGGAGGTTAGTCCAGGGGCCGTTAACGGGTCGGGTGTGGCTGAGATGTGCCTTTTTGGCATATCTATCTGGGTTGTTCTGAGCGCAGATGAGGCAGTTCTCAATGTAATGGGATACATCCTCTTTGAGATTAGGCCACCAACAAAGCTGTTTGAAGTGGGCTGCGGTGGGTTCGATTCCCTGGTGTCCATGACCATCATGGAATAAACAGATAATTTGATTCCTATCCTGCTCAGGAACTATGTAATGGGTGTGCTTTAGCATCACACCGTCATGTGTGGTTATTGTATTTCTGTACCTCTCGTATGAGGCTGGAAACTTCCCTTTCACGATTTCGGTGAGAGCGCTATCCTGCTTCTGGGCCTCTACTAGATCTTCGATTCTAGTCTGCGCGACCTGAACTGCACTCACTGGCACACTCACTGGGGCGCACTTGGGGGGCTTCCAAAAGTACCCATGCCTGGATCCTGCCTTAGCCAGCGCGTCGGCTTTTACATTTCCAGGGGGGGGAGGAACGATGGTGGCTGTGGACTTTTATGATGCCAAAAGTCCTGTTCTTGGCTTTTTTCAGAATATGGCGGAGTAATGGGGCTGAGGGGAGGGGTTTCCCATCCGCGGAAACAAATCCTCTCGTTTCCCAGAGGGGCAGAAATTCAGTGAGGCTGTTGCACAAGTATAGACTGTCTGAATATATGTCTGCTGGGCTGGGGAAGGAATCTGGGTGCTCTACAATGTAAGCGATGGCCGCAAGCTCTGCTGCCTGCGCGCCTAAGTGTCCGGGTAATTTTAATGCGATTTCCTCGAGGGCGCGTCCTTGCGCGTCCTCCACATAAATCCCACAACCTGTTATGCGTTGCCCATCCAGGATTGTGGAAGATCCATCCACATAAATCCTAATGGGGTCACACGTGTCCGGGTGAGGGGGGTTCTGAGATGGAGTGGCTAGTTTTCTGGGGGGTGTTTTAGCTATAAAGGGGCCTGTATTATGGTGGGGTGAAATGATCTCACACTCATGGGGGGTTCCGGGGTACTGTAGATTGTCCGCTAAGTATGTGTGAGTCTTTGTCCGTTTTACTGTGATGTCCCGTCCTTGTAAGAGAAGGGTCCACCTAGCAGCGCGGATTTGGCTGACGTTACCGTCTTTAAGTCGTCCGTCTAGTAAATGTTGGGTGGGGGTGTGCTCGGTCAAAATGGTGATGGGGTTCAGTCCGGTAATGTATGAGAAGTACTGGACTGCCCAGAAAACTGCGAGCAGGTGCCTCTCACAGGCTGAGAATCCCTGCTCCACAGCATCTAAAATCCGGGACGCATAAGCCACGGGTCTTAGCCGGTCGTGCCGTTCCTGCAGGAGCACGGCTGAAAGGGTGCGGTCTGTGGTCGCTACCTCTATGGCGTAAGGGGAAAGCGAGTCGGGAACTTGTAGTGTGGGGGCGGCTATGAGCACCTGTTTTAATGATTCCACAGCATCAGTATGCTGCGGAAGCCATTCCCAGGGGGCTCCTTTCTTTAGGAGGTCTGAGAGGGGCGCTGCCTTGCTGGCAAAACCGTCAATGTGGTTTCGGCAGTAGCCAACCGGTCCTATAAACGACCGGAGGGCTGAAACGTGTTGGGGAAGGGGCAATTTAGCGATCGAGTCAATTCTTTTGTGCTCGATCTCGCGTTTGCCGTGTGTGATAATTGTACCCAAATATACCACTTTTTCTTCCAATATCTGGGCCTTTTTGGGGTTGACTTTACAGCCAATGGAGTGTAGTAATTCCAGGAGTTCAGACAGAAGCTCAATGGGCTCTTCCTTCGTGTCTGTCTGCAGTCGTAGATCGTCTACATACTGTACCAGACATTCGGGGCGAGAAGATTGTGCGAGTCCATTTGCCAGCTGTCGGTGGAAAATGGAGGGGGAGTTGTGGAAGCCTTGTGGCAGGCATGTCCACGTGTACTGCTGCGCTCTGAAAGTGAAGGCAAATTTGTACTGGCACGCCTTTGCCAATGGAATGGACCAGAACCCATTACTGACGTCCAAAACTGTGAAATATCGGGCGTGGAGTCCCTGTTTGAGCATGGTCTTGCGACTTGTTGCAACGGTGGGGGCTGCTGCGGGGGTGACTTTATTGAGTTCCCGATAATCAATGGTCAAGCGCCATGATCCGTCGGGTTTCCTTACTGGCCAAATCGGGGCATTATTAGTTGAGGCTACCGATCTTAGGACGCCCTGCGCTAATAAACTTTCTATAACCTTTAGGATTTCTCCCTCTGCTTCTAGGGGGAATCCGTACTGCTTTTGGGGTCTAGGGTCCAGTCCTGTTATTTGTACGGAGCCAGTCATCCGTCCACAGTCGTGCTTGTGGGTCGCGAATGCTGCCCTGTTCTTTTGCAGGACTGCCCTAACCTGTCAGTCCGTGCTGAGTGTGGTGGGGTTGAACCAAAACTCGCCTACTGCACTAATTTTGTTCATATAATCCCCTATATTGAGCGTTGCGGGGGCTCTAGCGGATTTTGCCTTCTTCCAGACACACTGGTTGACTGGATCGAAAGAGAGGTGATGAGAATTCATGAAGTCGATCCCCAAAATGTGCTCTGCTGTTGGGGGCAGGTCGACTGACACTACGGGGTGTTTTGTCTTAATGGTGCCGATTTGGATGGGTACAGGGGTTGTGATATGTCCCTGTTGTGAGTGGCCTGTGAAGCCGCTGAGGGTGATAGTGGCTGTGGTGGGCCACGTGTCCTTACCAAGGGTGGAGGAATTTAAGGTTGTGCGGGACCCTCCTGTGTCCCAGAGAAGCTCGATCGGCTGTCCCCTAACCTTTGCTGCGACTACGGGTCGTCCTGACCTACCCCAAAGGGTATCGCAGACCCAGCTGGGGGAGCCTGTACACCGTCAGTCCGTTCCGGTCAAGTCTGTCTGATCGGACTGGGCGCTAACGCTATGTATGGGTTCTGCTTTTTTCTTATTGATAGTGCCTGTCTGTTGGGCTCTCTGTGGCTTTTTAGGGCCATTGCATTGTTTCGCAAAATGTCCCAACTGTCCGCAATTGTAGCATTCTTGCGGTTTTGCTGGTGGGCTGCTCTTTCCCTCGTTTACCCAGGCGGGGTTGTGAAGAGTGGTTCTTACTGCCTGCACGTCAGCGGCGGCTTGGTTTTCTTCAGGGGTTCTAGCTGTGGGTTTACTGTGAGCCGCTTGTTCCCAAACGCGGGACAATCTTTTGACCACCCACTTCTCATTATGAGCCTCCTCCGAGGGGTCATAATTACTACAGGCGTTCTGTCCTGCTTCCGTGGCATGGGAGATAAGAGTGCGGGTCCATTTGACCATATTGTCTGCGGACAAATGGGCACGGTCTACATTTCCGAAAACGGCTTCAAAGTGAATCCACAAGCGCCCTGCAAATGCGGTGGGGTGTTCAGACCTTTTCTGTCTGCACTTATTCAGACCGTCTACGGGGTCGCCCGGTTGTACCCGATCGCATCCAGGATCGCTGTATGCATTTCTGCAAGGGTGCCTCCTCCTGCATTCTGTGGGTCGGGAAGGGCTGCTGCGACTGATGGGTCTAAGCTGAGGACCGTGAGCTTTACCTGCTCTTTCTCATCCAGGCCGTACATGGTCGCCTGGTGTTTGACGGTGGCAAAGAAATGGTGTGGGTCTGAAGCGGGGAGGAATGGTGTGATTTTAGCACACGCGTCCAGTAATTGGGTCACTGTGAGGGGGGTGGAATATAAGACTTCCGCCTTGTTTGCTGTGGCGGTGCGGTGGGTTTTTACAGGGTTCATGGGAGCCTGAACTACCTGCTGTGTGGGGGTGGGGGTGCTCTCCTCCTTTGGGGTTTTCCCTGCGCTCATGCTCCCTGAACATATCTCTGCGCTGTCTCTTGCAGTTCTTCCCAATCAGGGCCGTCTTCCTGGTCTAAACTTCCCCCAAAGGTGTCTTGGAATCCCTTTTGGACAGAAAGCATTGATTGCAGGTCTGCAATTTGCTTTCGGCACTTTGCATGGTCTAAGGTACTCTGCCTTTGTTCCATGGTTGCAGCGTGGAGCGCTCTCAAGGCTGCCTTGAGATCACTACATTGCTTCTGTAGTGTCTCCACCTGCTTCTCCGTCTCTTTCTTAACCAGGATGGCACGCTGCGTGTCCTGATAAGCCTTCTCATACTGGGATTGAAAACTGCTTAAATGCACCAGACAAGACTGGTGACCCCGTTTGGCGTCAGCCACCTCTTCGTCCTTGGCTTCTAACTGCCTTTTCAATTCCAGGTTTTCCTTTTCCATCTCGCATACATCGATTTTACTCATACGATGTATGCCCTCTATTTCTTTTCGGAGCGTCCTGCCAACCTCCTCTGTGCCTCGCAATTGTGCCATGCAGGACACGATTGCCATCGGCTTGCGCGCTTTCGCTAAGCTTTTCTTATGGATTTCACTCATGTTCTCCCACCAAGTATGCCCTATACTTCCGGGACCTGAGTCATCATTATTACAGAAACCGCTCCACACGGGCCATCCTTTGCCCTGCAGAAATTTGCGAATTTCCACTTTCCAAATGGGACACTGTCCCACTTTAATGCTGCTGATCGGTGCGACCGCAAATTCTTCGGGGTTCATGATGCGTTGCATTGCCTGCATGGCCATCTCTCTTATCTGCTCGTTACGTTCAAATTTGGAACAGGTGTCGTAGATGCGGGTACGGCTTGAGCTAATTTCCGAAAATACAGACTTCCGACAGTTTTGACGCTACAAAATCTATCGGTTTTACCTTATAACCCTGTTAGTTACGCATGCACACACACACTTCCGAATTGTGAATTATTAACCAGAATTGCTTGAACACTTGTGGTCTTTTTTTTTGTTTTTGTTTCCGATTGGATTCTATTCAAATTGTTGGGGTTCTCCCGGAGTGGTTTTCCACTTCTATGTCGGGTCCCGGCGGAGTCGCCAATTATGTTGCTCTTTTTAGCCTTAGTTTATTAGCTCTGATTATGTCACCTTTGCTCACGAGTCGCCAGGTATCTTTCTGATACCGCCACGTGCTTCAAGCTCGAGTTATGATTAATAAGTCAGCACACCGCTTAGTAAGATTGACATCAACGGTCATTTATTATATACAACAGGTAATGCTTAGACAATAATCCTACTATCTATATGGAAACCTACCACTACTGGCCAATACTTAACTTTAGGAAGGGCCCACCAGGTCAGGGAAACGAATGGCTTATCGAATCGGATCTGGCCCGCGGGGTTCAAAAAGGCTGATGCGGGTCGATGGCTAGGAGTCTTTATTGGGTAGCGATCGCTGGAGTCAAACTTACTGTTTCTGGTGGATGTGCTTGCGAAGGTCTCGAGCAGGTGAAGAAGGGAGAGAGAGCGCTCTGAACTTGGCCCCTCACTTTATAGGGTCCCGGGGCTTCCCGCCTCTCGGGGCAGCCCTTGACCCTGAGTCCCAAGTGATTGGACTTGTTCCCAATCACTGGGTTCGATATATCCAATAACGGGGCGATTCCTCGATCGGGGGGTGGTCGTTCACCTGTCTTTGTTTCGGCCACTGCAGGCGCCGACAGGTCTGGCCCGGCATCCAATTGCTAATATGTTGCAATTGTTCCGTGTATAGCCGATTAAACTGCAGATGTCTGGGTTGATGTGCTGCTAATGGTCTTGAGTATCGATCTGGGCCGACTTCCCCAGAGCCGAATACGCTATTCTGTCTGCAGCTGTCCGTTTGTGTCCTGTTGGCTGCTTTTCCCATCAGCCTTTTCGGTGAGCCATTTTAAATCGGGTTTTGGCCAAATTAATAGGGAATCAGTCATTTTAGGTGGCTACAATAGGAGCAGGAGTAGACAATATGGCCCTTTGAGCCTGCTCTGAGGAAAGGGTTAAAAGGTAAATCTAAATATCTTGAACATGAAAGACTTTTTCAGGGGCAGAAAACTTTTCTGCTTTGAAAGCCTTGTGAAACCCTTCAATTCCCTCCCTCAGCTAAATTTCAGCAAATTCACTTAACCTCACGGTTGTCATACATCGGGTGGCATAGTGGTGCGCACTGCTGTCTCACAGCACCAGGGACCCGGGTTCAATTTTGACCTTGGCCAACTGTCTGTCTGGAGCTTGCACTTCCTTCCTGTGTCTGCGTGGGTTTCATCCAGGTGCTCTGGTTTCCTCCCACAGTCCAAAGATGTGCAGGTTAGGTGGATTGGGTATGCTAAATTGTCCCTAGGTTGGGTTGTGGGGATAGGGTGTGGGGTTGGGCTTGGGTTGGGGTGCTCTTTCGGAGGGTTGGTGCTGACTCAATGTTATTATGAGCCAGGGTTTCGAGAACCCCAAAGTGTATCATGGAGCTCACCTGACCCACAACTTTGAATAGATTGTGGTTATGGGGAGCACATTGGCCATGTGTGGGGCAACAGAAATCTACAGTCCTTTAAAATTAAAACACTGTTTATTTATGAAACCAGTTAACACTTTATAAACCCACAGAAAGCATCTTAACAACTATCAACACCAATAAATCCCCCAAAGAATACAGTACTCTCTAAGTAACTCTTAATCTTTCCTTGCAACGTCCAGAAGACAAAATTAACCAATTTTAAGAAAGACATCAGGTTTAACTTCACTACTGAGAACAGTTACCACTTTGAAATCACCAAATGATTAGTCATAAGCTTGCAGAGATTCATACACATCTTGCTGTAACTGCAGCTTCTCCAAATCGAAAACTAAACTAAACACACCCTGTAGCTCCGAGCCCAAAGTGAAAGTAAAAGCAGACAGACAGCCCAGCTCCACCCAAACTCTGACATTACTGATAAACACCCATTTCTTAAAGGTACATCCACTACAGCTATTTTATAAACCCCCATTTCCTAAAAGTACTCTCACATGACAATGGGCCAAATTGCCTCCTTCCGTACTGTGGCGATTCTATGTTCTATGATTCTATTTCTGTGAATAGTGTATCAGCAATAGTGTATTGCTTTTAAAGTATTAATATTAATCAGCTGAGTACTTTTAAAGTTAATTTTTTTCCATTCTGTTCACAAATAATAACAGTAATAGTAATTATAACTGGAATAGTAATAGGTATTTGCATGAAGTTATTTAGTGTAATATGTGAAGGTATATTTAATTTAATAAAATATTATTTTTGCAAGACTGAATAAGCTATTTTTTATTGTAAGCAGAGTATTCTTTACATTTCTGAGATTGCTACTATAATTTTTGGATCACATTTTTGGATCTTGATTTGTACTGGTACTTAAGAAATACATGTTTCTTTTCTTCTCTGTTATTTATTGTTTTCAAGTTGTTTCAAAGTTGAACAGTCTTCTCTGCTAACTCTTAACATTGAAAAGCGTGATTTGTCCAATAATTAGTATTGAATAAAGTAAATAAGATCAGAAAGTAGGGATTTAATGCTGGGCAAATTAAATTATGAGATAATTTTAAGTAAATGATTTTGAATTAAGTATAGATTATAATAAGCAGAGCATTTTGTACCTCATTCTTACCATTTATGTTTATTTCACTGTACCAAATAACAGTATGGCTCAGTGTCAACGTTTTAAAAAATTATTTGCTGATGAACTTCCGCTAAGTTAGGTTTCTGTTTCTGCTTTTATATCTGTTTGAAAATATCAAGAGAATTATGATAAGAGTAGCTCATGGCACTCCATATTGATGTTAGAGGAGGAAATCCTATTGGCGAGGACACTGATGGCATTCCAATCTCTGATGTGACATATTGAATAGAATCCATGGGATATTTGGCAATTTGTTTTGAAGACTATTTTAAAGAACAATGTCAGATGTTCAATAAAAGCTTATAATTATATGACATATTTAATGTTCTAAGATGCCTCAAGCAGGAATATAATGTTTTAATGAGGCTTTTCCAGGTGAGATAAGATGTTGCAAGGGATGAAGTTCTGGAGAGAAGTGTTACTGATTGTGGAGCAGTTGGAGGAGGAATGCACAGAGGAGCAGAATTTGAAGTTGAAAGTGTGAGCTAGGATACATAGATACATAGAATTTACAGTGCAGAAGGAGGCCATTCGGCCAATCGAGTCTGCACCGGCTCTTGGAAAGAGCACCCTACCCAAGGTCCACACCTCCACCCTATCCCCATAACCCAGTAACCTCACCTAATCCCCATAACCCAGTAACCCCATCCAACACTAAGGGCAATTTTGGACACTATTTTGGCAATTTAGCATGACCAGTCCACCTTACCCTCACATCTTTGGACTGTGGGAGGAAACGGGAGCACCCGGAACCCACGCACACATGGGGAGAATGTGCAGACTCCGCACAGACAGTGACCCAAGCCGGGAATCGAACCTGGGACCCTGGAGCTGTGAAGCAATTGTGCTATCCACAATGCTACCGTGCTGCCTCTCAGGGGGATACAACAGGCATCCTCCATCGTGATGGTGCAAGGGCCCATGGCCTTAATAACACCACAAGCTGATGCTGAGGTAAGGCGCTATAAATACTTAAAGCTTCATGTTTCAATGTAACTGTGGAGTTCAGACATCAATGGGATACTTTTAACTGCTTCACAAGTGTCTGAATCTCCCATTAAACAAGCTCAACTCCTGTCACAGAGGCTGTTCACCTTCTGCAGTTTGATATTGCGCGGCATCTGCTGTACGATCAGGGCAAAGCCATCCTGCAGCACCAGCCTGCCTCGCCCATTCATCTGCCAAATCAGAATCTTCCCATCAGTGCTTGCACTCAGAACATGAATCCGGTTACTGCGGCTTGAACTCTGGATCCACTGCACCTGATAAACAGGTTCACGGTGGGTATCGTCGGATATTCCTGATCTAGCAATTAAAGGGTCATCGCTTTTACTGCTGTTCCACACTAAAACTTCTCCATTGTAAAGGCCACCAGCAATCAAAGAGGGTTCTACTGGGTGGAATGCCAGGCACAGAACCGCACTAGAAACATCAATTACAGTACTCGGTCGTATTGGGTCCAAGCCTCTCCGATCCAGATTCCAGGAGCACACATAGGATTTTTCTTTGCTCCAGTCGCCATTCTCCAGCCTGCCGTATGCACAAGCAATGACAGAGCCAGTCACATTCCAGGACACCCCAGTAACATGCAGATGTCGCTTCTGGATAATGCAGCGTGTGCAAACATGAAACCGTGTGCGGCTGGTCCACCCAGTTGACTTCAAACCCATCAAAAGGATATATGTGGCTGGAGGAGATTGCAACAATGTGAAGTATTGGAGCTAAAAAATACAGGATTTTGAAGTGAGTGCATGGAAGCCATGGGGAGCCAATAGAGGTTGACAAGAATAGAGCAATAAATGAGCTGAGCTTTCACAGCATAGAAGGCAGACAAAAAAGGTCTGATTGAGCAGAATTTGTGGAGGCTAGAATTTGGGAGACCAGTGAAGAATACATATTACAAGTTAATTTGATAAGTGATGCATAGCATATTCATTCATACCATAGATCATTAATGTTAGCTGGGCCAATGGCAAATTGGTCCTCAGTTTAACACCTCATTTGATTAAAGGCAACTCCAAGAACATGTTACTATCTCATTATTGCCCTGTAATGTCAGCCTAGATTATGATTTTGAATTTGTAATGACGGAGAATTGTCACCATTTTCTGTTCGTATTCTGCAAAACTGACAGCACCATTTTTGGCATCCACAGACAGACAGTTAAATGTGGAAATCTGTAAATTGCTCTGTGATTTTCTGCTCCTCAGTATGGGGGTGTCCTTACAGATGAGAATCAATTAGAGTTCATTGAATTGGTGTGAATTCCCATTTTTTATGCTATTATTCTTGTAAAAAACGTTTTAAAAGTTATGCCTTGTTGAATGAAGCCTAACTAGGTTTTTTAGTTTACTTTGTCACAATCATTACTGAGCAACCTCTCTGGCTTTCAAAAACTTTTTGTATATTTGTAAACCATCCAATTTCTCCACTTCATTATAAAAACTCTATTAATGGTTTGTTTATCATATTTTACCCATTACCTTAATCCCAGAGTTATGTCCCAATTTTTATTTCACTTTCTGGAAAATTATAAAAAGTGAATGGTAAAAGCTGCGTATTTCCTGGTTTGCTGTCTGAGAATTCTTAATCTGATTGATTGTTTAACCTGCTTGATGGCATCACAATTGCCAGATACCAGATATTCCCTATTGTTGGCATTTGGATGCAATTAACTTTGGGAAAGGTGAAAACCACATCACAGAGCTTGGCAGATCTTTGTGGGCAGCTTTCTTTGAAATCAGAGGTGAATGTTGTTACTTTACCGCTGACCTCAAAATTTGAGCCTCAATGTTCAAACCTCTAGCAGCAGAATTAAAGTCTTCCGTCCAAAAGTGCAGGACAATTTGAGATAAGCTGACACGAATAAGCTACTATGACCCATAATAACATCAATTTCACACTCCATTTATTAAGAAAGCAGGTTTCAGTTGTGTGCAAATTTAATATGCATTTTGGATTGTTTGTACAAATAAAATGATATGCGCTAACTGGTTTTGCCCTGTAAGTAACTAAGTAATGTTAGTTTATTAGTGTAGTTTCTACTGGAAATAACACAATGGTTACATGGCTCCATGGGCAGTGAGATGTTTATTATGGTAATTCAAATCAATTTATGAATAGCATTGTGGAATTTTATTTAAGAACTCAGTATGCATTGTAGAATGCATCGTGAAATGCTGAGAGAACCATAGAGAAAATTACAGAGTCTCTGACCACAATCTTTCGAAAGTCCTTGGATATGGAAGCTATGTTAGAGGACTGGAAGGCTTTGTCTGTTCAAAATGGGGAAAAGGGCACCGTTGATCTTTCAACGTAACATTGCGAATAGATGTGATTCTGGATACTGTGATGTTGGATAAAATTAATTCTTACCTCTGAAAGCATGGCTTAATTAAGGACTGCCAACCTAGATATGTAAGAGACTTGTTGACAAAATTAAGGTGCATGGTAGTAAAAGCAATATAACAGCATGGATAAGAAGCAAGCGAAAGAATAGAAAACAGTGTGTTGTGGTTAATGACTGATTTTCTTAACTGGAGAAATGGTCCCAAACATCATGACCATTGTACTAAATGTATAATAACTTATGCCCACCACCTCCAACATAGGGCTGGGAAAGTTCAGCCCATTATGTCTATTTGCCCTATGTAATATTCTCCTCCTCTCTGACTCTGCTTCACCTGAAAAACATTTGGTGTTGATTTCCCATGTGCACCATCATGAAAGATCTGTTTATTCTAAACACAATGAACTTCACATATGTTGGGCTGAATTTAATGTCAGCGATGGGTGTCTTGTCTACATACTGAAGAACCAAGGAGCCCTGTGTCACCACCTTTGGGGAAGGTCTGCTATATTAAAGTGTCAGGCCTTTCCTGGAATTAAAGACTCTGGGGCATAAATTGTACCCACCGAGGGCTCCTAACTACACAGAGGCTGGCAGCTGTCCAATGGTGGTAGCTGCCAACAGTTCACTCACAACAGCCAAGGGAGTTGTGGGATGGGGATTATGGAAGAAGGAAAGAGCAGGGGGTGGCTTTCAGCAGCCCAATCCCTTCCTGATGCTAGGTCCTTTGATCAGAGAATCATAGAATATACATGTGCAGAAGGAGGCCATTTGGCCCATCGAGTCTGCACCGCCCCTTGGAAAGAGTACCCCACCCAGACCCACATCTCCACCCTATCCCCGTAACCCCACCCAACCTTTTTGGACACTAAGGGCAATTTAACATGGTCAATTCACCTAACCAGCACATTTTTGGACTGTGGGAGGAAACCGGAGCACTGGAAGGAAACCCAGGCAGACACAGGGATAACGTGCAGACTCTGCACAGACAGTGACCCAAGCCACGAATTAAACCTGGGACCCTGGAGCTGTGAATCAACTGTGCTAACTGTTGTGTTATGCTGCTTCGGATAACACAGACTGCTACTTGATGCAGTCTTAACTAAAGGATGCTCCAGACTCTGAAATGAGTTCAACGTGTTTATTGAACTATTAACACAGTTCTCAAATGAGTTCGACTCTCCGCTAATCTAACTGTAGTAACTCAATCTAACTGTACCAGCTTGCTCTAAGCCACGTGCTGGGGTGTGATGCTGCTGATCAACCCTGTCTAACTCTCTAGATGTCTGTCTTTGGAAAGAGGCAGGGCGTGAGTGCCTCATCCCTTTTATAGTGTTTATGTCATGCCCCCTTGTGGTGATGCCACCTCTGAGTGTCCTGACTGCCCATTGGTTGTGTCCTATTCTGAGTGTTCATTGGTTGCATGTTTGCATATCATGACGCTAACCACTGTGCTGTGGGTGGCACGGTAGCTGAGTGCCTTTGAATGAGGAACCCACTTGGCATTCCATAAGCAAACGCAGCAGGACGGGTTGATAAAGTGGTTTGGAAGTCAAATGGGATAGTTGGCTTCATTAGCCGAGGGATAGAATATAAGAACAGGGAGGTTGTAATGGAGCTGTATAAAACACTTGTTCAGCCGCAGCTAGGATACTGTGTGCAATCTGGTCGCCGCGCTATAGGAAGGATATGATTGTATGTTGCATGGGCTGGAGCGTTTCAGCTATTAAGGGAGGCTGGATGGGCTGGGGTTGTTCTCTTTAGAACAGAGAAGGCTGTAGGAGACCTGGTCGAGGTGTTCAAAATTATGAAGGACATAGGTTAGAAAAGAAGAAACCTTTCCCTTTATTAAAGGGGGCAATCACCAGGTGGCATAAATTTAAAGATAATGGAGAGTAGATTTAAAGGGGATTTGAGGAAAAACCTTTTCCCCTAGAGGATGGTGGGAATCTGGAACCCACTGCCTGAGAGAGTGAGCGGGAACCATTAACATTTAAGAAGCTTTAGATGAGCACTTGAAACGGCATAACATGCAAGGCTGTGTGCCAAGTGCTGGAAAATGGGATTCAAATATATAGGTGTTTGATGGCCGGCACAGAAAATGATGAGCTAAATAACCTTTTGTTCTGCTGTAAAAGCCAATGACTATGACAAACGCAACAGAGTTTACTTTTTGGGATTTCCGTGTGGCAACACCCCCATCTGTCACCAGTTGAATACTATTGATGGAGGGATGATGGAGGCCCTTAATAGGGCATTAATTGCTCACTTATGGGTCTCAATTAATGCCTAGATCAGAAGGGTATCCACAAGCTTTTTACGCCATGGACTTAATCCGGTGGAGGCAGGAAGGCGACACAGTACCAAGTGCTAATTTTCATACCTTGTCACATGTCCCTGCACCAAAATACCTGATCCAAAATCATTGGGCATGAGATCGACTCCCGGACTTCTGCTACTGTGACTCTGTACCAGTCTCTAAGACGGGGGAGAGCAGCCTGCGATAACTCAGGACTCATTATTCCCTTTCCCCCATCATTTGAAGACAACTGGCCTCTGTTCACCATCTTCCATAATACCGTGATTGAGATTTAAAATTTACTTTTGTGATGGAATCCATCGTTTCCAACCTGTATTTTTTGAGACAGGCCCTAGTTGCAAAGGGACATTGAAAAGGAAAGCCAAGGAAACAAACAACCCTTTCAGTTTCTAAGGAAACTAAGGCTGAAACTGAGATTGGCAACGAAAACTTCTGGGGACACTAAAACTGCTTGGAATCATATAAAAGGACACACAGCCATCAGAGCTCAGATATTGATCCCAGTGGTGCAGTACAGAGGTTGAAGAAGATGGAGGCTAGATCTAAAAGCTGAGAATAGGCAAATGTACAGTTGCTGCAGCCAGTTTTGTTACTTGAAGGAACCATCGCCATCCAAACTGTGGTAAGCGGAGTTGAGGAAGTTCTGCAGACATGTGCCATTGTTGGTGAAGTCCATGCCCATGGAACTCGGATTGGTTGTGTGCTGCTGTCAGCTGGATATCAGCCTACATCTTAGAATAAGGGGAGCTGAAATTCTTTGAAGGTGGCAGACGTTTGAAGAACTCGGTGACTAAATTGATGACCTATTAGCTGAATGAGCTACCGAGCCAATTTGTAATATCAGTTTCCGTTGTATCTACCATTTATTATGTAATTTATAGTTTATAATCAGCAGCAATTTGCCTGAGAATTTATATTTAACTTGCATTAATTCTGGGTTTTAGATGTAGGTGGTTATCCAATATAGTGTTTAGCGTTTGCTTTGTTTGGCCTTTGTATAGTTAGAATTACTTTGTTTTAAATTGTGCAAACTTGTGGTTTCATTCTTTGAATTAATAACTGGTATTTCAGATTTCTTCTTTTTAAAAAATGATCGCTGGTCTCGACCAAGATCACAACACTGTGTAGAATTCTAGCCCCCAGCGTCTGTAGAATAGTAAATTATGTTCCAGTGCGCTGTGTTAACATGCCGTCCACGTGCCCCCCCACCACCACCACAACCTCCAACCCACTGTCACAAATTGAAAGCAATAATCAAACAAAGCAGTTTCCATAAGAAGTAGGAGGAGGCCATTTGGCTCATTGAGCCTCCTCCACCATTCAACAAGATCATGGCTGATCCGATTGTGACCTTAAATCCTGTCTGTCTGTCTGTCCCCCATAACCGTTGATTCTTTGTCGATCAAAAATCGGTTCAAATCAGACTTGGCTTTATTCAATTACTTACCTTCCATAATAATAATAATAATCTTTATTGTCACAAGTAGGCTTACATTAACACTGCAACAAAGTTACTGTGAAAAGCCCCTAGTCGCCACATTCCAGCGCCTGTTCGGGTACACTGAGGGAGAATTCAGAATGTTCGATTCACCTAACAGTACGCCTTTCGGGACTTGTGGGAGGAAACCGGACCACCCGGAGGAAACTCACGCAGAACGTGCAGACTCCTCACAGACAATGACCCAAGCCGGGAATTGAACCTAGGACCCTGGAGCTGTGAAGCAACAGTGCTAACCATAGCTCACTAGGCAAGAGAATTCTGAATACTAATAACTTCCGAGAGAAGAAATTTCTCTCCCCTCTGGAGATCTTCCATTTTGACTACTCAATGTGCAGGAAATTGGGGACAAAACAGGAATGTGAGATTAGTTGAGCCAACACAGTCAAAATGGACTGATTGGCCACCTCCTGTGCTGCATGATTCAATAGTACAAATAATGCTGATTATCTCTCTGTATTATTTTAAATATTTGTGCTAAACAGTTTAATTGTAATATTACAGGTGGTGCAAGAGTTGATCTGATTGACCAAGATGGCCATAGTCCTTTGCACTGGGCTGCCCTCGGAGGAAATGCAGATGTGTGTCAGATCCTGATTCAGAACCTGATCAACCCAAATGTGCAGGATTATGCTGGAAGAACTCCTTTGCAGTGTGCTGCATATGGAGGTTACATCAACTGTATGGCGGTGCTCATGGAAAACAAAGCGGATCCCAATATACAAGACAAAGAGGTATTCTATCAAATATTGTTAAAGATAATGCAGTTTTTTTTAAAAAACATTCCTAAATCCTCAGACTTCCGTGGTACAGTGGCATTCTGTTCTGTAAAAAGCCCATTTTTTTACAAATCACTTTTTTCATTTGTTAGTTTATTAATAATATAGAATATGTACCCATGGAATAATATCCTGACTCTGAACATTAATGAACAACCATAACTATTGGACTTGGTGCATATTTTATGCAAATGCATTATTTCCCTGCAAGAGGAAAATTTGGCAAATCATAATTGTGGTTGCTCATTCACATCATATCACAATGTAGTATAGAGAAGGAAAGACCATTTTCCTTCAAAAATGAAGGGAAGGTAAAATTATCATGAAAGAAAAATTAATTTTGTAGCAACATTTTAAATCTGAGACCAAACTCTGGCTGGGAGTTGTACTAAGCAGCAATATGCTCTGGTGCAGACTACATCATAAAACATTTTCACTTCATATGGATGACTTAAGAATGTCATTCAAATCTTGAACATAGCATTGAAATTGTCCCCGAACCTATTCAAATGATTTACAGATTTGTATTAATTTTGTCTATTTTCTTGAACCAATGAGGTTTGTGTCTCCTGGAACCATTGTATAGAGTCACAGAATAGTTACAGCACGGAAGGAGGCCATTTAGTCAGTCATGTCTATGTGGTTCTTTGCAAGAGCAACTCACCTAGTCCCACTTCTGAAGAAGAGTAATTTGACTCAAAATATTAACTCTGTTTCTCTCTCCACAGTGCTGCCAGACCTGTCGAGTTTTCCCAGCACATTTCATTTTTATTTCACTTAGCCCCACTCCCTTGCCTTTTCTCTGTAGCCCTGCAATTTCTCTCTCTTTAGATCTAATTTTCATTTGATGGTCTCAATTGAATCTGCCTCCACTATATTATCAAGCCATTATAGACACTTTTTTTTTCTATATTTTTTTTGCAAAAGGCCTGATAAAAATATGGGAATGACCTGACAAGAAAATTGATTTTTGAATATATTCTCATAGATAGGGAATCTCTAATAGCAGACATCCAGTCATTTTATTCACCCAGTTTTCCACTGTAATATCCAGCCACCACTGGAAGCACCACTCTGCAACATACAGATGTATTTAAATTAAATGGCAATGATGTAGTGACTCCATATGTCCCAGGGGAGCATAGTGGCAGAGTAGTAGTGGTATTGTCGCTGGAGTGGCAATCCAGAGACCCAGGATAATGCTCTGGGGACCGAGGTTCGAATCCTGCCATTGCAGATGGTTAACTTTGAATTCAATAAAAATCTGGAATTAAAAGTATATAGGTTACCATGAAGCCATTGTTGTTTGTCGTAAAAACCAACTGATTCTCTAATGTCCTGTAGAGAAGGAAATCTGTCATCCTTACTTGTTCTGGTCTACATGTGACTCCAGAACCACACAGCAGTGTGATTGACTCCTAAGTGCCCTCAAGGGTGGGCAATAAATGCTGGCCCAGCCAGCAACGCCCAGATCCAATGAATGAATTTTTAAAAAGTTTCCATCATTGCCACTTCATTAATACTAAGAAAACCTCATTGACCGTGGCTGGGCTGAAGGGGAAGGACAGTTTTAAAATCCCAGCAGCTATTGCAAAGAGCTTGAAATATACCAGCATAAGTTATTGATCCATCATTGAAGAGTGAATCGTAGATTTGCATTATACAACAAGTTATTAGAATTTGGAATGCGCTGATACGATGGTTGAAAGAGATTCAATAGTAGCTTTTTTAATGAATTGAATAAATACTTATTAGAGAAAAAATTGAAGGGATATAAGGAAACGCGAGAAAGTGAGATTGCTCTTTGAAAGAGCCAGTACAGACTGAATGGACTGAATGTTATCAACGAAAACCCAAAGATGTTTAATAAATATGGGCAGCACGGTAGCACAGTGGTTAGCACAGTTGCTTCACAGCTCCAGGGTCCCAGGTTCGATTCCCGGCTTGGGTCACTGTCTGTGTGGAGTCTGCACGTTCTCCTCGTGTCTGCGTGTCTCCTCCCACAGTTCAAAGACGTGCAGGTTAGGTGGATTGGCCATGCTAAATTGCCTCTTAGTGTCCAAACAAAAGGTTTGGTGGGGTTACTGGGTTACGGGGGTAGGGTGGAGGTGTGGACTTGGGTGGGGGGCTCTTTCCAAGGGCCAATGCAGACTCCTTGGGCCGAATAGCTTTCTTCTGCACTGTAAATCCTATGATTCTATGAAATACATATAAAACAAGATTTCAAAGAAAAGAGTTGGGCTTTTTAGAAACCAAAAATGTAACCTATGTGTGGACAATGTGGACATTGTTCTTAATGAATGCTTTGCCTCTGTCTTCACAAAAGAAGAGGGCAATGAAGACATTATAATTAAGGAGGAAAAGTGTGGAATATTGGAGGGGATAAACATAGTGTCAGAGAAAATATTAAATATCTTTGAAAGTAGGCAAACAACTCGGTCCAGATGAAATGTATCACAGTCTATTAAGAGAAGCAAGGAAGGAAATACTGGCGGCTCTGACAATCAAGGACAATCAGCATGGATTTGTTAAGGCAAGATTGTGCCTGACTAACTTGATTACATTTTTGAAGTAAAAGAGAGGGTCAATGAGGATAATGCATTTGTGGAATCTAGATAGATTTTAGCAAAGCTTTTGACAAAGGACCCACATGGCAGATAATTTAGAAAAGTGAAAGCCCATAGGATTCAAGAAAAAGTGATAGAATTCCAAAATTAGCTCAATGGTTGATGAGTGCCTTTGTGGCTGGAAGGCTACTTCCAGTGGACTGGTCAGATGGGCAAAAATGTGGTAAATGGAATTTAATATGTAGAAATGTGAGGTAATGCACTTGGAGAGAGCAAATAAAATGAGGAAGTGCACAATAAATGATAATTGTTGTTTGGTAGTACAGAAATTGAGTATTGCTGAAAAAGACATTTGCCACAGCTTTTCATCTTGCACTCATCAGGACAATTGTACGAATACAAATCTCAGGGAAGACCTTTTACTGTATGAGAAAAGGATGTTAGGATACTGTGAAATATACAGTAAGAGAGAGACTTTGGAGTGCATGTCTACATATCCTTGAAGGCCGCAGGACAGGTAGATAAGGTCATTAAGGAGACATATGGATAATTCACTTTGTTTGCTGTGATATAGGGTGGGATTTTCCAGCCCTTCCTGCCAGCAAGATCTTCCGGTCCCACTGAAGGCTGCCCCCCACGGAGGATTCCCCAGTGGCGGGACGGGCAAGACACAAAATGGCATAGACATCAGTGGGACTGGAAGATCCCACCAGCGGCCAATAGTCCACCTCCGCCGCTGTAAAACACACTGCGGCAGGGTCAAAAAACCTGCCAATAGAGTATAAGAGAGGGAGGTTATGCTAGAATTGTATAAAACTGTCAATAGCTCTGGTCACCATATTACAGGATGTGAAACACACTAGAGAGGGAACGGGGAGATTTACAGGCTGTTAATCGGGCTGGAGAATTTTAGTGATAATGGAAAATGCTTCCTTTGAAATCAAGGAGGCTGACGAGAGATTTAATTGAGGTGTAAAATTATGATGGATCTAGCGAGAGTAGATAGGAAAAATCAATTTCCTTCAACAGAGGTGTCAATAATTAGGGGCATACATTTAAATTCATTGGAATTAAACTGAATAAATATTTTCCAGCCAACATGGACGCAAAGAAAAAATCTCCATTAACATTGGTGGGCCCGGAAGAGCTTTTCCGTGTGAAGGGCTGGAAAATTTTGGTTTTCGACCTCAGTAGATTCAGGGCGAACAGCAGCAGGGACTACGGACATCCCTGCCTTGTGCCCCGGGCAGTTGGAAGTACTTAGGGCTGGTGGTATTTGTCCGTACGCTCGCTGTGGAAGCGCTGTACAGGAGTTTCACCCAGGCGGTGAACTCTGCTCCAAGCCCGAACCATTCCAGTACCTCACTGAAGTACTTCCATTTGACTCTGTCAAAGGCCTTTTCTTCATCCAGGGAGAAGATCACCTTGGGTGTTCTCTCCCCGGATGGGGTCATGATCATGTTCAGCGAGCCCTTGATGTTCAATGTTAGCTGTCTACCCTTGACAAAGCTCGCTTGGCCTTCTGCTACTACCTCTGGTACGCAGTTCTCCTGGCTAGGACCTTGGCCAGTATTTTTGCATCTACGTTTAGCAGCGAAATGATTCTGTAGGACCTGCATTCTGTTGGGTCTTTGTTTTTTTTCAGTATCAGCGAGATTGAGGCTTGTGCTCATGTAGGCGGCAGAGTGCCCCTCGCCAGCTAGTCTGTGAACATCCCCGTAGGTATGGGGTCAGTGTCATCACAATCTTTTGTCGAAGTCCCCCGGGATAGGGATCGAACCTGGGTCCTCAGCGCTGCAGGCAGCAGTGTTAACCACTGTGCCACATGCCGCCCGAGGTGGGATATTCTTCCACTATCGCTGGCAGGGCGGGTCATAGAGGAAGGTTCGGTTTGGGGGTGGGTGGTGGTGGCTTCGTGTATGGGGACAAGTTCAAGGACAGTGGTGATGACTCCACTTTGTTCTCACTGGCTAAATACTCTATGAGCCCAAAGATGATTGCTTTGTTTAGAGTTTGGAATAAGTTTAGGCAACATTTTAAGCTAGATGGTCTGTCGCTGTGGGTACTGCTTTGTGGAAATCATAGATTTGTTCCAGCATGGTTAGCAGGGTTTGGGAACAAGAAGGGGTTGGTTTAGCACAGTGGGCTAAATAGCTCGCTTGCAATGCAGAACAATGCCAGCAGTGCGGGTTCAATTCCCGTACCGGCCTCCCCGAACAGGCGCCTCAATGTGGCGACATGGGGCTTTTCACAGTAACTTCATTAAAGCCTACTTGTGACAATAAGCGATTATTATTATTATGACAGAGAGGTTTAGAGACATTTGCAGAGTTGGGGGAGATAATAGAGAAGTTTCAGTTGCCGAGGAGGAACGGGTTCTGGTACTTGCTGATTAGAAATTTTGTGAGGGCTGAATTGGCCATGTTTCTGTAGTTACCGCCCCCTTTCTTGCTATAAAAGATTCTGTCTGAGGATGAGATAGGAGAGGGCAAGGTCTTTGATATGTATGGGTTGTTAATAGAGAGGAAGAGGCCTCGAAGGAGGAGATAAAGAGGAAGTGGGGGGAGAAGCTGGGTGGTATATTTGAGGGGGTGATCTGGAGTGAGGCCTTGTGCAGGATGAACTCAACCACCTCATGTGCAAGATTGGGTTTAATTCAATTTAAAGTGGTGTGCAGAGCGCATATGACAAGGACGCTTATGAGTGGATTTTCTCCGGAGGTGGAGGATGGATGCAAGCGGTGTTTAAGGGGGCCGGCAAACCACACAAACATGTTTTGGTCCTGCCTGAAATTGGCGGGGTTTTGGGAGTCTATTTCAGGGACGATGGTAGAGATCTTGGGGCTGAAGGTGGCCCCGAGCTCGGAGGAGGGGTTCTACTCGACTTGGAGGCTGTTCATCTCCTTCATCAAGAGTTGGTAGACATCAGCTTGGGGTGGGGGATTGTTGTTTAGTTTTATTTTGTATTACAGTTATAAAGTGAGGCATGTGGGGTGGTATGGTGGAATTTTATAGTGAGAAATGTATATGAATGGATGTGATGCGTTTTGTAACTAAAATGAAAATGTCCTGAATAAAAATATATATTTTTAAATTATATTGTTGCTAACTTTGCCTTAGTTTAATTGCTCTGTTTTATCACCTTTGCCCTTGAGTCGCCAGGTACCTTTATGATACCGCCACATGGTTCAAGTCCGAGTAATGATCAATAATCCAATACACCGATTAGTAAGATTGAAGTCAAAGCACATTTATTATACACAGTAATCACTACTCATGCATAAATTCTACGTCTAAGCTACTTCTACAACTAACAGGCCTATACTTAACTTGGAACTGGCCCACCAGGTCAGGGAATCAAATGGCCTTTTGTTCGGATTCTGAGCCTGCAGGATTCGAAGTTGGTACAGATTGGAGCACCTATCTCGTAGCGAGCGTTGAAGTAAGACTTACAGTTCTGCCCAGCTGCTGAAGAGTGAAGAGCTGGAGAAGTGGTGGAGAAGAGCAGAGAGAGGTGGAAGAGAAGAATTGAACTTGGGGCTCAATTCTTATAGTCCCCAGGGGCTTCCCGCCTTTCCCAATTGCTTAGTTCGATTTTCTCCAATGCTGGAGCGGTTCCCTGATCGATGGGCGGTCTTGAGGTGGTCGTTCACCTCCCTTTGTGTAGGCTTCTGCTGGCGCCGAAGAGTCTGGTTTTGCTTTGTGTGTCTAAATGTTGCTTATTGTTCCCAGGGATTGCTCATTAGTATGCAGATGGCTGGTGTTTTGTTATGCTGATGGTTGCTGGTATCGATCTTGTCTGGCCTTTCCAGAGGTAAATACACAGCCAACCTGCAGCTGCTCATTTGTGTCTTGTTGGCTGACTTTCCCATCAGCCTTTGCCGTTTGCCATTTTGAATCGGGAGTTGGCCATTTTAAGTGGCTACATTCCCTCCTTGTGATCCTAACGCAAAGCGTGAACGATCACATAACTATGTTGCTTTCCATTCCCTGACCTGGGGGGGGGGGGGCACTTCCTTCATGGCCTCTGCACTGACCATAGCTATGCAAAAAATGTTTAACTGACAATTCTAAGGGCGCTATGTCAAACAGGGACATGCATTACAAAACAATAAACTGGGAACCTCTAACTATTCTTAATACACTACACTCACTTAAACATTTCATTATCCTAACTTCCTCAACCATACAAACAAAATCATAGCAGTTTATACATCAGTCTTCCTGGCTTGGCAGTCAAGCTCAGGATCGTACAATTTGCTCATGAACAGTTCTTTACATTTCTTTATTTACTATAAAACGCAAGTGAATGCTCTTTATTATAGATCACGGGGGTCGGGGCTCTGGTCGTATCCGAAAATAGGGGATCTAATCCTATATACCGGGGTCGAGCGCGGTAGGCTCTCCTTCTCCATTTCCGTAGACACATAGTCTGCACTATGCAGCAGAATATCGCTAATACCAGTAAGGTTTCTATTACATAGGACAGAGAGTACCAGGTTATGAACCTGGCACACCAAGATGATGTGGTGTCGCTGGTGACTGGGCTCTGGGTACTGCGGGGAAGTGAAATATTAACGGCTGGGGGGCTTGAAGTCATGGGGTTCGCGTTCACACGCAACCAAATGTCCATAAAGATGACGCTGATCCATGTGAAGGAAGTCCTCATGGCTCTTCTTTTTCCTTTTATTTCTTCTCTTCTCCGGTCCTGGAGCTTCTGGAGTTCTGTGGAAACAAGCATAGTGTCTGTAACTATCTTTGTTTAATATCTCGTACGATAGTGTGTCTCCTGTAGTGCCAATTACTCCCTTTATAATTGGTCACTATGTGTGACTCCCTCATTTTTTTTCAAAAATCGACATACTTTCAAATAATGAACCAGTGCGAGCCGTCTCGCAGACTGTGCAATTTACCATCCAAATGTTTCAGGATGTAAATAGCATGTGGTTGGCAACCTAAAGGTTACCTAAAACAAAACAAAACGTTTTGAACGAAAAGTGCCAAAATGAGGTGCGTATGGGCCGCAACGGGTAAGAGTTGGATGAGTCCCCGGGTAGGACGGCTACCAATGCCGTGTCTCTCCTACCCGAGCGTAGTTGACCAGAGGGGGGGTTCCCAGGCAGGGCAGGTCCCAAGCCGTTTCTCCACTGCCTGAGCAACTGACAAGAACGGGCAAGAAATGTAGTCATCGTGGTGGGGCTGCCGTAGTGGTTCTTCCCTCGAACCAGAAGGGCAGTTACCAATGGGCGTCTGGTTCCTTAACCAGTCTCTGCAGACAAGTCCTCAGAGGTTTCTGCTGAAAAGGCGTGCGGACAAGTTCTCAGAGGTTTCGGACGAATAGGCATGGGGTAGTGGGAAAAAAATGTTTTTCCTGTCTGACAAACAACATTTAACAAACGTACAAACAACATAAAACATTCTGCAGGTTCCATCAGAAAGGACACCACTTCTCCCAAGCGGTTCCTTTTAAAACATCATCTGGACACCCCAGTTCACGGTTGCGAACAGGGTCGCAAAGGGGTTCTCGGTTTGGGAGTCAGACCCAAGGTCGTCATCTTCTCCTGGATGCCAAACTCTTGAGTGCTTCAGGGCTAAAAGGGCTGCATGGTGTGAGGTGGGGTTGCTCTCGTCGTTGCGGACGAGTCGGAACGAGTTGTCTCGGTGCCAATAGTTGGAGTTGTGTGGGGACAGAATCAGGGTCGTCAGTGTAGTTCGGTGGTCAGTGGTGGGGCTTATTTAGGAAAGTGATCATGAAGGGATCACTTGGATCGTAGTCGGAATCGCTGGGTGTGGGGCCTGTTGCATGGGGATAGTAGGGAGGCGTGCTGTGGCTATCGTCCGAGTCACAGTCGATATCTCTGCTGCTGCAGTCGGTGGGCGTTCCGGGGCGGAGTGTATATTTTGGGAATGGAGTCGAGGTCGAGTACGTGGCTGGGCTGGACGTGTTGGGGGATGGTAGGGTTACATTGGCTGTGGGCGGGGCGTGGTGTGCTGCGTCGAGCATGACGTGGTGTGCGTGGTTCAACTGTGTTCCATATGCCTTCAGCTGGTTGATATGGAACCACGCAGTCTTACCGTTGGGGTACTTTATTTTATATATGGAAGGGCTTACCTTGTCCGCAATGGAGTACGGACCCGAGTATTTTGGTGACAGGAATGTGCTGGGGTTATATACAGAGAGCATAACTTGCTGTCCTATACTGTACTCAGTCGCATGCACTGTCTTGTCGAAACAAGCCTTGCTGTGTTTCTTCCTGGTGCCCAATTTTACTGCGGCTGCTAGCTGAGCCGTTTTAACATTTTCAACTAATTGCTCCACGGCTTTCTCGTGTGTGAGGGCCGTCACTTCGGGGCTGGTCGAGTCTAAACCTAATAAATATTCTGTACCTTTCATGGGGCGTCCGGTCATGAGGGTGTATGGGGTGTAACCTGTGGAAGTAGAAATTGTATTACTCAAAAACATCAGCGCAAAAGGGAGGACTGAGTCCCAAGTGGTGTTGTTTTGCTGGACCATTTTTCTGAGGGTGGATTTTAGGGTCCGATTCATGCGCTCCATGAAACCACTCGACTGTGGGTGGTATGCGATGTGGAATTTTTGGGTGATGCCAAATATCGTGAGGACGGTCTGCATGACACGTCCCGTAAAATTGGGAGCCTTGGTCGGATTCAATGCTGCGGGGGAGTCCCCATCTTGTAAAGATGTGGTGGGTCAAAATCTTGGCTGTGGTTTTTGCAGTGTTTGTGCGGCAGGCTGGGAATGCTTCCACCCATTTCGTAAATGTGTCAATTACCACAAGTACATATTTATAGCCATTCCTGCAAGGGGTCAATGGACCTATAAAATCGATCTGGAGGTTAGTACAGGGGTCATTAACGGGTCGGGTGTGGCTGAGTTGAGCCTTTTTGGCCTATCTGTCCGGATTATTCTGCGCACAGATAAGACAATTCTCGATGTAATGGTTTACATCGTCCTTTAAATTCAGCCACCAACAAAGCTGCTTGAGATGGGCTGTAGTGGGATCGATTCCCTGATGTCCATGACCGTCATGGAACAAACAAATCAGTTGATTCCGGTCCTGTTCAGGAACCACATAAAGGGTGTCTTTTAACACCACACCGTCATGTGTGGTCAGTGCATTTTTTAACCTCTCACAGGGCGCTGGATATTTTCCGTTCACAATCTCCTTGAGATTGCTGTCCTGCTTCTGGGCCTCCACTAGATCCTCGATCTTTGTCTGTGAGACCTGAACTGCGCTCACTGGTGCACTTTTGGGGGGTGTCCAAAGGTATCCATGCCTGGAACCTGCTTTAGCCAGTGCGTCAGCTTTCACATTTCCGGGGGGGGAGGAACGATGGTGGCTACGGACTTTGATTATCCCAAAAGTCCTGTTCTGTGCTCTCTCTAAAATGTGACGGAGCAATGAGGTTGAGGGGAGGGGTTTTCCGTCTGCAGAAACAAATCCTCTTGCTTTCCACAGGGGCAGGAATTCCATGAGGCTGTTGCAGACATAGTGGCTGTCCGAGTATATGTCTGCTGGGCTGGGGAAGGAATCTGAGTGTTCCACTATATATGCGATGGCCGCAAGTTCTGCTGCCTGCGCGCCTAAGTGGCCTGGCAGTTTTATCGATATTTCCTCGAGGGCGCGTCCCTGCACGTCCTAGACATAGATACCGCAACCTGTTATTCGCTTCCCATTCAATACTGTGGAAGATCCATCCACATAGATCTTTATGGGCTCATACGCGTCCGTGTGCTGGGGGCTCTGGGCTGAACTACCTATCTTTCTGTGGGGTGTTTTAGCGATAAAGGGGCCTGTGCCATTGTGTGGAGAGATAATCTCACATTCATAGGGGGTTCCGGGGTACTGTAAGTTGTCGGCTAAATAGGTATGCGTCTTTGTCCTTTTAACAGTGATGTCCGGTCCCTGCAAGAGAAGGGTCCTTCTCGCTGCTCTAATCTGACTAACTGTACCGACCTTGAGTCGTCCGTCCAGTAAAAGTTGGGTGGGGGTGTGTTCGGTGAGAATTGTAATGGGGTTCAGTCCGGTAATATATGAAAAATACTGAACTGCCCAAAATACTGCGAGCAGGTGCCTCTCACAGGCTGAAAATCCCTGCTCCACAGCATCTAAAATTCTGGAGGCGTAAGCTACGGGCCTTAACTGGCCGTGCCGTTCCTGGAGGAGCACGGCCGAAAGGGTGCGGTCTGTGGTTGTTACCTCTATGGCGTAAGCGGAAAGCGGGTCTGGAACTTGTAGTGCGGGGGCTGCTGTGAGTACCTGTTTTAAGGAGCCCACAGCATCCGTATGCTGCGGAAGCCATTTCCAGGGGGCTCCCTTCTTTAGGAGGTCTGGGAGGGGCGCTGCCTTGCTGGCGAAACTGTCAATGTGGTTTCGGCAGTAGCCAACCAGTCCTAAAAACGACCGGAGGGCTGAAACGTTCTGGGGAAGGGGCAATTTAGCAATCGAGTCAATCCTTTTATGCTCGATCTCGCGTTCACCATGTGTGATAATTGTTCCCAAATATATCACCTTTTCTTCCAAAATCTGGGCCTTTTTGGGGTTGACTTTACAACCGATTGAGTGTAAGAGTTCCAGGAGTTCGGACAGAAGCTCAATGTGCTCTTCCTTGGTGTCTGTCTGCAGTAGTAGGTCGTCTACGTACTGAACCAGACATTCGGGGCGAGAGAATTTGGCTAAGTCATTTGCCAGCTGTCGGTGGAAAATGGAGGGGGAGTTGTGGAATCCTTGTGGAAGGCATGTCCACGTGTACTGCTGTGCTTTAAAGGTGAAGGCAAATTTGTACTGGCACGCCTTTGCCAATGGAATGGACCAGAATCCATTACTGACGTCCAAAACCATAAAGAATCGGGATTTGAGTCCCTGCTTGAGCATGGTCTCGGGACTTGTTGCTACTGTGGGGGCTGCTGCGGGGGTGATTTTGTTGAGTTCCCGGTAATCGATGGTCAGTCGCCTTGATCCATCGGGCTTTCTCACTGGCTACATCGGGGCATTATTAGTGGAGGCTACTGATATAAGTACGCCCTGCTCTAATAAGCTTTCTATTACCTTCGAGATTTCTCCCTCTGCCTCTTGGGGAAATCCATACTGTTTTGGGGGTCTAGGGTCAGATCCTGTTATTTGTACGGAGCCAGTCATCCGTCACAGTCGTGCTTGTGGGTCGCGAATGCTGCCCTGTTCTTTTGCAGAACTGCCTTAACCTGCTTGTCCGTACTAAGCGTGGTCGGGTTGAACCAAAATTCGCCTACTGCGCTAATTTTGTTCGCATTGCGGGGGCTCTTGCGGATTTTGCCATCTTCCAGACACACTGGTTGACTGGATCAAATGAAAGATTATGGGAATTCATGAAATCGATTCCCAGAATGTGTTCTGCTGTGTGGGGCAGGTCAACTAAAACTATGGGGTGCTTGGTGGTGATGTTACCGATTTGAATGGGGACAGGGGCTGTGATGTGTCCCTGCTGTGAGCGGCCTGTAAAGCCACTGAGGGTGATAGTGGCTGTAGTGGGCCACGTGTCTTTTTGAAACAGGGTGGAGGAATTCATCATGGTGCGGGACCCTCCTGTGTCCCATAGAAATTCGATGGGCTGTCCCCGAATATTTGCTGCAACTACCGGTCGTCCAGACCTATCCCAAAGGGTGTCGCAGACCCAACTGGGGGAGCCCGTACACCGTCAGTCCATTCCGGTCAAGTCCGTCTGATCTGAACGGGCGCTAACGCTATGAATGGGCTCTGTCTTTTTCTTGTTCAGAGTGCCCATCTGTTGGGCTCTCTGTGGCTTTTTAGGGGCATTGCACTCTCTTGCGAAGTGTCCCAACTGTCCGCAGTTGTAACACTCCTGTGACTTGGGTAGGGGGCTGTTCTTTCCCTCATTCACCCATGCGGGGTTCTGGTGTGTTGTCTTTACTGCATGCATATCTGCGCCGGCCTGCTTTTCCTCGGTATTCTTAACTGCGGGTTTACTTTGAACTGATTGCTCCCAAGCGCGGGACAATCTTTTCACTACCCACTTCTCGTTATGGGCCTCCTCTGAGGGATCATAATTGGCGCAGGCTTTCTGTCCTGTTTCTGTGGCATGGGAGATAAGGTTGCGGGTCCATTTGGCCATGTTGTCTGGGGGCAAATGGGCACGGTCTATGTCTCCAAAGACTCCTGCAAAGTGAATCCACAGGCGTCCAGCAAACGCTGTGGGGTGCATGGATTTCTTTTGCCTACATTTGTTGAGGCCATCTACAGGGTCACCCCGGTTATACCCGATCGCATCCAGGATCACGGTATGCATTTCTGCAAGGGTGCCTCCTCCTACATTCTGTGGGTCGGGAAGGGCTGCTGCTACTGAAGGGTCTAAACTTAAAACCGTGAGCTTTACATGCTCTCGCTCATCCAGGCCATACATGGTCGCCTGAAGCTCGACTGTGGCAAAGAAATGGTGGGGGTCTGAGGTGGGGAGGAACGGTGTGATCTTATCGCACGCGTCCCGTAATTGGGTCACTGTTAGGGGGTGGAGTATAGAAATTCCGCATCGTCCGATGTGGCTGTTCGGTGGGTGGTTACTGGGTTCATTGGAGCGTGAACTATCTGCTGTGTGGGGGGTTGGGGCGCTTTTCTCTTTTGTGGCTTTCCCTGCGCACATGTTCCCTGAACATATCTCTGCACTGTTTCATTCAATTCTTCCCAATCAGGGCCGTCTTCCTGATCTAATTTTTCTCCAAAAGTTTCCTGGAAACCTTTCTGAACAGAAAACAGCGATTGCAGCTCTGCAATCTGCTTCCTGCACTTTGCGTGATCTAGCGTGCTTTGTCTTTGTTCTGTGGTGGCAGCATGGAGTGCTCTTAATGCTGCCTTGAGGTCACTACACTGTTTCTGTAATGCCTCTACCTGTTTTTCCGTTTCCTCACGTACCAGGACTGCACGTTGCGTGTCCTGATAGGCCTTTTCATATTGAGACTGGAAGCTGCTTAAGTGCGCCAAACAAGACTGGTGTGCCCTTTTGGCATCCTCCACCTCTCCATCTTTTGCTGCCAACTTCCTTCTCAATTCCAAATTCTCCTTTTCTACCTCGCTTACATCGACCTTACTCATTCGATGTATGCCCTCAACTTCTTTCCGGAGCGTCCTGACGACCTCCTCTGTGCCTCGCAATTGTGCCAAGCAGGACACGATTGCCATCGGCTTGCGAGCTTTCCCTAAGCTCTTTTTGTGGATCTCGCTCAGGTTCTCGCACCAAGTATCTCCTATACTCCCGGGACCTGATTCCTCGTTGTCACAGAATTCATTCCAAAGGGGCCATCCTTTCCCTTTGAGATATTTCCTGATCTCTTCCTCCCAAATGGGACATTGTCCCACTCTACTGCTGCTGGTCGCTGCGACCGCAAATTCCTCTGGGTTCATGAGGCGCTGCATTGCCTGCATTGCCATCTTTCCTATCCAAATGCTGCTCTTCAAATTTGGGACAGGGGTATTAATCCGAATGCTGCTCTTCAAATTTGGGACAGGGGTATTAATCCGAATGATGCTCTTCAAATTTGGGACAGGGGTATTAAGGCGGTGCTGTAAATACGGGTATGGCTTTCGCTACTTTCCGAAATACAAACTTCCGACAGTTTTGTCGCAACAAAAAATCGATCCGTTTTACCTTATCGCCCTGTTAGTTACGCATGCATACACACACTTCCGAATTTATGAGTATTGATCAGAACTGCTTGAACACTTGTGTTTTTCTGTTCCCAATTGGATCTCTAATTCAAATTCTGGGTTCTCCCGGAGTAGTTTTCCACTTCTAGATCGGGTCCCGTCAGGATGTCGCCAAATAATGTTGCTAACTTTGCCTTAGTTTAATTGCTCTGATTTATCACCTTTGCTCTTGAGTCGCCAGGTATCTTTATGATACCGCCACGTGGTTCAAGTCCGAGTAGTGATCAATCATCCAATACACCGATTTGTAAGATTTAAATCAAAGCACACTTATTCTACACAGTAATCGCTACTCATGTACAAATTCTATGTCTAAGCTACTTCTACAACTAACAGGCCTATACTTAACTTGGAACTGGCCCACCAGGTCAGGGAAACAAATGGCCTTTCGTTCGGGTTCTGAGCCTGCAGGATTAGAAGTTGGCACGGCTTGGTAGCTAGGAGCGCCTATCTCGTAGCGAGGTTGAAGTAAGACTCACAATTCTGCCCAGCTGCTGAAGAGTGAAGAGCTGGAGAATAGGTGGAGAAGAGCAGAGAAGGTGGAAGAGAAGACTTGAACTTGGGGCTCAATTCTTATAGTCCCCAGGAGCTTCCCGCATTTCGGGGCGGAACCTGTACCTGGTCCCAAGTGATTGGACTTTGTACCAATCGCTTGGTTCGATTTTCTCCAATGCTGGAGCTGTTCCCTGATCGATGGGAGGTCTTGAGGTGGTCGTTCACCTCCCTTTGTGTAGGCTTCTGCTGGCGCCGCAGAGTCTGGTTTTGCTTTGTGTGTCTAAATGTTGCTTATTGTTCCCGGGGATTGCTCATTAGTATGCAGATGGCTGGTGTTTTGTTATGCTGATGGTTGCTGGTATCAATCTTGTCTGGCCTTTCCAGAGGTAAATACACAGCCAACCTGCAGCTGCTCGTTTGTGACTTGTTGGCTGACTTTCCCAACAGCCTTTGCCGTTCGCCATTTTGAATCTGGAGTTGGCCATTTTAAGTGGCTACAATATCTACTGTTATGGGGCCTATGAACTACTTCCACTGCCCATAATCCCGAATGCTACCCCGTGGGAATTTGATGTTATGACTGTAGCACAGTGGTTAGCACTGTTGCTTCACAACGCCAGGGTTCCAGGTTCGATTCCCGGCTTGGGTCACTGTCTGTGCAGAGTCTGCACGTTCTCCCTGTGTCTGCATGGATTTCCTCCGGGTGCTCCAGTTTCCTCCCACAAGTCCCAAACGATGTGCTGTTAGGTAATTTGGACATTCTGAATTCTCTCTCTGTGCACCCAAATAGGCGCCGGAATGTGGCGACTGGGGGCTTTTCACAGTAACTTCATTTGCAGTGTTAATGTAAGCCTACTTTTGACAGTAAAGATTATTATTGTTATATTGGAATTGCAGTGGCAACAAGTGCAAAAACAGCAGCAGTTGTGGTTCTGAGTGCGAGCAACAGGAGGGTCTTGATGCAACTTCCAGGTAGGCTGCCCACATGTACAGGGAAATTAGGTGAGAGGGTTGCTGAGAACTTCCTTTCTGACTTTTTACAATGGACCTGACTTTCTACGATGAGCCTGCTTCTAGTGGAGGCCCAGCTACATTATTTTGTGGAGGATGCCCCAAGTCCCAGTGCAATGTCCCAGAGTGATGGCAATGTAACAGGTTTGCACTCATATTTCCTCTTCCCTGCCCCTGGAAAATGAGCATCATCCAGATGCAACCAATAAAATATTACATCTAAACAGATGATTCAAACTTAGGTTACCATATGGTCACCATTAAGAAGCAATAAAATTACTTACTGTATATTTATGAAGAAAGTTGTTTTTCATTCTCCAGTTCAAAAGAGTGCTTACTCTGCAGAAATTGTATTACAGGGACGGACAGCACTACATTGGTCCTGCAACAACGGTTACCTGGATGCCGTCAAACTTCTGTTGGGCTATAATGCCTTTCCTAATCACATGGAGACCAATGAAGAGAGGTACTGTATGAAAGCTCTCACTCAATTTGGTTTGGTTTTCAGATTATTGGAACTCGTTAAAAAAAACTTACAGATACACAAGTGTTGGTATTTTCAACTGACAATAAACACTCCTTTTCCTTTGGGAGGTAATTAGTTCAGCCTATCCATTATCAATGGATTTAAATCCAATTTATACTGGCCAGATATTGGGTTGATGGTGTCATTTGAGGTATTTTTAACCAAGTTCTAAGTTGGTGCAAGTCCACAGAATAAAGTTACTCATAAATTTATGTTAGTTGGCATGTTGTTTCAGAGATGCCATAGACAGGAATTGAAAATGTCACACTGGGCTAGTCAAAGGTGCATTTCTGATATTGGGGTCAAAGTGTCTCATTGGGGAAAGATATAAGGGGCTGCTAATGTTTTCTCTACCTTTCTAATTCTTGATTTTTAAATCCCATATTTTGCACTTCTCTCATAGGTGAGTTCAACTTCTTCGGGTTTTAAGAATACCTTCATTAGCTTTGATACCTCTGTATATTTTTGGTAACATCCGCGTTTCTATCTAATTCCTTGAAAGAAAATCAAAAAAAGGTTGCCATCCAATGCTAAACACTTATTGTATAAATACCTTTTTGCATCACAACAACAGCATTTATGTGACACCTGTAGCGTGGGAAAATATTTTGAGTTGCTTAACAGGTGGAAATAAGACAAAAATATGCATCAAATCAAAGAAGGCAATAATAGGACTGGGGACTAAAAGCTTCATCAAATAGATATGTTTTAAGAATTGTCTTAAAAATGGAGAGAGAAATTGAGGTGGACAGATTTAGGGAGGGATTTCCAGGTTCTAGGGGTAGAATTTTACTTCCTCCGGGCAGGTGCCCGCCCGACCTGGAAGACCGTGAAATAGCATGTGATGACGTCAGGTGCCCATCCCAATTCGTTCAGCGGGTACAGGCACATATTAGGGTGTGTGCCCGCCAGCAATTAAAGAGCTGATTAAGGGGTTAAATCCCCAATCTACCAGAATTTTACATTGCCCATGAGATTTTAAACTTATCGTAAGGGCAAACTGGGTAGGCGGCCAAACGGAATTGAGGTTTATTTTATGCAAGTGCAGGATAAAAGGCTGAGGAGTTAGGCGTTTGTAGAGGTGAGATGGTGTTCTGGAGAGCTGATAGTGATTTGTATGTCGGGTCCATCAGACTGTGGAGCTCATACAAGATTCCTGTTGGCTGCCACCAGAGGTTTCACCCTTTGTCCACCGGTGAACATCATTAGCCGTCCTGCTATTGTATATTCAGCAGAGGACGGGACACCTCCTCTGAGAAGGGGAGGTTGGGCAGGGGAGTCGGTACAAAGATTGAGGAGGTCAGGTGGTCGCAGGCATGCCCCTCAGGCAGAGGTCCACACAGAGGATGATCAGAGCCATCAAAGAGGCAAGGAAACTGCCCGTGGAGAAGACGCCATCATGCAGCTGCCAGGATGTACAGACAGCAGTCAAACTCCCTTAACCTTTTTTGAAAATTTAGAATACCCAATTCTTTTTTTTCTAATTAAGGGACAATTTAGTGTGGCCAATCTACCCACCCTGCACATCTTTGGGGTTTGTGGGCCTGAGACCCACACAGACATGGAGAGAATGTGCAAACTCCACACAGACAGTGACCCGGGGACAGGATTGAACCCGGGTCCTCAGTGCTGTGAGGCAGCAGTGGTAACGGTTGCATTACTGAGCTGCTCCAAACTCCCTTAACCTGATCACAGTCCTGTGCTTCAGGAGGCTCTGGCCACATTATTGACCTGAGATAGCCTCCCATTGTGTGCGGGGACACCAAATGCCTGTGGCCCTCAAGGTCACAGTGGCAGTATATTTCTATGCCTCCCGAACCTTCCAGGCATTGTTGGTGATCTCTGTGGAGTCCCACAGTTTATTGCACACAGCTGTGTCAAACTGGTCACTAACACACTTTTCAGGATTGTGAGCAATTCATCCATTTCAGGACAGACCAGGTCAGCCAGACAATGGCAAGCGTTTTACTGCCATTGCAGTGCGCCCCCGCATCCAAGGAGCCATTGATTGAACCCTGTGGCCGCCAAGGCGTCAGCTGGCCAACCAGGTGCCTTTGTTAACAGGAAGGCCTTTCATTCGATGAACATTCAGATTACGTGTGACCACAGAACCGAGACCCTGCCGGTGTATGCACAGTGCCCGGGCAGTGCCTATGCTGCGTACATTGTTCATCACTTACAGGTGGCCAGGCTCTTCACAGTTCCATATCATCTAAATGGGTGTTGATCGGTAACCAGGCTTACCCGCTGGAAAGGTGGTTGATGACGCATTTCAGATGCCCACGGACAGACACTGGGGAAAGATACAACTTCCAAGTATCCATGAGGACGGTGGTGGAAAGGACCATTGGGCTTCTAAAGATATGGTTCAGATGCCTCGAGTGATCCGGGCGACCCTCTGCAATACCCGCCCAGGACCATATAGCTCATTGTGGTAGTCTGCTGCACTCGCCACAATCTGGCTCTCTCCAGAGGAGAGCTTCTTGAGGAGAAGGATGATGATGAAGAGGCTCCAGCCACCGACATGGATACAGACGAGGTCTCTGATGGTGATGCAGGGCAACCAGAGGGTACGGATGACGAGGATGCAATGCGGATCCTCCACAGGGTCAGGGATAGCAGAGACATGCTGATTCAGCGGTTCCATTACACTCTGTGGCATTGGAGACAGGTTGCTGCTCTCGTTGCCCTGTTGGGACAGAGGAGCTTGGTTATTGTCCCCTGATCGGTGGTGCCTTAGCAGGCCTTGCCTGGGACGGTTCACTAGATGACATTACCAGGCAACCCTCAGAAGCCAGGGACTCCTGGGATGGAACGGAGACTGGCAAAGAGAAAGAGGTGCTCATGCCCTCGCCCAGGGCTCCGTGAGAAAAGTCCACAGAGACGGAGGCTAGCTCGCCCGTCATTTTGACGCGAGTCCTCACCTCCCTGCTCACCAATTAAGGATGGCCAACCATTGGTGACACTAATTGGCGCCCCTTCTTCCCGACCAGGCATTGATAGCAGGGAAGGTAGTGCAATGTTCCTCCTGCAGAATGTTTGAGGTGAGGGATGCCGTCAGTGTCCCTGCTGATTTCATCTGTGGGAAGTGCACCCATCTCCAGCTCCTCAGAAACCGCGTTAGGGAACTGGAGCTGGAGCTGGATGAACTTCGGATCATTCGGGAGGCAGAGGTGGTCATAGATAGAAGCTTCAGGGATGTAGTTACTCCGAAGAATAAAGATAGATGGGTTACAGTAGGAGGGGCTGGGAGGAAGCAGTCAGTACAGGGATCCCCTGTGGTCGTTCCCCTTAGTAACAAGTATACCGCTTTGCATACTGTTGGGGGGGGGGGGGGGGCACTTACCAGGGGTAAGCCATGGGGTACAGGTCTCTGGCACAGAGTCTGTCCCTGTTGGTCAGAAGGGCAGGGGAGAGAGGAACAGAGCATTAGTCATTGGAGACTCCATAGTTAGGGGGATAGATAGGAGATTCTGTGGGAACGAGAGAGACTCGCGGTTGGTGTGTTGTCTCCCAGGTGCCAGGGTCCGTGATGTCTCGGATCGTGTTTTTGGGATCCTTAAGGGGGAGGGGGAGCAGCCCCAATTCGTGGTCCACATAGGTTGGAAAAGGGATAGGGATGTAAGGCAGGAATTCAGGGAGCTAGAGTGGAAACTTAGATCTAGGACAAACAGAGTTATTATCTCTGGGTTGTTACCCATGCCACGTGCTAGCGAGACGAGAGAGAGGAGTTGAATACGTGGCTAGAGGGATGGTGCAGGAGGGAGGGTTTCAGATTTCTGGATAATTGGGGCTCATTCTGGGGTCGGTGGGACCTCTACAAACGGGATGGTCTACACCTGGACCAGAGGGGTACCAATATCCTGGGAGGGAAGGACCTAAAGAGAGAGCTAAGAAGAGCCAGGAGGGGACATGAGAAGTCTTTGGCAGGTAGGATCAAGGATAACCCTAAAACTTTCTATAGATATGTCAGGAATAAAAGAATGACGAGGGTAAGAGTAGGGCCAGTCAAGGACAGTAGCGGGACGTTGTGCGTGGAGTCCGAGGAGATAGGAGAGGTGCTAAATGAATATTTTTCGTCAGTATTCACACAGGAAAAAGATAATGTTGTCGCGGAGAATACTGAGATTCAGGCTACTAGACTAGAAGGGCTTGAGGTTCATAAGGAGGAGGTGTTAGCAATTCTGGAAAGTGTGAAAATAGATAAGTCCCCTGGGCCGGATGGGATTTATCCTAGGATTCTCTGGGAAGCTAGGGAGGAGATTGCTGAGCCTTTGGCTTTGATCTTTAAGTCATCTTTGTCTACAGGAATAGTGCCAGAAGACTGGAGGATAGCAAATGTTGTCCCCTTGTTCAAGAAGGGAAGTAGAGACAACCCCGGTAACTATAGACCAGTGAGCCTTTCTTCTGTTGTGGGCAAAATCTTCGAAAGGTTTATAAGAGATAGGATGTATAATCATCTGGAAAGGAATAATTTGATTAGAGATAGGCAACACGGTTTTGTGACAGGTAGGTCGTGCCTCACAAACCTTATTGAGTTCTTTGAGAAGGTGACCAAGCAGGTGGATGATAGCAGTTGATGTGGTGTATATGGATTTCAGTAAAGCGTTTGATAAGGTTCCCCACGGTAGGCTACTGCAGAAAATACGGAGGCATGGGATTCAGGATGATTTAGCAGTTTGGATCAGCAATTGGCTAGCTGGAAGAAGACAAAGGGTGGTGGTCGATGGGAAATGTTCAGACTGGAGTCCAGTTACAAGTGGTGTACCACAAGGATCTGTTTTGGGGCCACTGCAGTTTGTAATTTTTATAAATGACCTGGAGGGGACTTCCGGTTGCGGCGATGCGGAGCTAAGCCGCACGTTTCGGCAGCTCCTGCGATCACGGACTTTCGGGCTCTCCAGAGGAGCCCCAACGGGAATTTTTCGAAGACGTCCTGTGTGGGAAGGTGAGAGAAAGGTCCCCCTTCACTGTATATGGAACGGACAAGAAGTGGAACGGCTAAAAAAGCGGCGTTGGAGCAGCGAGGGAAGAAAAACAAGATGGCAGCGGCCGGAGATAAAGTGGAATGCGGGCCGGAGCTGCAAGAGTTTATCAAGCGCTGTTTTGAGGAGCTGCGGAAAGAGATGCTGGCGCCTATGCTGTCGGCGATCGAAGGATTAGGGATGACCCAGAAGGCCCACGAGGTAAAGATCCAGGAGGTGCAGAAAAAAGTCGATGAGAACGAGGATGAGATCTTGGGCCTGGCGGTGAAGTTGGAGAGGCACGAGGCGCTGCATAAAAGGTGGGCGGAAAGATTCGAAGACCTGGAGAACAGGTCGAGGAGAAAGAATCTTCGGATCCTTGGTCTCCCTGAAGGAGTGGAGGGGGCAGATGCCAGGGTATATGCGAGCACGATGCTTGAGTCGCTGATGGGTGCGGAGGCCCCTCCGAGGCCTCTGGAGCTGGATGGGGCACATCGGGTGCTGGCGAGGAGGCCCAAGGCCAACGAGCCACCAAGGGCGATTGTGGTGAGGTTTCACCGTTTCACAGACAGAGAGATGGGCCAAGAAAGAGCGGAGTAGCAGCTGGGAGAATGCGGAGATCCGAATCTACCCGGACTAGAGCACGGAGGTGGCAAAGAAGAGAGCGGGTTTCAACCGGGCTAAGGCGGTGCTGCATCGGAAGGGAGTGAGATTTGGAATGCTGCAGCCAGCGCGATTGTGGGTCACATTCCAGGATCAACATCACTACTTTGAAACGCCTGAGGAGGCTTGGACCTTTATCCAAACTGAAAAGTTGGACTCAAACTGAGGGTTTGTGGGGGTGGGGGGGATGTTGGATGTTTGTTGTACACAGGGTTTTAATCACGCTGAGGAAATGTTCCACGGGTTGGGTGATGGATGGGGATGGGGAAAGGGATCGGGTAAGAAGATTTTGCGAGAAGGTGGGCGCCGGTGCTGGAGGGAGGGGAGGCTCGAGGATAGGGGAAATGAGATAAGGCCGCGACAGGAGCTGCGCCAGAGGGGGCGGGGCAGGCTCAGGAAAGCGCGGGCTTTTTCCCGCCCTAGGGAAGGCCGGCGGGGGGGGGGGGGGGGGGGGGAGTGGAGGAGCGCGCACGGATTGTTGGGGAGGGGAGATTCCCACACGGGGGGGTCAATGGGACGACGGGGGAAGCCGGGGTCAGCAGGAGTCAGCTGACTTACGGGGGTGTTATTGGGGGAGCAAAAGAGCGCGACTCGGATCTAGCGGGGGGAGGGGAAATAGGGTTGCTGCTGCAGTGGCCAAGGGGGAATTGGACACAGAAGAGGTGGTCGGGGCGGGGGTCCCCCGTCTGGGGGACTGGAGGGTGAGGGTGGCGCGGGTACGGGACTGGCCTAGAAAAGGTGATGGCTAGACGGCGGCGGCTGGGGGGGGGGGGGGGGGCCAATCCGGCTGATAACGTGGAATGTGAGGGGCCTGAACGGGCCGGTAAAGAGGGCCCGAGTGTTCGCGCACTTAAAGGGACTGAAGGCAGACGTGGTCATGCTCCAGGAGACACATTTGAAGGTGGCAGACCAGGTCAGGTTAAGAAAGGGATGGGTAGGACAGGTATTCCATTCGGGGCTGGATGCGAAGAACAGAGGGGTGGCAATATTGGTGGGGAAACGGGTGTCGTTTGAGGCCAAGAATATAGTAGTGGACAGTGGAGGTCGATATGTGATGGTGAGCGGTAGGTTGCAGGGGACGTGGGTGGTATTGGTAAATGTATACGCCCCGAACTGGGACGATGCTGGATTCATGAAGCGTATGTTGGGGCGCATTCCGGACCTGGAGGTTGGAAGCTTGATAATGGGTGGGGATTTCAACACGGTGTTGGACCCAGCACTGGATCACTCCAGATCTAGGACCGGAATGAAGCCGGCTGCGGCCAAGGTCCTTAGGGGGTTTATGGACCAGATGGGGGGAGTGGATCCGTGGAGGTTTGCCAGGCCGCAGGCCATGGAATTTTCTTTTTTCTCCCACGTGCACAAAGCCTACACCCGGATAGATCTTTTTGTTCTGGGCCGGGCGCTGATCCCGAAAGTGGAGGGAACGGAGTATTCGGCCATAGCCATTTCAGATCACGCCCCGCACTGGGTGGAACTGGAGTTGGGAGATGAGAGGGACCAACTCCCGCTGTGGCGGTTGGATGTGGGACTGCTGGCAGATGAGGTGGTGTGCGGGAAGGTGAGGGGATGCATTGAAAGGTACTTGGAGGCCAACGACAATGGGGAGGTGCAGGTGGGAGTAGTATGGGAGGCGCTGAAGGCGGTGGTCAAGGGAGAGTTAATCTCCATCAGGGCTCATGGGGAGAAGAGAGAGGGCAGGGAAAGGGAGAGGTTAGTGGGGGAGATTTTAAGAGTGGACAGGAGATAGTCAGAAGCCCCTGAAGAGGGACTACTTAGGGAACGGCGAAGTCTCCAGACGGAGTTCGACCTGTTGACCACAGGGAAGGCAGAGGCACAGTGGAGGAAAGCGCAGGGGGCGACGTATGAGTATGGGTAGAAGGCGAGCCGGAAGCTGGCACACCAGCTCCGTAAGAGCATGGCAGCGAGGGAGATAGGTGGAGTTAAGGATGCAAGGGGAGCTACGGCGCGGAGTGTGATGAAAGTAAACGAGGCATTCAAGCACTTTTATGAGGAGCTGTACAGATCCCAGCCCCCAGCGGGGGAAGAGGGGATGCGACGATTCTTGGCCCAACTGAGGTTCCCGAGGGTGGAGGAGCAGGAGGTGGCTGGTTTGGGGGCACCAATTGGGTTGGAGGAGCTGATTAAAGGTCTGGGGAGTATGCAGGCAGGGAAGGCCCCGGGACCGGATGGGTTCCCGGTTGAGTTTTGCAGGAAGTACGTAGACCTGTTAGCCCCGTTGCTGGTGAGGACTTTTAATGAGGCAAGGGAGGGAGGGACCCTGCCCCCGACAATGTCTGAGGCGACAATCTCTTTGATCCTGAAGCGGGATAAGGACCCACTGCAATGTGGGTCGTACAGGCCGATCTCGCTCCTCAACGTGGATGCTAAGTTGCTGCAAAAGTGCTGGCTACGAGGATTGAGGACTGTGTCCCGGGGGTGATTCACGAGGACCAGACGGGATTTGTAAAGGGCAAGCAGCTAAACACCAATGTGCGGCGGCTCCTAAACGTGATAATGATGCCATCGGTGGAGGGAGAGACGGAGATAGTGGCGGCTATGGACGCGGAGAAGGCATTTGACCGAGTAGCGTAGGAGTACCTTTGGGAAGTGCTGCGGAGGTTTAGGTTCGGGGGAGGGTTTATTAGCTGGGTTAAGCTCCTATATAGAGCCCCGGTGGCGAGTGTGGTTACGAATCGGCGGAGGTCGGAGTATTTTCGGCTGTATCGAGGGACGAGGCAGGGGTGCCCCCTGTCCCCCCTGTTGTTTGCATTAGCAATTGAACCCTTGGCCATGTCATTAAGGGAGTCTAGGAAATAGAGGGGGGTGGTCCGAGGGGGAGAGGAGCATCGAGTGTCGCTTTACGCAGATGATCTGTTGCTGTATGTGGCGGATCCAGTGGAGGGGATGGTGGAGGTCATGCAGACTCTAAGGGAGTTTGGGGATTTTTCGGGCTATAAGCTCAATGTAGGGAAGAGTGAGCTCTTTGTAGTACAGTCAGGAGACCAGGAAAGGGGGATAGACGATCTACCGTTGAGGAGGGCGGAAAGGAGCTTTCGGTACTTGGGGATCCAAATAGCTAGGAGTTGGGGGGCCCTACATAAACTTAATTTGACGAGGCTGGTGGAGCAGATGGAGGAGGACTTCAAACGATGGGACATGTTGCCGCTCTCGCTAGCGGGTCGAGTGCAGTCGGTCAAAATGGTGGTCCTCCCGAGGTTTCTTTTTGTGTTCCAGTGCCTTCCAATCGTGATCACCAAGGCCTTTTTTAAGAGGGTAGGCAGGAGCATTATGGGGTTTGTGTGGGAGAATAAGACCCCGAGGGTGAAGAGGGGGTTTCTGGAGCGCAGTAGGGACAGAGGAGGGTTGGCGCTGCCGAATCTGGGTGGCTACTACTGGGCAGCCAATGTGGCGATGATCCGTAAGTGGGTGATGGAGGGAGAGGGGGCGGCATGGAAGAGGTTGGAGATAGCGTCCTGCAAAGGAACGAACCTGGGGGCGCTGGTGACGGCACCGCTGCCGCTCTCGCCGACAAGGTACACCACAAATCCGGTGGTGGCGGCAATGCTAAAGATCTGGGGCCAGTGGAGACGGCACAGAGGTGCAATGGGAGCCTCGGTGTGGTCCCCGATCAGGGCTAACCATCGGTTTGTCCCAGGGAGGATGGAGGGGGGTTTCAGAGCTGGCATCGGGTGGGGATTAGAAGAATGGGGGACCTGTTCATTGATGGGACGTGTGCGAGCCTAGGGGCACTGGAGGAGAAGTTTGGGTTACCCCCGGGAAATGCTTTCAGGTACATGCAAGTGAGGGCGTTTGTGAGGCGACAGGTGAGGGAATTCCCGTTGCTCCCGGCACCAGAGATTCAAGATAGGGTGATTTCGGGTGTATGGGTCGGAGAGGGCAAGGTGTCGGCGATATACCAGGAGATGAAGGAAGAGGGGGAGACTTTGGTAGAGGAGCTGAAGGGTAAATGGGAGGAGGAGCTGGGGGAGGAGATTGAGGAGGGGCTATGGGCTGAGGCCCATGTAGGGTTAATTCCTCTTCTTCGTGTGCCAGGCTTAGCCTGATACAATTTAAGGTGGTTTATAGAGCGTAAGGTGGTTCATAGAGCGCATATGACGGGGGCGAGGCTGAGTAGGTTCTTTGGGGTGGAGGACAGATGTGGGAGGTGCTCAGGAAGTCCGGCAAACCATGTCCATATGTTTTGGTCATGCCCGGCACTGGAGGGGTTCTGGAGGGGAGTGGCGGGAACAGTATCTAAGGTGGTGAAAGTCCGGGTCAAGCCAAGCTGGGGGCTAGCACTGTTTGGAGTAGTGGACGAGCCGGGAGTGCAGGTGGTAAAAGAGGCCGGCATTCTGGCCTTTGCGTCCCTAGTAGCCCGGCGAAGGATCTTGCTAATGTGGAAGGAGGCGAAACCCCCCAGCATGGAGGCCTGGATAAATGATATGGCAGGGTTTATCAAGTTGTAGAGGATAAAGTTTGCCTTGAGAGGGTCTGTGCAGGGGTTCTACAGGCGGTGGCAACCGTTCCTAGACTATCTCGCGCGGAGCGTTAGATGAAGGTCGGTCAGCAGCAGCAGCCCAGGGGGTGAGGGGGGGGGGATATCTTTCGGGGAGGGGGGTGGGGGGAAGAGGGAGGGAGGGGAAGGGGGTTTATTTGGGGGGCATTCGAGCAAGAAAATACATGAACGAGCCGGAAAACTGACATGTACGGGAGGAATCCAGTGCACAAAGCTCTGTATCATATCGATTTACCATGTTCATGTCTTGCTATGTGAGCTTTCTTTCTTTTTGTTACCGGGGGTGGGGTTTGTTTGTAAGGGTGAAAAATTTTGTTTAAAAATTCTTAATAAATATATATATATTTTTTAATGACCTGGAGGAGGGCGTAGAAGGATGGGTGAGTAAATTTGCAGATGACACTAAAGTCGGTGGAGTTGTGGACAGTGGGAAGGATGTTCCAGGTTACAGAGGGACATAGATAAGCTGCAGCGCTGGGCTGAGAGGTGGCAAATGGAGTTAATGCAGAAAAGTGTGAGGTGATTCATTTTGGAAGGAATAACAGGAAGACAGAGTACTGGGCTAATGGTAAGATTCTTGGCAGTGTGGATGAGCGGAGAGATCTCGGTGTCCATGTACATAGATCCCTGAAAGTTGCCACCCAGGTTGAGAGGGTTGTTAAGAAGGCGTACGGTGTGTTAGCTTTTATTGGTAGAGGGATTGAGTTTCGGAGCCATGAGGTCATGTTGCAGCTGTACAAAACTCTGGTGCGGCCGCATTTGGAGTATTACGTGCAATTCTGGTCGCCGCATTATAGGAAGGATGTGGAAGCATTGGAAAGGGTGCAGAGGAGATTTACCAGAATGTTGCCTGGTATGGAGGGAAGATCTTATGAGGAAAGGCTGAGGGACTTTAGGCTGTTTTCGTTAGAGAGAAGAAGGTTAAGAGGTGACTTAATTGAGACATACAAGATGATCAGAGGATTGGATAGGGTGGACAGTGAGAGCCTTTTTCCTCGGATGGTGATGTCTAGCACGAGGGGACATAGCTTTAAATTGAGGGGAGATAGATATAGAACAGATGTCAGAGGTAGGTTCTTTATTCAGAGAGTAGTAAGGGTGTGGAATGCCCTGCCTGCAACAGTAGTGGATTCGCCAACACTAAGGGCATTCAAATGGTCATTGGATAGACATATGGATGCTAAGGGAATAGTGTAAATGGGCTTTAGAGTGGTTTCACAGGTCGGCGTAACATCGAGGGCCGAAGGGCCTGTACTGCGCTGTAATGTTCTATGTTCTATGAAGTCAGTGCCTGTGTGAGGGCTTGCAGATCCGTGCATAACCCCAGAGATGCGTCATTGCTCTTCTGGAGCTGCCTCTCCATGAGATTCGCCACTCTATAGAGGAAGCTATGTGCTCAGAGCTCAGAGTCACCGCAGCGCTCATGCTTCACAAGGACTCCCCATGACAGAAACCATGGCACACAGACCCTCATGTATCTCTGCCAGATCTCTACTCGCATCCGACTGCATATCCAGCATTTGCACTATGTGGACGACTCCAAATGCTCATCGTCTCCTGCTTGATTGGCACCCATTCCACAAACATTCACTCCCTCCACAAACGAGCACAGTAGCAGCAGTGTGTATCAGCTTCAAGATGCACTGCAGGAACTCACCAAGGCTCCTTAGGCAGTACCTTCCAAACCCACAACCACTACTATCTAGAAGGACAAAGGCAGTAGATACCTGGGAACACTACCCCCCCCCCCCCCAAATAGCTCAGCGGGTGTACCTATACCACATGGACTGCAGCGGTTCAAGAGGCAGCTCACGATCACCATCTCAAGGGCAATTAGGGATGCTGGCCTAGCCGCATCCTGTAAAAATGAATAAAAAATGTTAAAATCCACTTTTATTGCACTGCATATTTCTCATTGAAAACAGTTTTGTATTAATTTTATTTTCCCTTGGTTTTGTTCTAGTTTCAAATTTTGGACTTGCCTACCAATAAACGTATTTGACCTTGTCAAACTGCCTATAAAATTTGCATATCTCCCATTTCCCACATTCATTACCATGTTCTGGAATCTGACTATATTAGTACTGTCCCCTTAAGCAGGATATTAAAGTCATGTTTGCACCTACTCTATTAATGACAACTAAGCATTTCTGCATCTGTAAGTAGCATTCTGCCAATCTCACTTGGCTGCTTTGGCTGGACAGCTATCTACTGATTGTTTCTTAATTAGTGTAAATAACATGACAAGGCAGTGGGACATGTGTTAATGTGTGCCAAATAAAGCACGTTCAATTCACGTGCAATAAAGAATCAGTAGAATTCTCGTCAGAAGATTTTATTTATTGAACATTTCATGAAGTAACACCATACTATCTTATTTATATATTGTATGCAGAACTCCAATCTAATAGGGATACATTTATTGTTGGGGGTCCATGCAATGTGATATTTAATATAGATATATTTGTAGTAGCATTGAGATAGGTAGTTCTAGAAATTAAACACTGATGTAAAAATGTAAATATTATCCAGCGTTATAGCCCCAGTATCTGGCAAATAAATGACATGCCCTGCCCAGGAGAACTGGATTTGAGGTATTAGCACCTTTCGGTGGCCATGTTGGCTGCGGGGAGGAATCTGCTGTTGGACCACCTTTCTTGCCTTAAGATTTGTAGAATCTCGTAATATACTCCAGTGCTTTGAGACGCCTGCTGTAAATTGTCCAAGTCTCTGAAGCATATAAGGGTGCAGACTTGTTTCCATTCTTGAATGTAGTCACAACTACAGTACCCCTGAGATGCATTGGCATGTGTCACGCTTCCCACATGGGGGATGTGAGGTTGAACAGTCGTGCCAGTTGTGTATCTCTGCTGTACTTCACAATTTTGACTGGGATTCCATCTGTTCCAGTCATTTTATTGTTTTTCACCCATTGAATGATTTTTTTTCAACTTCCCTCGAGACTGGACCAGGAATAGAGTTTAGGACGTTCAAGTCAAAGACAGATTTTTCGTTGAAGAGTTCTGCAAAATGTTCTCTCCAGCAAACACTGACTACCTTTCTGTTCTTGATGAGCTCCCCTCCATGCTTGACTCTCAGCAGGGTGAGCCCTTGAGTGCTTAAGTCATAGATCATCTCACAAATTCGAGCTCACATGCACATAAAATGGGAGTTGGTCCTAGTAGGCATCTTATAAAGGAAATGTTTCTTTTTTCAATCAATTGCAAATTTCTTCCTGTATTGATGGTTTTGCTGATAAGATAGCCATTTTGCATTTTTGGTATTTTTTGCCTGCCACTAATTTTCTTCATTATACTTGCTGCTGCAATTTAAATCACAGCATTCAAAGTGACAAGGATGCTATTTTTTTGGGCAGTTCCAAATCGCTGCACAATTTTGATGTGGAAGAGTTTTATGAAAAGCTAATAAATGCAATAACACCTGAGCCATTTCGTCTGCATCCATTTTTACCTTGGTACCTGCATTTTTAGAAGGAGAAAAACTGCTGGAGCACAGCTCAGACCAAGTCTAACCTCTGCATCCACAGCTGCAGGCCCCATTGAAAAAAGCCTGAATGTGCCTCAGGCTAGATGCCCGGACATTGGTTTACTGCTTCATGCCAGCCACCTTCAGCTGCAAGAAAAACTCAACCATAGTACAGTGAAAGAGTGTGTGCAAATGGTCAATGGTTTGTCCATAGTTTGGAATTGTACTTCCCAGTGGGTGTTGTAATGGTAGCACAGTGGTTAGCACAGTTGCTTCACAGTTCCAGGGTCCCAGGTTCGAGTCCCACTTTGGGTCACTGTCTGTGTGGAGTCTGCACATTCTCCCCATGTGTGCTCCGGTTTCCTCCCACAGTCCAAATGTGTGCAGGTTAGGTGGATTGGCCATTCTAAATTGCCCTTAGTGTCCAAAAAAAAGGTTAGGTGAGGTTACTGGGTTACGGGGATAAAGAGGATAGGGTGGAGGCGTGGGGCTTAAGTAGGGTGCTCTTTCCAAGGGTCAGTGCAGACTCGATGGGCTGAATGGCCTCCTTCTGCACTGTAAATTCTATGATTATGGGCTGCACTGGAAATGTGTGATTCAGAAGTAAGTAGCACATTAATTATCATCTTACTCTATAGCGACGAATCATAGAATCATAGACTTTACAGTGCAGAAGGAGGCCATTCGCCCATCGAGTCTGCACTGCCCTTGGAAAGAGCACCCTACTTAAGCCTATACCTTCACCTTATCCCAGTAACCCCAATTAACTTTTTTTGGACACTAAGGGCAATTTAGCATGGCCAATCCACCTAACCTGCACATCTTCAGCCAGATGTAAGGGGTCTGGTTGACGACAAATCTCAACAAGCCTCTGTATTTTGTAGAGTCTCTCTCTGCATTAACTTATATGAACATTGTCTGCAAATTTTGATATTGTCATTCTGATTCCCAAGTCTAAATCATTTATGTAAATAGTAATAGGGCAGCATGGTGGCGCAGTGGGTTAGCCCTGCTGCCTCATGGTGCCGAGGTCCCAGGTTCGATCCCGGCTCTGGGTCACTGTCCGTGTGGAGGCTGCACATCCTCCCCGAGTTTACATGGGTTTCGCCCCCACACCCAAAGATGGCTAGGTGGATTGGCCACGCTAAATTGCCCCTTAATTGGAAAACAAAATGAATTGGGTACTCTAAATTTTTTTTTTTAATGTAAATATTAACAAACAGTGCTGCCAACATTGATCCATGTGGAACACTACTTCCTATATTTTTATAGTTTGGGTAACCTAAGAGGTTACTCTATACGGGGAGTTTCTCTCCACCTATGTCAGATCAGCAGAGAGTGCCCGACTCACTACCAACTAAAGCACCGAAAAATTAGGCTTGAAATCTATTCTTTTTAAATTAAACAAAGGCTACTTTTCAGTAAACCACTGTAGTCTGATTTTAGAAACCTGCCAAATCGTACTTGACACTAACGTAGTACAGATGGATCTGAGTCAAATTTCCTCTGCCACCATTACATGTTCAGAAACTCTACTGCTCACCTCCCACTAGATTGAAAGGTCTGACAAAGCTCTCTGATAAAACTGATCTTGAATCACCAATTCAAAGCTGCAATATAGGTGGTGAGTTATTACAGCCATGGTGTAGTACCATACTTATGTCACCCTGGAGCTGATATACTGCATTTACCTTCATCTTAAAGAAAAAACAAAGTTTTCCTGTTAATGTTGTTAAACAACATGTAGTTAATTAAGATCATATTTACTGAAATTTAAAAAACCTGAATACTATCCCAGCTGTCATCAATTAAGTATATGTGCTATCAACCTGTTATCCGAGTTGGAGTCATTGTCAGTTTTTTATTATGGCTTTGATAATTTAGCGTTTTTTTCTTTAAATTGTGATGTATTTTGGTCCATCTGTCTACAATGATACAGACACAGTTTTGTTTTAAGTCAGTCATTCCACAGTAATGGAAGAATTGTCTAGACAGTTTATACTTGCCTGTCACAACTCAAGCAACAGTTATTGCCTCAAACTGTTTTGACGTCTGCTGTGAAGGTGGCTTGATTTGGTGTGGCTTTGAAGGTGGTGTAAATCCTAACGGTAATGGTGTACTTGTAAAAAATCTGTCAACTAAACGTGTATTTTAAAGAAAGAAACATGATTCCTTTACCTTAAACTCACTGAAGTGCATGATTTTCTGTTGACGATAATTGCTATATTGTAAGAATATAAGAACATAAGAAATGGGAGTGGGGTAGACCATTTGGTCCCTTGATCCTGCTCCATTGTTCAACACAATAATGGATGGTCTACCTCAACTCCAGTTTCCACCTACTCAGCACATCTGTTGATTCCCTGAGAGATCACAGGAACACAAGAAATAGGAGCAAGAGTAGACCAAATGATCCATTGAGCCTGCCCCATCATTCAATACGATTCTGGCTGATCATGGGCTTCACCTTCACTCTTTCCCTCCCGCCCGCAATTCTCATAGTCCTTGATTCCCTGAGAGACCATGGACGCGATTCTCCACTCCCGCGCCGGTTGGGAGAGTCGCCTGGGCCGACAAAATTTCCCGCGACGCCGGTCCGACGCCCTCCCGCGATTCTCCCAAGCGGCGGGAACGGCCCCGTCGAGTTCCGCAGGCCGGAGAATCGCCCGAGACACCCAAAATGGCGATTCTCCGGCCCCCCCGCTATTCTCAGGCCCGGATGGGCCGAGCGGCCGGCCCAAAACGGCGGGTTCCCCCGGCGCCGTCCACACCTGGAACAGCGCGGGAATGCTGGGGGGGGGCGTCCTGCACCGGGGGGTACCTCAAATGTGCGGTGGCCCGCGATCGGTGCCAACCGAGCGTCGGGCCGTCCTCTCTGAAGGAGGACCTCCTTTCTTCCGCAGGCCCGCAAGATCCGTCTGCCATCTTCTTGCGGTGCGTACTCGGAGAGGACGGCCACGCATTGTGTACACCTCAATTTGATCTCCCCTCATTCTTCTAAACTCTGGAGAGTATAGGCCTGAACTGTTCAATCTCTCTTCATACGACAAACCCATCACCTCAGGAATCAACCTAGTGAACCTCCTCTGAACTGCGTCCAATGCCACTACATCTTTCTGTTGTTGTTGAGCTAATGAATGTGGCTGTATGTAATGTTTTAAAACTAATTAAGCTATTACTTCTTCATTCAATCTTAGATTAGAAAACAATATCCATATTGTGTTGTTGAACATTTTCTTTCTGGTGTTTCAGGTTCACTCCTCTCGATTATGCCTTGCTTGGGGAACATCAGGAGGTTATCCAATACATGCTGGAGCATGGAGCACTATCTATTGCCGCAATTCAAGACATTGCTGCTTCCAAAGTCCAGGCTGTTTACAAAGGTTATATGGTTCGCAAGGCTTTCCAGGAGAGAAAAAATCTTCTCATGAAACATGAACAACTGCGAAAGGATGCTGCCAAGTGAGTATAGTGTCTGAACAGTAACAAAAACAAGCTCAGGCAACCCCCCACCCCCCCCAGCTCTATTGGCTGTTGGCTTCAAACAGGTACTGGAACAAGTTGGTGAATGGCTTCCACGTCTTGTGAAAGCCCCCTTCCGACCCCTGGATGGCAAATTTGATTTTCTCCAGGTGGAGAAATTCCGACAGCCAGTCTGCAGCTTTTGGGTGATGCTGCTGATTGCCAACCAAGTTGGGCGAGTAGGGAGGCACAGGTAAGGGTGTCGGCCCCCCTCCCAATGCATAGTTCCAGCTGGTGTGATACCACAAAGACTGCCACTTTCGGTCTTGGCTCCATCCTCACCCCCACAACCTTGGACATTGCTTCAAAGAAGGCTGTCCAGAACCCGACAAGTCTGAGGCAGCCCTGATCATGTGGGCATGGTTGGCCGGGTCTCCCTGGCACCGTTCATATTTGTCCTCCCACCTCCAAGAGGAACCTGCTCGTTCAGGTTCTAGTTAGGTGTGCTCTGTGCACCACTTTCAATTACACATGTGGAGGTGGAGTTGGCTGTTCAATGTTTCACTCCAGAGTTCCCACCCTATTTCTATCCCTAGTTCTTCCTCCCATTTTTCCGTCTCCGCAGTTCCCCCCCAACTAAGTCACCTGCGTCCAACAGTTCCTCTATCATTGAGTGTCTCGGTGTCCATGGGTATGGTATTATCTCCTTGCAGAGGAAGTTCTCGACTTATAAGTGGCGCTGTTCGTCCCCGTTGAGCAGTTCAACCTTTCCATCAGTACCTCTAAGACTCTTGTTTGTTGTCTGCGTGGAAGTCCCTAACCATCAGTGTCACTCCATCCTGTTTCCAACTCTTAAGGGTGGCATCCATCGTAGCGTGGGCCTTTCGGTCAGACCGAAGTATTGTCTCAATTGGTTCCAGGTCTGAAGTGTGGCTATGAACACTGGGCACGTTGAGTGTTTGGCTAGTGGGGGGGGGGGCTACTGTTGTAGCAACGGCTCAGAGGGACGTCCCATTGCAGGAACTCCTCCATTTGTACCCATTCTGCTTTTGGTTTCTTCACCCATCCCCTCACTCTCTGCTGTGTCCACCCAGTGGTAGTATTGTACGTTTGGGAGGACCAGGCCTCCCTTACTACTGTTTTTTTGTAGGACCCTTTTGGGGATCATTGGGTCCCCTGTCAACCCCCCAAAGATGAAAGCCATGATCAATTTGTCTACTATGTTGAGGAAGTCCTTGGGGATGTAGATCGGTATGGATCCAAACAGGAAGAGAAACCTGAACAGCACGTTCATCTTGATCATCTGCACCCTCTCCACTTGGGAGAGTGGGAGTGCGTCCCACCTCTTTTTTAACTTCCTCCACCTGACTAGTCAGGTTCCAGACTTGAACAATTTGGATCCGCAAATAGCGGAATTTGCTTTGGGCTTGCTTGAAAGGCAGCCCCACCAGCTTTGCCCCTCTCCCTTTCGGGTTCCCCAGCAAGATTTCACTTTTGCTCAGGTTGAGTTTGCAATCTGCGAAGGTCTCAAACTCTTTCAAGAGCTTCATGATCTTTTCCAAGCTGTCTTGCGAGTCTGAGAGGTAGAGGAGCCGGTCATCTGCATAGAGTGAATCGCTGTGCTCTCCGTCCCCACTCTGGATCCCCTTGCAATTTTTTGCCAGTCCAAAGGTGAGTTTTTTGCCAGCAGCTCAATTGCTAGGGCGAATAGAAGCGGGGACAGCGGAATGAAAAGGGGACTGGAATCGATGGAAGAAATGCCTTGTGCCCCTGTGCAGCTGGAAGTATTTGGAGCTGGTGGTGTTGGTCTGTACGCTCACCATAGGGGCGTTGCACTGGAGTCTCATCCAGGAAGTGAACCCTGTTCCCAGCCTAAACTGGTCGAGTACCTCAATGAGGTATTTCCACTCAGCTTTTCTAAGGTATTTTCTGGGCCCAGGGAGAAGATCACCCCTGGTGTTCTCTCTCCAGATGGGGGTCATTATCATGTTCAGCGGGCGCCTGATATTCACTATTAACTGCCTATCCTGACAAAGTCTGTCCAAACTTTTGCCACCACCTCTGATATGGAATTCTCCAGTCCCTTGGCCAGGATTTATGTGTCTACATTGAGCAGCTAGTTGGGTCTGTAGGATGCACATTCAGTCGGATCTGAACCCAACGTGGTTCAGATGAAAACCATCCCATTGGTACAGCTCCCGCTTGCCCCATCATGATGCAATGCGCCAAGAATTGAAATCTATTTTTCCAACATCAATCTTTGAACTCTCTGATCTTATTTACTCATACCAATTTGTTCATGACTCAATTAGTATTTCTGACATTATTACTTTTGATGTTCTGCATTCTATTTAACTCCTAGCTGCTCATGCTTCCTCAGCAGAACCTCTTTCCTCGTTCTACCTATGTCTTAGGTACCAAAGTATACTATGGCAATTGGATCCTCCCCCTCACTGTAAGTTCATCTCCAGATCAGATAAGATGTCCCAAACCCTGGCACCGCTCAGGGCAGCACAGCCATCTGGACTCTCATTCTTGGCTGCAGAGAACTATCTATTCTCCTGGCTATACTGTCTCCTCCTACTACTACATTCCTACTAACTCTTCCCACTTGAATAGTTTCCTGTATCATGGTGCCATGATCAGTTTGCTCATTCACCCTGCAGCCATTACTTTCCTTCATACCTCAAACCTGTTGGACAATTGCAATGGCTGAGTTTCCTCCACTTCTAACTTCCCCATTCCCTTACCTTCCTCGATAATAGTCGCACCCGCCTGTCCCTGACCACTGACCAAACCAGAATACCCTATTCTAAGTGGTGTGACCACCTCCTGGAACAAAGTGTCCAGGTAACTTTCCACCTCCCTGAGGCATTAGTGTCTGCAGCTCGACCTCCAGCTCAATGACTGACCTGAATGAAGCTCCTCAAGCTGCAGACTTAATGCAGACATATTTGCCTTGGATCACACTGCTGTGCAGGATGTCCCACATTCTGCGGTCACAACATACCATCTGCCTTGCCATCTTTATTATGTGTTAATTTATTTATTTTTCTTAATTAGTTTAAGTAAATGAACTCTTCTACTCCCACTAAGTTTTATTTCCACTAGCAAAGTATTAACACAAATAAATTATTACAATTACTAATAAATTACACATATTTTGAAACAAAAACGAACAAAATACTCACCAATTAATCATTTATGTGTTTTCCTTTAATTTTTCTCCAAATGCAATCAGTCCAGAACTGGACTGGATAGCTCGTTAAGCCTCTCGCTAGGTCTCCACCTTGTGCTCTTTAAGCTTCTTGCAAGTTCTCCCCTTTGTGCTCTTTAAGCTTCTTGCTAGTTCTTCCACTTGTGCTCTTTAACCTTTCGCTAGGTCTCCCCCTTGTGCTGTTTAAGCCTTTTGTTAGGTCTCCCCCTTGTGCTCTTTAAGCTTCTTGCTAGTTCTCCCCCTTGTGCTCTTTACTCTTCTTGCTAGTTCTTCCACTTGTGCTCTTTAACCTTTCGCTAGGTCTCCCCCTTGTGCTGTTTAAGCCTTTTGTTAGGTCTCCCCCTTGTGCTCTTTAAGCTTCTTGCTAGTTCTCCCCCTTGTGCTCTTTAAGCTTCTTGCTAGTTCACCCCCTTGTGCTCTTTAAGCCTCTCGCTAGGTCTTCCCCTTGTGCTCTTTAAGCCTCTCGCTAGGTCTCCCCCTTGTGCTCTTTAAGCTTCTCGCTAGGTCTTCCACTTGTGCTCTTTAAGCCTCTTGCTAGGTCTCCTCCCTTGTGCTCTTTAAGCCTCTTGCTAGATCTCCTCACTTGTGCTCTTTAAGCTTCTTGCTAGTTCTCCCCCTTGTGCTCTTTAAGCCTCTCGCTAGGTCTTCCCCTTGTGCTCTTTAAGCCTCTCGCTAGGTCTCCCCCTTGTGCTCTTTAAGCTTCTCGCTAGTTCTCCCCCTTGTGCTCTTTAAGCCTCTTGCTAGGTCTTACACTTGTGCTCTTTAAGCCTCTTGCTAGATCTCCTCACTTGTGCTCTTTAAGCCTCTTGCTAGGTCTCACCCTTGTGCTCTTTAAGCTTCTCGCTAGTTCTCCCCCTTGTGCTCTTTAAGCCTCTTGCTAGGTCTTCCACTTGTGCTCTTTAAGCCTCTTGCTAGGTCTCCTCCCTTGTGCTCTTTAAGCCTCTTGCTAGGTCTCACCCTTGTGCTCTTTAAGCTTCTCGCTAGGTCACCTCCCTTGTGCTCTTTAAGCCTCTTGCTAGGTCTTCCACTTGTGCTCTTTAAGCCTCTTGCTAGGTCTCACCCTTGTGCTCTTTAAGCCTCTCGCTAGGTCTCCTCCCTTGTGCTCTTTAAGCCTCTCGCTAGTTCTCCCACTTGTGCTCTTTAAGCATCGCGCTAGGTCTCCTCCCTTGTGCTCTTTAAGCCTCTCGCTAGGTCTTCCCCTTGTGCTCTTTAAGCCTCTCGCTAGGTCTCCTCCCTTGTGCTCTTTAAGCCTCTTGCTAGTTCTCCCCCTTGCGCTCTTTAAGCCTCTTGCTAGTTCTCCCCCTTGTGCTCTTTAGCCTCTTGCTAGGTCTTCCATTTGAGCTCTTTGAGCCTCTCGCCAGGTCTTCCCCTTGTGCTCTTTAAGCCTCTCGCTAGGTCTCCTCCCTTCTGCTCTTTAAGCCTCGCTAGTTCTCCCCCTTGTGCTCTTTAAGCCTCTTGCTAGGTCTTCCACTTGAGCTCTTTAAGCCTCTTGCTAGGTCTCCCCCTTGTGCTCTTTAAGCCTCTCGCTAGTTATTACCCTTGTGCTCTTTCAGCCTCTTGCTAGGTCTCCACCTTGTGCTCTTTAAGCCTCTCGCTAGGTCTTCCCCTTGTGCTCTTTAAGCCTCTCGCTAGTTCTTCCCCTTGTGCTCTTTCAGCCTCTTGCTAGGTCTCCACCTTGTGCTCTTTAAGCCTCACGCTAGGTCTCCACCTTGTGCTCTTTAAGCCTCTCGCTAGGTCTCCACCTTGTGCTCTTTAAGGCTCTCGCTAGGTCTCCCCCTTGTGCTCTTTAAGCCTCACGCTAGGTCTCCCCCTTGTGCTCTTTAAGCTTCTCGCTAGTTCTCCCCCTTGTGCTCTTTAAGCCTCTTGCTAGGTCTTACACTTGTGCTCTTTAAGCCTCTTGCTAGATCTCCTCACTTGTGCTCTTTAAGCCTCTTGCTAGGTCTCACCCTTGTGCTCTTTAAGCTGCTCGCTAGTTCTCCCCCTTGTGCTCTTTAAGCCTCTTGCTAGGTCTTCCACTTGTGCTCTTTAAGCCTCTTGCTAGGTCTCCTCCCTTGTGCTCTTTAAGCCTCTTGCTAGGTCTCACCCTTGTGCTCTTTAAGCTTCTCGCTAGGTCACCTCCCTTGTGCTCTTTAAGCCTCTTGCTAGGTCTTCCACTTGTGCTCTTTAAGCCTCTTGCTAGGTCTCACCCTTGTGCTCTTTAAGCCTCTCGCTAGGTCTCCTCCCTTGTGCTCTTTAAGCCTCTCGCTAGGTCTTCCCCTTGTGCTCTTTAAGCCTCTCGCTAGGTCTCCTCCCTTGTGCTCTTTTAGCCTCTTGCTAGTTCTTCCCCCTTGTGCTCTTTAAACCTCTTGCTAGTTCTCCCCCTTGTGCTCTTTAGCCTCTTGCTAGGTCTTCCATTTGAGCTCTTTGAGTCTCTCGCCAGGTCTTCCCCTTGTGCTCTTTATGTCTCTCGCTAGGTCTCCTCCCTTCTGCTCTTTAAGCCTCGCTAGTTCTCCCCCTTGTGCTCTTTAAGCCTCTTGCTAGGTCTTCAACTTGAGCTCTTTAAGCCTCTTGCTAGGTCTCCCCCTTGTGCTCTTTAAGCCTCTCGCTAGTTCTTACCCTTGTGCTCTTTCAGCCTCTTGCTAGGTCTCCACCTTGTGCTCTTTAAGCCTCTCGCTAGGTCTTCCCCTTGTGCTCTTTCAGCCTCTTGCTAGGTCTCCACCTTGTGCTCTTTAAGCCTCACGCTAGGTCTCCACCTTGTGCTCTTTAAGCCTCTCGCTAGGTCTCCACCTTGTGCTCTTTAAGCCTCTCGCTAGGTCTCCCCCTTGTGCTCTTTAAGGCTCTCGCTAGGTCTCCCCCTTGTGCTCTTTAAGCCTCACGCTAGGTCTCCACCTTGTGCTCTTTAAGCCTCTCGCTAGGTCTCCCCCTTGTGCTCTTTAAGCCTCACGCTAGGTCTCCCCCTTGTGCTCTTTAAGCCTCTCGCAAGTTCTCCCCTTTATGCTCTTTAAGCCTCTCGCTACGTCTCCCTCTTGTGCTCTTTAAACGTCTCGCCAGGTCACTCCTTCTCTTGCTTGTTTAAGCCTCCTGCTGGGGCTTTCCCTGTTGTGCTCTTTTAGCCTTTTGCTGTATTGCTCCTTTTTACGCTTTGAAGCCTGATAACCAAGAGAGCCTTCCCAACCAGAGTTGGGTGATATGAAAACTCCTCTTTGTGAATACCACGGCAAACTTAAACTTAAAACTTGTGTAAAGTTCAACTTGTTCAGCTTCCCTGCCAGGTCCTATTTTCTCAGTTCTCAAATGGCCAGCATTCCAGGGGAGGACAAAGCCAAAGGTTGAAAAACACACAGAAGCTGTCCTTGAAACGCGGCTGCATTGACATGATTGAGGCAGTTCCCAAGTCTATCTCTGCCAGAACAAGAATTGAACACATGCTGCTCGCATTATTCTGAACCACACACAAGCTACCTAGCCAACTGAGCTAAACAGCCCCTATGAATAACATCTTGGATGGTAAAACAGCTTGATAACGTGACATAATGCTACAGTCAGAGTTATTTGCTATATACTTGTTGAGATCCGGGAAACCTTTGACCCCTATAAATAAATCCTGAAAACCAATGTATCAAAATCTATTGAAAGGAAATGGCTGGTTGTGTTTTAAATTCATAGAATCATACAATAATTATAGCACAGAAGAGGTTGTTTCTGTGCTGGCTTTCCAAAGGAGTAATTCACCTGCACAGTCCTCTGTTTCAGGTAATAATCCAAATCCCTCTTGAATGCCGTGATTAAACTGCCTCCACCAGACTTTCAGGCAGTGCATTCCAGATCTTAGTCACTCAATGCACGGAAAAGTTTATCTTCATGCAACTATTGCTTCTTTTGTCAATTGCTTTATATCTGTGCCCTCTCATTCTCAATTCTTCCACCAATGGGAACAGTTTTTCCTGATGTACTCTGTCCAGACCCCTAATGATTTTGAATTTCTCTATCAAATCTCCTAAACCTCTCCAAGGAAAAGAGCCCCAACTTTCCCAATCTATCTACGTAACTGAAATTTCTCATCTCTGGAGCCATTCTCTTGAATATTTTCTTCACCTCATCTAACGACTTTGCATCCTTCCTAAAATGTGTTGTTCAGCACTGGACACAATACGCTAGTTGAGGCCAAACTAATGTTTTATACAAGTTTAAAATAATTTCCTTGCTTTTCTACTCTTTGCCCCTATTGATAAACCCCAAGTTTTATTAATCATCCTCTTAGCTTTTCCTGCCATCTTCAAGATATATATGCAGGTGCTTCTGCACCCACTTCAGAATTGTACCCTTTATTTTATACGGGGGCGGGAGGGATTTCTGTGCCCCCGTGGCATGTTTCTCTGCAGCAGGAAGTGGCCCTCTGTTTGCCGGCGGCAGGATATTCTTGTCCTGTCGCTGTCAATGGGATTTCCCATTGAATCCACCTCCTGCCGTCGGAGAAACCCACAGCAGGGGTCCACTGTCAGCGGGACCGGAAGATCCCGCTGGTGAGAATGACCAGAAACCCCCCCCCCCCCCCCACCATTGTCTCTCCATGTTTGATCAAAATGATTCACTTCACACTTTTATGAATTAAATTTAATCTGTTACTTGTCCCCTCGCCTTCCCTAATTCATCAACATGCCTATGTCCTTTTGAAGTTCTGAACGATCCTGCTCACTGATCACACTACATCCAAGTTTTGTATGTTTGCTAATTTTGAAATGATGCCCTTTACACCAAGTTCTAGGTTATTAGCATATATCAGGAAGAGCAGGCATCTTAATACAAACCCCTGAGAAGCTGCACTATAAACTTCCATCCAGTTTGAAAAACAACTACTTTTTGTCACTCAGCCAATTTCATATCCATGTTGCTATTGTCACCTTTTATTTCACAAGCTCTAACTTTGCTCACAAGTTTGTTATGTGGCACTTTTGGAAAGCCATGTACATCAACAACATTATCACCATCAACCCTCTCGGTTACCTCTTTAAAAAATTTAAGCAGCTTAGTTAAACTTGATTTTCCAAAGGGCGGCACGGTGTAACAGTAGTTAGCACTGCTGCCTACGGCACTGAGGACCCGGGCTCAATTCTGGCTTTGGGTCATTGCCCGTGAGGAGTTTGCACATTCTCCTCGTGTCTGCGTGGGTTTCACCCCCACAACCCAAAGATGTGCAGGGTAGGTGGATTGGCCACGTTAAATTGCGCCTTAATTAGAAAACAATAATTGGGTACTCTAAATTTATTTTTTTTAAACTTGATTTTTCCTTAACAAATCTGTGCTGGTTTTCCTTCATTAACCTGCATTTGCCCAAGTGACTTTCAATTCTGTCCTGAATTATTGTTTTCAAGCGCTTCCCCATCACAGAGGTTAAATTGACTAACCTGTAGTTCCTGAGCTTATCTTTACACCCTTTTTTGAACAAGGGTGTAACATTTGAAACTACCTTTGAGTCTAATGTTTAAAAATTTATGACCAGTAACTCCTCAATTTCCACTCTCACTTCACTGAGTATCCTTTGAATCATCTCATCCAAACCTGGTGCCTTTTCGAATTTGAGGCCATACCGTCTATCTAAGGGCTGGTTTAGCACAGGGCTAAATAGCTGGCTTTGAAAGCAGACCATGGCAGGCCAGTAGCGCGGGTTCAATTCCCATACCAGTCTCCCCGAACAGGCACCGGAATGTGGCAACTAGGGGCTTTTCACAGTAACTTCATTTGAAGCCCACTTGTGACAATAAGCGATTTTTATTTCATTTCAATACCTTCTGCTTATCAATTTTAAATTCTTCTAGTATCTAAATTATTTCCTCTTTCAGTATGACCTGTGTGCATCTTCTTCCTCAGTAAAGATACATGCAAAGTATTCATTTAATACCTCCGCTATGCCTCCATGTGTAAATCATGAATTTGACGACTTTGAGTCAAATCCTGAGTGAAATACTTGTCCCACCCATCCCTTCCACAACCTAACCTGATCCTTCACCTGGAGGTGCATCTCCTGCAGAAAAATCACCTCCACCTTCAAATTCCTCAGGTGCGCAAAAACACGGGACCTCTTAATCTGCCTGTTTAACCCTTGGATGTCCCACATCAGGGGCAAAATTCTCTGTTATCGGCGGAAAGTCCGCCGATCGGCGCAGAAAACGGCGCAAATCCCACTTGCGTCACGTCATAAAAATGGGACGATAGTCTCCGGCCCGAAATGGGCTAGCAGCGACGTAACGGGATCCGCGCTTGCGCAGTGGTTCACGCCGTGCAGCGTCATACGCGCTGCACGGCGTGACGGCTCATAAGGCCGCGCAGCTCCCCCCCCACCCGACCGCAACACCCGACCGCAACACCCGACTGGATGGCTGGCCGTCGCTCAGCCCCGAGGTTCGAGTCACGCGATGTGGAGACGCTCCTGGACGCGGTGGAGCAGAGGAGGGACGCCCTGTATCCCGGGCACGGCCGCAGAGTTGCCCCATGCCACAGCCGGCGTCTGTGGAGGGAAGTGGCAGAGGCCGTCACCGCTGTGGCCCTGACACCACGGACAGGCACCCAGTGCCACAAGAAGGTGAACGACCTCGTCAGAGCAGGCAGGGTGAGCCTCCCCCATATCCCCCCGCCCACATATCCCCCATATCCCCCCTCCCCATATCCCCCCTCCCCCATATCCCCCCTCCCCCATATCCCCCATATCCCCCCTCCCCATGTCCCCCCTCCCCCATATCCCCCCTCCCCCATATCCCCCCTCCCCCATATCCCCCCTCCCCCATATCCCCCCTCCCTCATATCCCCCTCCCCCATATCCCTCATATCCCCCTCCCCATATCCCCCATACCCCCCCCTCCCCATATCCCCCCTCCCACATATCCCCCATATCCCCCCTCCCCCATATCCCCCATATCCCCCCCTCCCCCATATCCCCCATATACCGCCCTCCCCCATATCCCCCCTCCCCCATATCCCCCATATCCCCCCCTCCCCCATATCCCCCTCCCCCATATCCCCCATCCCCATATCCCCCCTCCCCCATATCCCCCCTCCCCCATATCCCCCCTCCCCCATATCCCCCCTCCCCCATATCCCTCATATCCCCCCTCCCCCATATCCCCCATATCCCCCCTCCCCATATCCCCCCTCCCACATATCCCCCCTCCCCCATATCCCCCATATCCCCCCTCCCCATATCCCCCCTCCCCCATATCCCCCATATACCCCCTCCCCCATATCCCCCCTCCCCCATATCCCCCCTCCCCATATCCCCCCTCCCCATATCCCCCATCCCCATATCCCCCCCTCCCCCATATCCCCCCTCCCCATATCCCCCCCCTCCCCCATATCCCCCCTCCCCCATATCCCCCTCCCCCATATCCCCCCCTCCCCCATATCCCCCCTCCCCCATATCCCCAAGTGAATCCAGCCCTAACCTTAACCTCTGCAATGCACGCGCAACCGATGGCGTGCATTCATATACCTGCCTAACACTGTTGCCTTTTACCCCTGCCACCACCCCCCCCCCACAGGAGAAGCGCGCACACAACAATAGGGAGCATGTGAGGACTGGAGGAGGGCCCGCTGATGAGAGGCCACTGACCGTACACGAGGAAAGGGCCCTGGAACTGGCTGGCGGACCTGAGGACCGGGAGGTTGCTGATGCAGAGGTCGGGGGCCCACCAGCAAGTGAGCCACCGACAGCCCGTCCCCATATCCCCCTCCCCTATATCCCCCTCCCCCGTATCACCTGATCACTGCCTGATGTCTAACCATGCATGCTTCATTGTGTATCGCAGGACCAAACGTCCAGGCACCCATCCCCGCAGATGCACACCGCCCGCAGGATGCCCCTCGGAGACCACAGGAGACGGAGAGACCCGCACCCTCCAGCATGCGACGCCCGCAGGATGCCCCTCGGAGACCACGGGAGACGGAGAGACCCGCACCCTCCAGCATGCGACGCCCGCAGGATGCCCCTCGCACACCACGGGACACGGAGAGACCCGGACCCTCCAGCATGCGACGCCTGCAGGATGCCCCTCGGAGACCACGGGAGACGGAGAGACCCGGACCCTCCAGCATGCGATTCCCCGCAGGATGCCCCTCGCACACCACGGGAGACGGAGAGACCTGGACCCTCCAGCATGCGACGCCCGCAGGATGCCCCTCGGAGACCACGGGAGACGGAGAGACCCGGACCCTCCAGCATGCGACGCCCGCAGGATGCCCCTCGCACACCACGGGAGACGGAGAGACCTGGAGCAACAGGGAGACGACACCCCCGTCACGTGCGGGAGCGACCACCCAGCGATGAGGGGGGCAGCCACAGGCCCCCGTCACATCCGAGCCAGGACACCACTACCCAGGACACCACTACCCAGGACACCACTACCCAGGACACCACTACCCAGGACACCCCTACCCGGGACAGCACTACCCAGGACACCCCTACCCGGGAAGACGAAATACCGGACAGTGACTCAGAGTGGATGGGTGGAGACGAACCCCCACTCCAAAGTGCCATGGAGTCAGAGTGGGACGAAGAGCACGACACAACGCCACTGCTGTCACCAACACCCTCCACCATCGCAGAAAGACTCACCACGGTTGGGCACTTTAGTGATGAGGCGTCTGGTACACTCACTGGTGCGCACAACACAGCCGTCCCGGTGCAGCAGGTGGAGGTAGGAGCAGCAGAGGGACCGGGCGGTCGGAGGGCAGCCCAGGCCAAGCGAACATCTGCCGCCCAGATGGATCCCGGGTTCCTGCAGTTACCACACCCACACATAGATCCGATGCAACCACCGACCCGGAGACGAGCGAAGAGGGTGACGGGCGGCTGCGGTCGCAGGTGGAGGAGTCCACCCGCGTCCAGGAGCTGGGAGTGGTCCCGGTCATGCGTGCCACCCAGGCTGACACCGCACGGGTGGCGTCCGCGGTGGAGGCAATGGTTGCGACGGTGTCAGACATGGGGACCGGTTTGCGAGGCCTGGGCCCTTCCGTGCAGGCGGCGTCTGTGGCCCAGGAAATGGCTGCCCTCTCACAGGAGGCCATGAGCCAGTGCCAGCGCCAGATGGCAGAGGCGCTCAACGCCATAGCCCAGTCTCTGCAGGCCATGGCCCAGTCTCTGCAGGCCATGGCCCAGTCTCAGCAGGCCATCGCTGAGGGCATCGGCGCCAGTGGCCATGTGCGAGCCGGCGTCGCACTGTCACAGACAGGGGTTGCCAACACCCTGGGCTCCATGGCTGCAAACCTGCAGACCCCTGTCGATACCAGCACGGGCCTCCAGGACTGGCAGCGCCAGATGTCGGGGGGGCGTCGGATGGCCAGTACGTTCGCATCCCCCACCCATGTAGAGGCCTGGGGGCCATCGGGCACCCCGAGGGAGGAGGAGGTGGTGTGGTCCGTCCCGGCTCCCTCTGTAGGGGAGGTCCCGGTACACCGCGACACCTCGGACTCCCCCCCCTTCCGTCCCAGGTGCATCGGGTGGGCAACGGGCAGGACAGGCTGGCAGCTCGCCATCCCAGTCGCCCGGGCCGCAGCCTGGCCCATCTAGGCCAGGACGCCCCAGGAAACGGCCGCCAAAGGGATCCAGTGTCAGAGGGCAGGAATCACAGGAGTCCACCTCCAGTTCTGCTGTACCGTCTGGGGAACCACGTAGACGTAGTCAAAGGGCCCGTAAGGCCAAACAATTAGACACTGAGTAAGTTGGCACGGGTGCAGGGCACAGATGAGTTTTAGGGGCTAGGGCACGTGCATGAACTCCTTTGGTTATTAAAGTCAATGTTACACCTACCGAAGCTGCCTTTGTGCTCTGTCCAAAGTGTGGTGCCATCATGCGGTGGTCGCAGACCACCTGTACGTTAAATCGAATAGGTCCCCTTCCTATTAGTGAACACGGCCCTGTTATCTGCAGGTGGCCGCACGGCGACGTGCATCCCATCGATCGCGCCCTGGACCATGGGGAACCCGGCCACGGCAGAGAAGCCCACGGCCCGGGCATCTTGGCTGGCCCGGTCCACGGGGAAGCGGATGTAGCGGTGCGCCATGGCATAAAGGGCATCTGTCACTGCCCGGATGCACCGGTGCACCGATGTCTGCGATATGCCGGACAGGTCCCCACTCGGTGCCTGGAATGACCCCGTTGCATAAAAGTTCAGGGCCACCGTAACCTTGACGGACACGGGGAGAGGGTGTCCCCCGCCAGTGCCACGCGGTGACAGATGTGCCAGCAGGTTGCAGATGTGTGCCACGGTTTCCCGGCTCATCCGGAGTCTCCTGCATTCCCGGTCCGTGAGGTCCTGGTATGACTGCCGGGGCCGGTACACACGGGGCGCCCTCGGGTGCCTCCGTTGCCGTGGGGCCGCGACGTCCTCCTCCCCCTCCTCGTCCTGTCGGTCAGGTGTCCCTCCAGCCTGGGCGGCTGCCGCCTGCCCCTCTGCGGCAGCCTGCGCCGCCTCTCTGGCACGCTCCTCCTCCTCCTCATCCAGGGCAACATAGACATGAGCGGCTGCCACCACGGCGGCCAACATCGCTGGATGATCTGAAAACATGACGGCCTGGTGGGGGGGAGGGGAACGACGACATGTCATCATTGCCCATATCCCCTCCTCCCCCCAGCCAGGTGGCATGGACCGCATGGGTCCAACTGTTGGAGGCTGGCACCTGGCCAGGTGGACCAACTCATTTGCCCTCCCATCACCCTCCTCGGCACGGACCCCCTCCCCAACCTCCACCCCAGCACGGACCCCTCCTCCCCAACCTCCACCCCGGCACGGACCCTCTCCCCAACCTCCACCCCAGCACGGACCCCCCCAACCCCCAACCTCCACCCCGGCACGGACCCCCCCAACCCCCAACCTCCACCCCAGCACGGACCCCCTCCCCAACCTCCACCCCAGCACGGACCCCCCCCCCCAATCCCCAACCTCCACCCCGGCACGGACCCCCTCCAACCCCCAACCTCCACCCCGGCACGGACCCCCCCCAACCCCCAACCTTCACCCCAGCACGGACCCCCTCCCCAACCTCCACCCCAGCACGGACCCACCCCCAACCTCCACCCCGGCACGGACCCCCTCCCCAACCTCCACCCCAGCACGGACCCCCCCCCCCAACCCCCAACCTCCACCCCGGCACGGACCCCCTCCAACCTCCACCCCGGCACGGACCCCCCCAACCCCCAACCTCCACCCCAGCACGGACCCCCTCCCCAACCTCCACCCCAGCACAGACCCCCCCAACCCCCAACCTCCACCCCGGCACGGACCCCCTCCAACCCCCAACCTCCACCCCGGCACGGACCCCCCCAACCCCCAACCTTCACCCCAGCACGGACCCCCTCCCCAACCTCCACCCCAGCACGGACCCACCCCCAACCTCCACCCCGGCACGGACCCCCTCCCCAACCTCCACCCCAGCACGGACCCCCCCCAACCCCCAACCTCCACCCCGGCACGGACCCCCTCCAACCTCCACCCCGGCACGGACCCCCCCAACCCCCAACCTCCACCCCAGCACGGACCCCCTCCCCAACCTCCACCCCAGCACAGACCCCCCCAACCCCCAACCTCCACCCCGGCACGGACCCCCTCCAACCCCCAACCTCCACCCCGGCACGGACCCCCCCCAACCCCCAACCTCCACCCCAGCACGGAGCCCCTCCAACCCCCAACCTCCACCCCAGCACGGACCCCCTCCCCAACCTCCACCCCAGCACGGACCCCCCCCCAACCCCAACCTCCACCCCGGCACGGACCCCCTCCAACCCCCAACCTCCACCCCGGCACGGACCCCCTCCAACCCCCAACCTCCACCCCGGCACGGACCCCCCCCAACCCCCAACCTCCACCCCGGCACGGACCCCCTCCCAGCACTCCCCCGGAGCCCAGCCTACTCTAACCACCCCCCCCGCCCCCCGCCGCACACACACACACACAAGCCGAGACACATCTCTCCTCACGCAATCAGTCTGCGGCCACGCCATTTCCTGCCCAGAGCCAACCCCCCAGGCCGTCATTCACCTCCTCGCTGGTCGGCATGAGCCTGGAGCACCGGGTCACGCCGATGAAAAGGAGGTTTGATTCACGTCGACGTGAACGGTCATCACGTCGACGGGACTTCGGCCCATCCGGAAGGGAAAATATCGGCAGGCCGAAAATCGGCTGCCTTGCGCAGACCCGTGACATTCTCCGCGGCAGCGGCGCCATTAACGCCCCGCCGACTTTTCTCCCTTCGGAGACTTCGGCGGGGGCGGGATTCACGGCGGCCAACGGCCATTCTCCGACCCTCTGGGGGGTCGGAGAATGACGCCCCAGATCTCTCAACGGAGGATTTTGCCTCCATTCCCTTCTACCGTCCGCCATTACCCCCCATCGGTTTTACCTCATTTAATACCGCCCTGAACCAGGCTGTTATGGGTCCGGGTTTACAGAACCCCAAAGTGTTTCATGGAGCTCAACCGACCCACAACGTTTCATAGATTGTGGTATGGGAAGCACACAGCGTACTCTCCAGGTGTGATACAGCAGAAATGGACACGTGGTTTTTAAAACAAAACAATGTATATTCTATGAACTCAAGTTAACCTTTTAAAAACAAACATTGAATATCTTAACACCCATTACTTCAAAGATAACCCCAAAAGACTACAACACTAAATAATCCTTCAAACTGTTCCTTTAAACATCCAAAAGACTTCAAACCTTCAAAAAATAGGAGCACATTAGGTTACATTCAATATAGTGTTTCTTCATGCAGCTCACAGCAAAACACGCAGACACTCCCAGCTTCGTTCTCAAACTGAAAATCAAAAAGCAGAAGTGAGCTCAGCTCCCCCCACCCTCTGATATCACTTCAGTAATATGATCAGCTCCATTTCTTAAAGGCACATTGCTTAAACATCCATTTCTTAAAGGTACTCTCACATGACAGGACCCATCCAAGATGGCCTCCCTCTCCACCCATGGCCGCGCTCAGTCTCCAAATCTGCCACGTCGCAATCCCCTCTCCCCAGCATGGAAACTCCCACTCGAAGGCCGCCCACACGCCCCTCCTCCCAACGGTCCCCCTTACCCACCTGAATACCCCCCAGCCACCCACCGCTTGCCCATTAAACAAAAAAAAAACAGTTGCAAGTCACCTCCTCCCCAAGTAGCGAAACCCCACAAAAGGCGGATGGGGGGGGAGGCGATCACCTACTTACAAACTTACAACTCCCCAAGAAAATTCCCACCCTCCAGCAACACAAAACAGTCATAAAATTCCAACCTTTGCAGAATTAGCTCCTCCATCTCACCCCAACTCTCAGTTCTCCCCCAGTTCATGGTCTGTTATAAAGTCATTGGCCTCCTCTGGCATCTCAAAGTAATACTTCTGACCCAAAGTTTTCCTTCAATACAGCATGGCCTTGCCCCGTTGAATCCAGCACGCCTCTTCGCCAGCTCTGCACCAGTGTACTGTTACATTTGATCAAAATTCCCCTCCCATTCACAGTCTCACTTCTCCCTTGCCAACCTTAGAATTTTCTCCTTCTCCACGAACATGTGCAACCACACAATCACCGCCCAAGGTGGCTTCCCCACCCTCGGCTTCTGCCTTAAGGAGCTGTGGGCCCGGTCCACCTCTGGGGCCTTGTCTAGCACCTTCTCTTCCACCATCCCGACCAGCATCCTCGACACATACTTCTTGACGCTTGTTCCTTCCTTGCAGACCCACAATTCGCAGGTTCTGCCGCCTGGACCTGTTCTCCTGTTCCTCCACCTTCACTCGCAGCAACTTGCATAGACCCCTCAGGATCCCCACCTCCGCCTCCAAAGACACAATCCAACCGCTCTGGTCGGACACCACCTTCTCCACCTCGCGTATCGTCGCCCCTTGCACCTTGAGACACTTCTCTACCAGGCCATTGATCCTCGCAGAGATGCTACTGCTCCCTCCATGGCCTTTGACCAGCCGCCATGCATCTCCTTCCTTTGCTGCTGAAATTCCTCCTTGATGAATTAGAATGCTCCAATTGGGGCTTTCCCACTGACGCCAACCCTTCCCTCTCCGCCATTCTCGCAAGAGTTGCTGCGCCACAGGTCCCCTCCAATTCCTTAACCAGGTCTTAACTATTTTTTGCCCGGTCTGGTAGCCAGTAGACATATTTATCTTGGGGAGAACCTCTCCTTCTCAATCTTCTGCACCATGTTTCTGCCAGAGTTACCCCGCTAACGGGTATAAATTGCCCAAACCAACACTTTCGTGGCAGAGCTGCCCTTTGTGCGACCACTCACTCCATGGCCGTCCTGGGAAGCCCTGTTTTTTCACCACCTTAATCACTGTACTTTAAGAGACCAGTGTACATGCACACCAAGGGCTTTCTGATCCTCTTGTGCTTCCTAGGATCCTGCCGTTTATCATGTATTCCCTTGCCTTGTTTGTCCTGCCCAAGTGCATTCTCTTAAGCTGCGGAGTAACCACATCTATAAACATGCTATCCACAAAGGTCTTGGCCCCATCGATACGCAGCAGTGATGCCAGCTACTGCTCAAGCTCTGAAACCTAGAGACCAAGCTGCTTCAACTGATGACACATCTGCGTATATGGTTATCCAGGACACAAGAAGCATCCCAGAGTACCCACATAGCACACAATGTCCATTTAAGAGGTTGGAGCTGCCCTTTCATTCCTGTCTATTTGATAATAAAGCTTACCACTACTAATGAACCTTACTACTGAAAAAAAAATCATGACCCACCAGTTACTCATTTCCTTTCTGTTACTGTCAATTAAGTTAACTGAATGTTTTTCTTAACTCTTTCTTTTTAGTTGAAATGTTTAACTTCCCAGCTCCTTAGACTAACTCCAACTTTGGAGAAAGCGAAACAAAGCTACAAAACTCACCAGTCAATCAACGCACGGCCTTCCTGAGATGTCGCAGTTATTTTTCTCCCCTCACTTTTTTGAACTCAAGCATGCCCCATGCTGCTTGAGCTGCCAAGTCCCTCTCCAGGTAAGGCCTCCAGCCTGGATCTTAATTTATCTTCTCCCCAGTACATCCAATTCCTTAATGGTCCTCCACTTCTGGACTCTCTCTTTGGAATGTCATCGTGATCAGTCCAGGCCGCTGAAATACCAATCCAGCAGCATAACCACTAACATCCCAAAATTTAGTAGTGTTGTATTAATTAATTACTTATTTCACACTAACCTTTTTTGCCACATTTACATTCACAATACTGAGATTAGTAATTCATCATGTGGAGAATCAAGATCACAAACTTATACTTTACCATTCTAAATTGTGTTGGACCTCGTACTATTTTGTTTATCAAGAAAAATCTCTATTTTCATTATACCTGCCATATTTGTGAAACCATAAAAGTCTTATGGTAAAAATGCAATTTGATTTTTAGTTTAGCAACTAATTTCCATTATTTGTTGGTACAGCTTAAACACAAGAAGCCATTTTCCATTGCTAGATTTTCAACATCTGTTCACAAATTTCCCTGATCTCAAAGAGTGAACAGTGAATACACTGCACTGTACCATTACATTCGGTATATCAAGTCAGTGCATCACTTAAAATGTCTTAGTGATTCAAATAGAAATCTTAAGAACCCAGAAATTAGAGAACAATAGGTATTGTTAATAACTGCTGCAAATTTGAACACCAGAAGATATTGACAGTAGAACTCGGTGTGAAGTTGGGTACTGTAGATCAATGTTTTTCAAACTTTTTTTCCCAGCCCCACTTTTGCCAACTGGCACCCTCGCAACTCACGCCGGCCAGCCTTCGCGATCTAGCCGGCCGGCCTTCACAATCCACGCCGGTCGGCCTTCGCGATCCACGTCGGCCGGCCTTCACGATCCACGCCGGCCGACCTTCACGATCCACGCCGGCCGACCTTCTCAATCCACAGTGGCTGACTGTCACAAAACACCCTAACGCGAAAGGGGAGCCTGCTTGGTCCTCATGATTTCACTCCAATCAGGTTCAAAGGAGGAGAGGGCAATGCGCATATCAGGTGCGGACTTCAGCTGATTCCTTTGTGCTGTCTTCATCCTTATGAAAACGGAAAATCAAACTTTGCACATGTAGGTCATTGTGAAGGGCAATAGCAACAAAATGCTTGTTTTACTCAGCTCTGGATACTCCTGGGAGCTGCTGCTTCAGAATTCTAACAGCCTCATGGGCTTTTGGCGTGTTTTTAATGTGGTATCACAGGTCAGCTACAGCAATATAGTCTTTTAATTTGGAGTCAGCACTAATAAGTGACTCTGGGGTCTCAACCATAAAAGGAATTTTTCACCCACCACTTCTCTTTCAAAATCTAATTTTCTCATTTCCCAGTACTTCCCTGCATATAATAGACATGGACTTTGCATCCTGATTTGCATTGGCACATTTAACAAAACTATAACTCAAGAAATCATCTTTATACTTCTTTGTTTCCGAGTTAAGTTTCTTCTTTGTAGACTGTTAAGAGGTCCTGGAGCTCTGCACAGAGCTAACATTAGCATGCTCTTTCCTGCCCTGGACTCTCCTGCGCAACTGTCTCCACCAGATTCTGTTGTGAGATTATGTCCAGTAGGAAAACTGCCTATTTGAATCTCTGGCCATCTCTTACTTGTAAGAAAATGTTCCATCGTCACAGTCCTCTAGCCTTGCTTGCCAGCAGCTAGAAAATGAAAGCAGCTCTGTCTGTGATTTGGCGCCAGAAGCACGTATATGGAGAGCGCTTGATGTCAAGTGTACCTACAGGGCGCGTGACCTGCTCACTGCTGCCGCTTTTGGCCGGAAGACTGCACACAGCTTCATTTTGTTTCATTTAAAAGGCAGCAATGGCCGCCATTCTCAATTTAAAAGCCGGTAGCGGCCGTTAGGCGCTTCTCTCGCGATTGGGACCACTTCAGGAATGGCGCAACTCATTGCTCTGTGACCCTCCCTCCTTCACTATGGAGGATACAAGTAACATCCCAAAAATAGCTGTAAATCAGGAAATGGAAGGGACGGAGGAACTCAGGAAAATTACAATCACCTGGGATATGGTGCTGAGGAAATTGTTGGGTCTGCGGGCTAATAAATCCCCGGGTCCGGATGGATGTCACTCTAAATTCTTAAAAGAAATGTCTAATTAAATCGTTGATGCATTTGTTTTAATTTTCCAAAATCCCTAGATCTGGGGAAGGTTCCATAAGATTGTACGGTAGCAAATGTAACTCCTTTATTCAAAGAGGGAGGGAGACAGAAAGCAGGAAACTATAGGCCGGTTAGCCTAATATCGGCCATAGGAAAAATGTTAGAAGCCACTACTAAAGATGTTATAGCAGGCCACTTGGAAAAATTCACGGCATTCAGGCAGACTCACCTTGGTTTTGTGAAAGGGAATTCATGTTTAACCAATTTGTTGGAGTTCTTTGAAGGAATCACATATGCTGTGGGTAAAGGGGAACCAACCAGTGGATCTACTGTACTTGGATTTCCAGAAGGCATTTGATAAAGTGCCACATCAAAGGTTATTCTGTGAAATAAAATGTCACGGTGTAAGGGGTAACATTGGCACGGGTAGAAGATTGGTGAGCTAACAGGAAACAGATGACATCAATAGGTATTTCTCTGATTGGCAGAGTGTGACAAGTGGTGTGCCATAGGTATCAGTACTGAGGCCTCAGCTTTTATAATTTATATAAATGACTTGGATGAGGAACTGAAGATAACGGTTGCTAAATTTGCTGATGACACAAAGATAGGTAGGAAAGTCAAATATGAAGGGGCTGGAAGGAAGTTGCAACGGGACAGAAATAGGTTAAGTAAGTGGGCAAAACTCAGGCAAATGGAATATAATGTGGACAAATGTGAAATTGTCAATTTTGGCAGGAAGAATAAAAGAGAATCTTAATAATAATTATCTTTATTGGTGTCATAAGTAGGCTTACATTAGCACTCCAATGACGTTACTGTGAAAATCCCCTAGTCGCCACATTCCGGCACTTGTTCCGGCACACAGAGGGAGAATTCAGAATGTCCGAATCACCTAACAGCACGTTTTTCGGGTCTTTGGGGAGGAAACTGAAGCACCCGGAGGAAACCCACGCAGACACGGGGAGAACGTGCAGACTCCACACAGTTGCTAAATGGTGACAGATTGCATAGCTCTGAGGTTCAGTGGAATCTGGGCATCCTTGTGCATGAATCATAAAAGGCTAGTATACAGGTACAGCAAGTAATTAGGAAAGCCAATAGGATGTTATCATTTATTGTGAGGGGAATTGATTACAAAAGTATGGAGCCTCTCCCCAGCATACTCCTGGCAAAGGTCCAAGCGATCGAAAACAAGCTGGATGAACTTAACGCCAGACTTACCTCTCAGAGGGAAGTAAGAGACTGCTGTGTGCTCTGTTTCACGGAGACATGGCTCACCCCTGCCTCACCGGACTGTGCCATACAACCTGAAGGCTTCTCAATTCACCAGGCGGACCGCACGGCATCATCAGGCAAAGCGAAGGGTGGAGGGGTTTGCCTCCTCATCAACTCCTCCTGGTGCTTGGATGTGGCGACTCTGGCGACCTACTGCTCCCAGACCTGGAATACCTGACCGTGAAGTGCCGCCCGTATTATCTTCCACCTGAGTTCACTTCAGCCATTATCACAGCGGTCTACATCCCACCCCAGGCAGTGGTGAGGAAGGCGCTGGATGAACTATACACAGTAATAAACAACTACGAAACAGAACACCCGGAGGCCTTGTTCATCGTGGCCGGAGACTTTAACAAGGCCAACCTCGAGTGTACTGCCAAAATTCTACCAGCACATCTCCTGTCCCACCAGGGACGACAACACTCTTGACCACTGCTACTCAAAAATCAAGGGCGCCTACCGTTCCATCCCCCGACCGCACTTTGGGAAATCAGACCATAAGACGGTGCTCCTTCTCCCGGCATACAAGCAGAAACTCAAGCGGGAGAATCCAGCTAAGAAGGTTGTGCAGTGCTGGTCCGAGGAGACAGAAGAGCTCTTACGTGACTGCTTAGAGACAGTGGACTGGTCCATATTTAAGAACTCAGCGACCAACTTAAATGAGTATGCCACCACCGTCACAGACTTCATCAGCAAATGTGTGGACGACTGCGTGCCAAAGAAAGCAGTACGTGCGTTCCCCAACCAGAAACCATGGCTCAATCACGAGATTGACTCCCTACTGAAGGACAGATCTGAGATGTTCAAGGCAGACGACCCTGACCTATACAAGAAATCCAGGTACGACCTCCGCAAAGCCATCCGGAATGCCAAGAGAGAATATCAAACCAAGCTAGAGTCACAGACAGACTCTTGGCGGTTGTGGCAAGGACTAAACAACATAACGGGCTACAAAGCAAAGCCGAACAGTATTTCTGGCAGTAGCGCACGCTCCCCGATGAACTCAATGCATTCTATGCTCGGTTCGAGCAGGTAACCAACAATCCGCTGGCGAGTGCCCCAGCAGCCCATAATTCACCCATACCCACCATCACAGCTTCCGAAGTCAGATTGGCCTTCCTGAAAGTGAACCCTCGGAAGGCGACGGGACCCCTGGTCGTGCACTCAGAGCCTGCGCAGACCAGCTGGCAGAGGTATTCACGGACATCTTTAACCTGTCCCTACTCCACGCCGAGGTCCCCACCTGCTTCAAGAAGACCACCATCATACCGGTACCAAAGAAGAACCAGGCAAAGTGCCTCAATAACTACCGACCAGTGGCCCTGACTTCAGTCGTAATTAAGTGCTTCGACAGGTTGATCATGAAGCGCATCACCTCCATACTCCCAGAATGCCTTGATCCACTGCAATTCGCATACCGCTGCAACCGGTCCACATCAGACACCATTTCCCTGGCCCTACACTCATCCCTAGAGCATCTCGAAAACAAGGACTCCTACATTAGACTCCTATTTATTGACTACAGCTCCGCATTCAACACCATAATCCCAGCCAAGCTCATATCAAAGCTCCAAAACCTAGGACTTGGCTCCCCACTCTGCAACTGGATCCTCGATTTTCTGACCAACAGACCACAATCAGTAAGAATGAACAACAACACCTCCTCCACAATAGTCCTCAACACCGGCGCCCCGCAAGGCTGCGTACTTAGCCCCCTACTCTACTCCCTGTACACACACGACTGCGTGGCAAAACTTGGTTCCAACGCCATCTACAGGTTTGCTGACGATACGACCATAGTGGGCCGGATCTCGAATGACGATGAGTCCGAATACAGGAGGGAGATAGAGAACCTAGTGGAGTGGTGTAGCGACAACAATCTCTCTCTCAATGCCAGCAAAACTAAAGAGCTGGTAATTGACTTCAGGAAGCAAAGTACTGTACACACCCCTGTCAGCATGTGGAGAAGGTTAGCAGTTTCAAATTCCATGGGGTGCACATCTCCAAAAATCTGTCCTGGTCCACCCACGTCGACGCTACCACCAAGAAAGCACAACAGCGCCTATACTTCCTCAGGAAACTAAGGAAATTCGGCATGTCCACATTGACTCTTACCAACTTTTACAGATGCACCATAGAAAGCATCCTATCGGGCTGCAACACAGCCTGGTATGGCAACTGCTCGGCCCAGGAAAGCAAGAAACTTCAGAGAGTCGTGAACACCGCCCAGTCCATCACACAAACCTGCCTCCCATCCATTGACTCCATCTACATCTCCCGCTGCCTGAGGAAAGCGGGCAGTATAATCAAAGATCCCTCCCACCCGGCTTACTCACTCTTCCAACTTCTTCCATCGGGCAGGAGATACAGAAGTCTGAGAACACGCACGAACAGACCCAAAAACAGCTTCTTCCCCACTGTCACCAGACTCCTAAATGACCCTCTTATAGACTGACTTCATTAACACTACACCCTGTATGCTTCATCCGATGCCAGTGCTTATGTAGTTACATTGTATATGTTGTGTTGCCCTATTATGTATTTTCTTTTATTCCCTTTTCTTCTCGTGTACTTAATAATCTGTTGAGCTGCTCGCAGAAAAATACTTTTCACTGTACCTCGGTACACGTGACAATAAACAAATCCAATCCAATCCAAGATTATGCTTCAGTTGTACAGGGCATTGGGGAAGCCACATCTGGAGTACTGTGTACAGTATTGGTGTCCTTATTTAAGGAAATATGTAATTATGTTATAAGCAGTTCAAAGAAGGTTTACTAAATTAATACCAGGAATGGGTGGGTTGTTTTATGAGGAAAGGTTGGAGAGGTTAGGTTTGTATCCACTAGAGTTTAGAAGAGTAAGCGGTGACTTGATCGAAACCGTTAAGATCCTGAGGGGCATTGTTAGGGTGGATGTGGAGAGAATGTTTCCTCTTGTGGGTGGATCTAGAACCAGGGGTCATTGTTTAACAATAAAGGGTTACTCATTTAAGACCGAGATGAGGAAAAATTTCTTCTCAGAGTGTTGCGAATCTCTGGAACTCTCTTCCTCAAAAGGCAGTGAAAGCAGAGTCTGAATATTTTTAAGGCAGAACTAGATAGATTCTTGATTAACAAGGGGGAGAAAGGTTATCGGAAGTAGGCAGGAATGCGGGATTGAAGTTATATTAGATCAGCCATGATCTTATTGAATGAAAGAGCAGACTCAAAGGGCCTACTCCTGCTCCTAATTTGAATGTTTATATGACTGCACAAATTCAAGCAAATTTCTACTGATTGCAAGTGCATACAAGTTGTCCATAATTTAATATGACTTTGAACTGGATTGTTGGTCTTACTCCGAGACCACAAGAATGCAATACGGATCAAATAGCACTGATCTGAGGTTGGGTTTAAAGCAAATTGCTAGGGGACGTTTAAGTCAGTACTTTATTCTGAACTTGTCCTCTGCTCCTTGATATGGGATTGAATGTTATTGAATTCTCAAAATAGAAAAAGATTCAATTCCCTAATACATTGATGCTATTCCTTGTGATAGGCGCTAAATTTGTCAAAAATATCAATTGAATTTCCCATTCATTCTTCTGTCATGTTATTGGTTTCGATAGGTTACTTTTTTTGATTCATTTTTACTATCTTGATCATGTGTTATTTTGGAAACGTTCTCTTAAGAATCAACATGTAAAATTTGTTGAAATAATTTTTCTTCTGCCATAAAATTTTATTTTTCCAATTTTTCTGGCACAAATCAGAGCCACACTGGGTGTTCACCGCCTGCCTAACTGTACGAATCTGATCTGATCTGGAGAGGGTGATTAATCCTGTCTTATTTTATCGCTCTATCTCTGCAAATGGCTTCAGCTCTAATCAAGACGGTTTTTGATGTTACAAATATGCATCCTCATCACATGGCACAGCACTGTTAGAGCCATTGTTTTTAGTTATTTCATTCTTCACTCTCACCCTACCCCCCCCCCCCCCCCCCCCCCACAACCACCCCAAAAAGACTAGATGGGATCATTTGTTATTTTCTTTGGATAATGGGGAGGGGGTGGAATAATGTGGCTATGATTAAAGTTTCTATTTGTATCTTCCTAATATTATCTGCAATACAGAGCCTCTTTGGGTAACTTTTTCATGTGAAATGGACTGAGGGAATCTCTTGCTTTGGTCCAGTATTCTGAGGAATTAGATTTTCAAAGAACTTGCACTGAAAAGATGATAGATTGTAATTCTCTGCCCTGGTTCGACTTATACAACACAGCCTTCTATGTGGATATTAGTTACGGGTAATTATCTTTCACAACTATCTTTAGCTCATGTTCATATGAAGTAAAGATAATAAGTGGCCTTTTTTATTATGTAGAATCTTTGTATGTGGTATCCATTTAGCTCCAGACTTCATGTTTTTTTCCTGTCACGATTGAAGACTCATTTGTAAACAGTAGGATTGATTTTATTGATAGACGAGTAGAGTCAAGCGCTTGAATCTATTCCCCATATCACTGTGAAGGAAGAATTACAATCTGTTTGTACCATGTCAATGGTTATATTCAACAGTAGACATACTGATCAGAGCCGCAGGGATTGCTGCTAGCCATCACCTGCCAGACATCCAGGGTTAAGATCAATTAACTGGATTCAAGACACCAGGTATAATCAGTTCTCCTTATGGAACAAATACAACCAGATAGCAATGACAGATAAAGTTTGGAGTCTACCATGACAGATAACACTGAACAGACATCAGCCGTCATTGGCATGGATCTTGGCAAATGATGATGACACATTACATAAGTAGCTTGTCATTTGCTGTGGTTTGTGCTAATGTGACGGTTGCAGTACCATGTATTAGCATTAATCAATCATTTGCCAGCAGAACAGAATTCTACATAATATGACATTTACTGTCCGTCAGTATTCCAGTGATGAATTGCAAGTAATAGCACAAAGTACAAAGAAAAGCAACAGCAAAGTTATTGAAGGATAGTGTTTTGTACATTTAAATGCTTCGTCACACAGATGCCTCTGATATTTCTACTGTGCAGAGTGCTCCAGGATGTAACTGTCAGGTTTGTAGATTTAATACAACAAAATCATGCTTTTTTTTCCTGTCAGTTTAGTCTTGTTGGTTTTCTTTTAATGTGAGGGTGCAGAATCAGATGTTTCAATATTGTTTTATTTTGTTGATTTTATATAACCAATGATGTAAGAATTGCAGTGCTCCATGCTTGAACTTGGCCAGACAGTGAAAGATAGAATTGGAGCCACACCTTTATGCATACAGGCTTTTATTTATGGAGATACACATAACATATCATGCACCTCCAATCCTATAATCACAGTTTCTGCCTGCTTCTAATATCAGTACAGGTGAGTCCTCATCAATATCCAACACTTGATAACAATTAAACACCCAAATAATATACAATTGCATTTAGTTTCAGAGACTTAGGACAGTATTTTTCAGATGGTTGGGTTTCTCACCCTGCCACCTGAAGTATTGGCGCGTAATGCAAGCCGCTGAGATCGGCAGCCCTGCAGCCACCAATTGGCCAGCAGCTCTGTAGCCCCAGCAGCAGCAGTGGCCAGAAATGGAACTGCAAACAATCCCCACAACCTAAGTCCCAAAGGACAGAGAGGGGATTGGGTGTCTTGGTGGAGAGGTCAGGGGTGGGGTGGAAGCACCCATGGGCGACAGACATTGGGGGTGCCCAATGTGGAAAAAGTCCCTTGAGAGAGCCCCACTCCTTCCCGCCTGAGCAGGGGAATTCTGCTAGGTTTCCCCCTTGCCCCTGAACTCATTCCTATTCACTCAAAAATGAGGCCAGGCAAGAAGCAGCTCTTAAGTGGTTATTAATCAGCTGCAAACTTCTGGCAGGGTCATTAAATTCTGTCCTTACTGTTTTTAATTTGAACTGGGTCACTTTCTGAACGTCATGTCATGTTGGTTGGTTAGTTTGACTTGTTTGTAGAATAATTGTGGTTTATATAAGAAATCTAGGGCGCAATCTAATGGAAAAGTTTCTAAGTGTCATTTGTGGTGGATTTTGCAGGGAGTTTCTCCTCAGCTCTGTCGGCGAGTTCCCCACCGCTATCTAACCGCATTTAGGGAGCAATCAAATTAAATGAGAACTATGTCCCACAGTGAGTGCATTTAGCTGTATATTTCCTGCCGCTTGCAGTGCCGCAAAACACACCACTGTCGAGTAACATAACTCTGGTTAGATATGGAGCTACAGCAGGGAACCCACGGCCACGACTGCACTTAGTCCCATTTCCTGCACTGTGGAGCCCCGCTCGATGAAACTCCTCAGTTGCGTCCCGATCCTTTGAGCCCCTGACAAATCCCCGAATTTCGGTGTGTTCATGAGCTATCTAAATAATAATCTTTTGTTTATTTCCTGACTCCACAATTCTCCTCAGAGTACAGTACACAGTCAACATTCATTCTGTAGAGGATATGCATCTTTAACCTCTTTCATTGTCACCGACTGCAAAAGCAGTTTAATCTGTATTTTTCTACTTTGTGCGTTTCACTGGCAAAGTCAGTCAATGTTGCCCATCCCTAATTGTCCTCGAACTGATTGGCTTGTTAGGCTATTTCAGAGTCAACCATATTGTTGTGGACCTGGATAGGCCAGACCTGGTAAGGATGGCAGATTTCCTCCCTTAAAGTGCATGTAAACCAAATGTTTTTTTACAACGATCAATGATAGTTGCCTTTGTAACCATTACTGAGACTACCATTATTATTTCTTAATTGAATTTAAATTCGACCAACTGCCATTGTGAGATTTGAACCCATATCTCCAGAACACTATCTCAGGCCTCTGGATTACTAGTCCATGACAATACCATTACGTTACCACCCTGTTAAACTTTGTTGGAATCATTTAGAAAATACTCATGCCCCATTTCATAATCCCCTTTTCCAACTCTAAAGATTCAGTAAGTAAGTAGAATGTCCAGTGCTCTCATAGCATTCCTGCCTCTGAGCTCTGGATTCAAGTCCTATTCTAGGACTTGTTGGCCACAGAAGGAGCTTCATGAAGCAGCAAAACAGGTTGATAATCAACCTGCTAATCCTGCCCATGGCAGATGGTAAAAGTGGGATAAATTCCTGGTCAGCTATGTCTGCATCAACGGGGCCGAGGTGGAGATGGATAACAGCTTCAAATTCCTAGGGGTGCACATCACCAAAAATCTGTCCTGGTCCACCCATGTCAACGCTATCACCAAGAAAGCACAACAGTGCCTGTACTTCCTCAGGAAACTAAGGAAATTAGGCATGCCCACATTAACCCTTACCAACTTTTACAGATGCACCATAGAAAGCATCCTATCTGGCTGCATCACAGCCTGGTATGGCAACTACTCAGCCCAGGACCGCAAGAAACTTCAGAGAGTCGTGAACACAGCCCAGTCCGTCCCACGAACCTGCCTCCCATCCATTGACTCCATCTATACCTCCCGTTGCCTGGGGAAAGCGAGCAGCATAATCAAAGACCCCTCTCACCCGGCTTACTCACTTTTCCAACTTCCATCGGGCTGGAGATTCAAAGTCTGAAAACACGCACAAACAGATTCAAAAACAGCTTCTTCCCTGCTGTTACCAGACTCCTAAATGATCCTCTTATGGGCTGACCTGATTAATACTACACCCCTGTATGCTTCACCTGATGCCGGTGTCTATGTATTTACATTGTGTACCTTGTGTTGCCCTATTATGTATTTTCCTTTTATTTTATTGTACTTAATGATCTGTTTGAGCTGCTCACAGAAAAATACCTTTCACTGTACCTCGGTACACATGATAATAATCCAATCCAATGCTTGATGCTGAGTGCTATCCCTCCAGCCATAACCACTTCCCTCTCTCGATCTCTATCCAGATATCTCTCTCTCTCTTTTTCCAGCTCTCACTCTCTCTCTAGCTCTCTCTCGCTCTCTCACTCTCTCTCCAGCTCTCTCTCTCTCTCCAGCTCTCTCTCTAGCTCTCTCTCTAAGCTGAGCGAGATGCTTATGGTTGCTCACAGACTACGGTCAATTTTAAACACAGGCAGTGATTTTTATCTATGCTGACTTTCAAAATTTCCAGATTTCATCCCTGGTCTGTGCTGTTTTAGGTGATTCTAGTTGAGGCAGCAAAGAAGATAAAATGTGGAGACTTTTAACCAAAAAAAGAGCTGGTTTAGATCAGGTGGGGGTTAAAGTCCTAAAATTCAGATTTCTGCCTCGAGCTCACCCATTTGTAGGTTTAACAAAGGTGGGTGGATTACCAACCTGCTCAAAAGAGGCGTGTTGGCATTTGAAAAATTCTGACAAACTTTGTTCTTCAACTTTAACATGGTTGACTGGGTTTCTGAGACCTCTGGGAAACCCTGCAACTCCAATACTTTAAGGGCTTGTTGGACTCAAGAGCCGAGTGTTTTTCACCAACCTGCTGGATCCAGAGGCCTGCCTGGAGAACTCCCATGATTGACCTTCCCTATTAGGCCTCTGATTCCCCACCCCGTCAAATTCCCCACTCTAAACTCAGACCTATTACTTCCCCGTCACCTGCCAGGCCACCAATTAGCTCCCTCCCATGCTTCCAAACTGACCCTATCTGCCCCCTTCCAATTGTAAAGGCTACCAACCTCCTCCTCCAGCCCAGGACCCCAGAATCGGCAGTCACTGCGGGTTTGATACATTCCTTTCTCCTGCCCCCCAGTTCAGTTGCCTCCCCCAAGCCTATCAGTCAGGCTGGTTTCTGGACAAGGAACAAATTGGTGATGTCACACACACATTTTTGGGTTAAACCTCCAACATGTGCAAGAAATCCTGACTTCCATGGGTCTCCCAGGCCTTGCAAACCCGCAGTAGGTCAGGTAAATAAAAATCCAGGCCAGTAAATAACAACATTAGAATGGACAAAATTGAGCCAGTATTGCTTCTCCTAATTGCTATTGTAGAGACTGTGCTTGGAAGTGAGAATATACCCTGGCCAATGACTTAAAGGCAATGCCTAGCTTCGAGTCAAATAACTTAACCACGCTATTTATACATTAAGAATGTCAATTTGAGTGAGATACTTGGGGTACCTTGTAAGGGGCAGGGAAAATTTAAATTGGGATCATCAGGTTTCTAGCCCATCCTCTCTGGCACAGCCTAATCCACTTATGTCTACAATAGACAATAGGATCTAGTAATCCTAAATCATAACATTATTTTAATATAAACTTATAGAACTGATTTGCCCATGCAGGTGCTCCTGGTGAGGGGCAGTGTGATTGGGAATTTGCAGGCCTGAAGATTTTCATTTTCCATTCAACTAATAATTGGATAAGTTGACTGTGAGCAGATGATTTTCTGATCAGTGCTTCCTGGCAGCATTTGATTCATAAATCAATTATATTACAAAGGGTATGCAACACAGAAACAGGCCTTTTGGCCCAACCAATCCATGCCAGTGTTTATACTGTACTGAAGCCTCCTCCCATCTGTCCTCGTGTATACGACTGTAACCATCTATTCCCTTCTCCCTCATATCATAGATCATAGAATTTACAATGCAGAAGGAGGTCATTCGGCCCATCGAGTCTGCACCGGTTCTTGGAAAGAGCACCCCACTTAAGCTCACACCTCCACCCTATCCCAGTAACCCCACCTAACCTAAGGGCAAATTAGCATGGCCAATCCACCTAACCTGCACATCTTTGGACTGTGGGAGGAAACCGGAGCACCCGGAAGAAACCCACGCAGACACGGGGCGAACGTCAGACTCCGCACAGACAGTGACCCCAGCCGGGAATCGAACCTGGGACGCTGGAGCTGTGAAGCAACTGTGCTAACCACTATGCTACCATGCTGCCCCACTATGCTCTATGCTACCGTGCTGCCCCACGGCTTCTCCTTAAATGCACCTGCCTTATTCACTTTAACCTCTCTTTAGGTAAGAGATTTCTTCTGAATTCCCTCCTGGATTTCCTGGTGACTATGTTATGTTGATGGCTTCTTGTTATGATTTTCCCCACAAGAAGAAACATTGCGGCGTGGTGGAGGGACCTGTTGGAATTCTTGACTCTTGAGAAGGTTATGTTTGGATAGAGGGGAAGGATGGAGGGGTTCTACAATTCATGGGCATTATTCATTATGCATTTTCAAGAACTGGATAACATCGAACATTAGTTGGAGGGGGTGGGTGGGAGAGTTGGGGTGAGGGGACTGTGTGTGTTAATGGTGACTATGGGTGATTCCTGATTCCTTTTAGTCATTTGTTTATATGAACATGCGGGCTAATGTTTGGGGTTTGGTGGGAGGATGAGATTGTGGTTATTGATATGGGGATTGACATATTTGTTACTGATTATTGTTTATTGTTGGTGGGTGTAAATTTGGGCGAAAATGTGAAAAAGGAGAATAAAAATATTTTTTTTTAAAAGAAGAAATATTGCATAAAATCTTTCATAATTTTAAAAACCTCTATTATATCACTCCTCGGCTTTTTTTGAGAGAAAAGAGACCTACCCTGTCAATCTTTTCCTGATGTATATACCCACATATTACTGATATCATCCTTGTAAATAGCCTCTGCACCCTCTGCAGTGCATCCAAAGTTTTTTTATATAATTACGACACCGTTCTTTAAATGCGGTCTAACCAATGTTTGATAATATTTATGAAAGCCATTGATTCCTTTCATGCAATCGATATGTTGTCAGGTGTGATGGCATCTTATACTATCTGAAACCACCTATTCATCTTTTTTCACCTTTAACAAGCTACTACAGGTTGAGTATCCTTTATTCAAAATGCTTGGGGCCGAGAATGTTTCGAATTTTGGAATACCAAGCTACAAAGATCCTCGGACACTGCTCGGAGTTGGTGGTCAGTGTTGTGTATCAGGGAATCGGGTATCAGGTTCAATTCTTTCAGGGCCACAAACCCATGCCGTCAATCGGAAGGATATACACACGCACGTGTGTTCGGCTACAGGAACGGCACAGTGCTTGTAACAGCCGACACTGAAAAAATGCATTTTTCAGAACTTTTTGAATTTTGGAATTCCGAATAAGGGGTACTCAACGTATAGCTTGTTTCTCTTGTCTTTAATTGTAGGAAACGTGAGGAGGAGAATAAAAGGAAGGAAGCAGAGTTTCAGAAGGAAAAGAAGAGATTGGAATCTGAGTTAAGTGTACAGCAGGAAGCAGTAAATCTAGAAGTAAATTGCCAAATTGCAGATGCTAATCCAGTAAACCAGGAGAGCATTTCCCCTACCATCATTTCCAATCAGGACCAATTGCAGCTGAGAATTAGGGAAGACTCTAAGAGAAGATCTAAAAGCAGATCTGAAGGAAAAGCAAGTGTAAGGCCTCTATTGCAATCTTGGAGGAGTATGGACACCATTCGGAGTCAACCTTCACCTGGAGAAGCTGGAAAAAGAGAGATGAGGATGGGAAAAGGTAAGATAGCTTTCAGTACATAGTTTACACACATTAATGAAGAATATTTGTATTAGCTATGACATTGTTTTCTGTAATATGGCAAAATACCTAATGCCATAAATGTGTAATTTTTATAGATCTACTCTGGCATTGTTTAGTCATGGATTTATAATAGAGGTTGTTATACTATATAACACAATATATATTAGACACTGATTTTGGGTGTTTATGACAAACTGTAATCTGCGTAAACCACATTACATGGTTCATGATATGACTTTCCTTGTGTTTTGGGAATAATATTCAAGATTCTGTCCATTTTTCCATGAAAACAAAATTGTCGACTTCAACCAGACCCCACCCCAAATATTATAACTCTCCTCTCATTTGGTTTACTGGTTGATGGGGTCTAACAAAAAGCTTCACTTTCCCTTTTTATGTCTCTTAAAAATTTTATCCTTGTTTTTAAATTCTTCTATGGCCTCAAATCTCCCTATCTCGATAATCTCCCACCATACAACCCTCTGACTTATCGGCATGCCTCTACTTCTGGTCTCTTTGAACATTCCCAAATTTAGTTGCTTCAACACTGGTGGCTGTGAAATCTGGAATTTCCTTGCTAAATCTGTCCATCTCTCTGTCTCTTTTTTCGTACAAACTTCACAGAGACAGTCACCCAAGGCAAGAATCGATCCCAGGTCACTGGCGCATGAGGCAGCAGTGCTAAACCCTGTGCCACCATACATTGTTGGTGGAATTTATGTATTTCCTTCCTAAACTTAATATTGTTTCATATAGTTTTATCGTCTACTGCTAATTTGAAGCAATTTAAATCAAATTACTGGACAATTCAATGTTTTGACTGTCTTTGTTGTTTACTGTTTTTTTCATGAGTTAGACATGGATGTTGGGGATTATACCAATATGTATAATAATCTTTTATTGTCACAAGTATGAAGTTACTGTGAAAAGCCCTTAGTCGCCACATTCTGCCGCCTGTTCGGGTAAGCTGGTACAGGAATTGAACCCGCACTGCTGGCCTTGTTCTGCATTACAAACCAACTGTCTAGCCCACTGAGCTAAACCAGCCCTTCCCTACCTGGTTTATAGTTTGTGAATATTGGAACGGCAGACAACGCTAAAATCTGAAAACAGATCTCAATCCATTGGGTGAATGGGCCTCTGCTTGGTAAATAATGTTTAACTTCGAATAGTGTAGGATTACTTGCATGACTTGCCTAATGTTAAATAGGTACAAACCCTACAGAGAGCAAAACATGGTGAAAGGGAGAGATACTTATATTTATGCGTCACACGGACTGTTTGTGGGCATTGCCACAAAGCTATAGGTAAACCAGGTTGTAGTTACAGGAAATTCCCTAAAAGGTAAAGCATGCCATTTGTCCTTGGTTAAGCTTCAGTTAGAATATTGTGTCCAGTTTTCACTTGTAGGCCATCCTTACCCAGTCTACATGTGACGCAAGACCCACATCAATGTAGTTGACTCTTAACTGCCCACTGATGTAACTGATCAAGCCACTCAGTTCAAGGGCAATTAAGGATGGCAACACATGGTGACCTGGCTAGCAATGCCCCCATCCCATGAAAGAATTTTAAAAAAACAGGGCTTGCACTTACAAGTTATGTAAGAGCAGAAAAGGACTGGTTCCTTGTTTCCCAAATGTACCTGTAGAACAAGTTGCCAGTTTGAATGGTGGATAAGGCAGTAAGGATATGCAGCTGTTTCTGTCTCCACTGGTTAGCATCTGCTGTCTCTAGTGTGTCACCTTTTCCTGAAAGAGAGAGAGAGTGAAGTGTTTCAGTGAATGTAGTGCAATTTGTTTGGTGATATTGCTGCCATGGTTAAATAGTGTGTCCAGTGAGATGTGGTTGTGAGATTTGCAGTGCGAGGGTGAGGTAAAACTGTGCGAGGGTGAGGTAAAACTATCAATGTTATGTATGAGTCCTGATTGACATTGTTGGTTGGTGAATGATGAGCGCAGTTGCAAAGGCTATTGTTGGCCAGTTAGTGTGATATGGTTTTTGAACTTGTATTAACAGATCCTGATATCTCGTGTGAGATCATTGAACTTCTTATGGCTCTGTATTCAGGTCCTTGGGCTGAAATCCTGCCATTAACAGCTCTCTGATCCCACTGCCTTTTCAGAGTTTGCCTGGAGAGCCTCTAGGAGCTCTGCACCAAGGCCTTCAATATAACATTAGAAAATCTTGGAGCCTGCTCTCTCCCAAATTGTGCTGTTATGATATATTTTTCCGTGTCAGAATGAGGTCCATAATGGCTTTCACCACCTCTTCCAGCCACAATGCACGATGCAGGGCAGCTTGAAGTGGTGCTACCCTCTCACAATTTTGGAGGCTCGACTGAGGTGCTCAACAACTCAATAATGTATTTAGTACTGGCTGCAAGCTGCTTTTAAGTAATGTACAGGCAGCACCAAGTTACCTGCTGCCTGCATCGGAAGCAACAGACACAGGTTAATCCCACATTTTGATCACCATGTCTATTTTCGGGGGCTATCAAATTTCAGCTCCTTTGCCCTTTGCATTTGTATTTTTCTTTACTCGGTTTATTACATCCTTCTTAGGTTTTTCTGTTTTTTAAGCATAATTTTACATTGGTTCTGAAATTCTCTTATTCTCATTTTATTGAGGTTCATATCATAGAATCATAGAGTTCCTACAGTGCAGAAGGAGGCCATTCGGCCCATCATGTCTGCACCGACCCTCCGAAGGAGCACCCCACCCAGGCCCCACCCTATTCCCGTAACCCCACCTAACCTTTATTTTACACTAAGGGGTAATTTAACATAGCCAATTCACCTAACCTGCGCATCTTTGTACTATGGGAGGAAACCGGAGCACCCGGAGAAAACCCACCCAGTCACCCAAGGCTGGAATTGAACCCAGGTCCCTGGCGCTGTGAGGCAGCAGTGCTAACCATTGTGCCACCATGCCGCCCCCAAGGTTAGTTCTCTTGCAAGTGTAGTTTGAGCAGGATACACTTGTAGGGTGCAACGCACACTGAAACTTTAATTCATAGATAAACATGGCAAAGTAAGAGAAAATGAAACTGGTAGCTTCTCAAAAGCTGATTGATAACAACATATCTGAAGCCTCTCACATAATAATGAATCCACTGTAGAGAGACCATTTTGTAACTAAATAACTTAAATGATCAAATTTTAATTTTTAATAGACTAGATAGAGGACCTGGTTCATGGCCTATGCTTGCAGATAAGTCCAGTGCCTGAGTAGGGATTGGTGAAATCATGAGGAAGCATGATTGTGCATGCAGGACATATCTCCTTTTTCCTTTCGGTATGATCTCAAATAAAGTCCAGCTACAAAATAAGGAAAGGGAGGAGGGAATGCCTCTGGAGCCTGTAACACGCCTCATTATATAATTGAAAGTCAATAATGTGTATCCTCGATTACAAGAACGAAAAGAAAGGCCAACTTCATGTATTAAATTAAAAGGCGTTATCCATAATTCAGCCCACACAATGGATATTTATCGTTCTACATAGGTGGTAAATCAGAATTTTCTTGTCAATAGACGCTTATTTTCAGCTGTCAGTGCGGAAATGCATTTCAATATGTAATGGCACTGTACACTTGTAAGAAATCTCTCAATGCCCTTATATTTTGATTATTGATAGAAATCTATAAAACATAATTGTTCTAATTTACTTTCCGTGGCCTCTGCATTGCGTTGAAATCCATCTTTCTTTAAAGAATATGGTGGAATAAATGTATTGCAATTGCATCTCTTAGCCCCTCTCACGTTCCAACTTGGAGGGTGGGTAGTTGCTTTGTTTCTGCCTTAAGCCAGATTTGCAGACTCAACAAGAGAGTCACTTGAGGCAATTGAGCTGAGGCATTTACTAGGGTATGAGTGAGTACTTTACTGCGTTTGATGCAAGATGGGGGCTGGCATTTGCATCTAATGATGCAGATGCCTGCCAGTGGAAAAGCATCAGTTGACCTACTCTAATTTTAGATGGTCAGCAATGGAGGGTGCCAACATAGACACAGAAGTAGGCCAGTCAGCTCCTTGAGCTTGTTCCATCACTGTGGGGAAACCATAAACCAAAATAAGCCCGTTTATTGAATGACCCCCAATAAGTTACAAATCTTTGTAGCTTTTACTTTAACGTGAACCAGAATCGATGCAAATTAAACATGAATTAATGGGCATATAGGCTGGGATTCTCCGACCCCGCGCCCGGTCGGAGAATCCTCGTGCCCCAATGTCAGCCCGCCGATTCTCAGGCGCCCGGGGGAGCGCCGCCACCGGTCGGGGGCCGTTGATAGCGGCCCCTCCCCGGCGATTCTCCGGGCCGAGTGTTCCGAGTTCGGCCGAGTCCCGCTGGCGTGGGTTACGTATGGTCCCACCCGGCGGGACCTCGGAATTCTGGCTGCGGGAGCCGTCCTGGTGGGGAGGGCGGGGGTATCCGACCCCGGGGTAGGGCCTCAACGGTGGCCTGGCCCGCGATCAGGGCCTACCGATCAGCGGGCAGGCTAGTTCCGTGGGGGGCCTATGTTCATCCGCGCCGGGCCCCTGTAGGACTCCGTGGTGCACATGCACGGACTCACGCCGGCTGTGGCACGCTGGCTTTCGGGCTCCGGAGCTGCGGACACCACTCCGGCGCCGTACTAGCACCCTAGGAAGGGGTGAATACCTGCCAATTGAGGCCCGTTGACGCCGGAGTGGCTCGCGCCGCTTTTCACGCCAGCATCAGACTTGGCCGCGAGATTGGAGAATCCCGGCCATAATACTTCACAAGACAAAGATATGTCTTGCGCAGGTACAAGTACCACCATCATTCCCCATAGATATGTGGGACAAGGTGGTTAAACATTTGTAGTATGCTGTTCTTTATTCATGGAGGGTGGGTCAGGAGTTCTATCCGACATCAACTTTCACCTTTGAGTTTCACAGGTATGGGGCGAAATTCTCCGGAAATGGCGCGATGTCCGCCGACTGGCGCCCAAAACGGCGCAAATCAGACGGGCATCACGCCACCCCAAAGGTGCGGAATGCTCCGCATCTTTAGGGGCCGAGCCCCAACCTTAAGGGGCTAGGTCGACGCCGGACAAATTTCCGCCCCGCCAGCTGGCGGAAAAGGCCTTTGGTGCCCCGCCAGCTGGCGCGGAAATGACATCTCCGGGCGGCGCATGCGCGGGAGCGTCAGCGGCCGCTGACAGCATTCCCACGCATGCGCAGTGGAGGGAGTCTCATCTGCCTCCGCCATGGTGGAGACCGTGGCGGAGGCGGAAGGGAAAGAGTGCCCCCACGGCACAGGCCCGCCCGCGGATCGGTGGGCCTCGATCACGGGCCAGGCCACCGTGGGGGCACCCCCCGGGGCCAGATCGCGGCGGGACTTCGGCCCATCCGGGCCGGAGAATCGCGCGTGGGGGCCCGCCAACCGGCGCGGCGCGATTCCCGCCCCCGCCAAATCTCCGTGCCGGAGACTTAAGCAACCGGCGGGGGCGGGATTCACGCCAGCCCCCGGCAATTCTCCGACCCGGCGGGGTGTCGGAGAATCTCGCCCATGATTCTCATCAACAACGCACACTTTTACTCTCTCCCACGGGTCATGACAGTCGTGAGGATGTAGCTTTCCAGAGTTCCTTTTCAACCATTAACACCACAGTTCTTCTGGAAAAACATCCTGCTTTTTAGCGCTTCTTCAGCCTATTGGGACAGATCTCCAGGTATCAGACGTTCTTAACCAGTTTGCACAGTGCCTCCAGAGCTCCTGTCTTTTCTGCCAAAAGCTTTTCATGAGACAGGTTTCCTTTCTTTCCTCCCTGAAGTTTGGTCTGTTTCACTTTCTATCTGCATCTGTGTGTTGATTGCCTTCACCCTCCAGTTCTCCTGTTGCATCTTAACTTCCTTTCTGTTGGTACTACTTCCAAGTCCAGGACCGCCAGGTCACTGGGCTAGTATTTCTTATTGTACAAGAAGAATTGAGGAACTCTTAAAAGCCTTTTTCAAACATTCTCAAAACAAATTACAGATTCTATAGAAATGATAAAGATATTACAAATTTTCTTTACTGTACTGCTCCTGGGTCTAAAGTCACACTGATCTACCACCCACCTTGGTTCTATATCCCTTGATCCTCTTACAGCACAAAAATCTATTGATCTGTCTTGCAAGTTTTAATTCACTCTGCATCTGAAGCCTTTTTAGGAGCGAGTTCCAGATTTCTATTAATCTTGCTGTGGAAAACTGTTTCCTGATTTCACTCTCAAATGGCTTGGCTCAATTTTGTTATGCCCATCTCCACTTCTACCTCAGCCAATCTACTACTACTGATACTCGTGCCCATTCTTTGTCATCCCAGATTTAACTTATCCAAAGCTTTCCTGGATTGCCTCGCATCTTCTACCCTCTGTCATCTTCAACTCACCAAAAATGTGCTCCTGGTATTCTATCCAGTCCAAAGTTTCAGTAATGGGAAATAAATAAGAATAGAAGTCAACATGGGAGAACAACTTGACAATTACATAATAAGGTTTAAAATAATGATGTGAGAAAGCTGTAAGCAAGGTAGTAGATTGGAAAAGCTAATTAAGGGCATCATAATAAAACTTGGCATGGCAAATGATAAAAAATGTTGGCAGATTAAGAGATAGAACAGCAGCGGGAAAAATTCAAATGGTGATCAATATATATATTCTGTGCTTTTTATAAAGCAAGAATAAAGAAAAAGCATGATAGATACAGGAGAACCAGTAGATGTAATATACTTGGATTGCCTAAAGCCTTCGATAAGGTGCCACACACAAGGCCACTTAATAGGATAAGGGCCCATGGTGTTGGGGGTAATATATTAGCATAGATAGGGGATAGCTAACTAGTAGAAGAAAAGAGAATTGAGGTAAGAAGGGCATTTTCATTATGGTAATCTATAACTAGTGGAGTGCCACAGGAATCAGTGCTGGGGCCACAATTATTTACAATATGTATTAATGACTTTGATGAAGGAAGTGAATGGATTACTACCAAGTTTGTGGATAACACAGAAATAGGTGGGAAGGCAAGTGGTGTGAATGAAACATTAACGGGGGGGATGTGTGTCACAGCACCTGCGGGTCCACCATGCCAACCTCTGCACCATGTGGTCCTGTTCCGGGGGCAACCACAGCCCACCTGCCTCACCGACCACCCATAAATTCCACTGACCGCGGAGGCCTCTGGCCATGCGGCTGAAGGCTATAGCTAATTGGGAATTGGCAATCGTAGTTAAGTGAGCACGTCACACATCCCAAGTGCAACCCGTGGGTAGGCGGGCCATATCGCATGTGGAGTTTACTTCCGAGCATCCCAATCAGACTGTGATGCCTGGACACTGTGCCTGAACGCTGCAGTAGGCAACACCACGGATGCAGCGGCCAACATCCGAACACCCAGGGGCTGGCCCCAGCACCGGGGACATTTCTGCGCCCAGAGAGTGGGGATGTGCATCAGGAAGGGTACCAACACCCAGTTTGCGGATGCCCTATTTGCCCGGGCAGAAAGCTATATAAACTTTGACATGGTCCAGGCCCAACAGGATGCCAGGGCAGCAGGATTCTCCGCCATTTACGGGTTGCCCCATGTCATGGGCTAATAGGTGGCACCCATGTCACCCTGCACTCATCGGGCTGCCAGGGAGTGCCCTACATCAACAGGAATGGGTAAAACTCCCTGAACATACAGCTTGTGTACGACTATCATATGAAGATCATGCACATGTGTGCACGGCCTCTTTCAGAACCACCCCAGGATGGCCAGTTGGCTCTTGGGGGATAAGGGGGACCTGCGGAGGATCTGGCTAATGACACCAGTACGGAAGCCAGTGACCGATGCAGAGACCCGATACAACGAGCCCATGCAACCAGCTGGTCTGTAATTGAGCAGTGCAGCAGACTGCTCAATATGCGGTTCTGATGCCTCGTCTGCTCTGGTGGTGCCCTGCATTACACTCCCCAGAGGGTCTCCCACTTTCTGGTGGTCTGCTGTGTAATCCAAAACCTGGCACAGCAGCTGGCCACAGGAGAAGGATGAGGCGAGGAGGCACTGGACCAGGGAGGCTCTCACCTTCGTCCCTTCACATAGGACACGGCCCCGTCCATCATTCCCTCTATGCCAAGCCCCCCCCACCTCCAGGGTCTGTGTAATGTCACTCCAGGGTGATGGGACTGGTCAGTACTGTCAGTGGGCCACGGTCGAGGACAGGGGCGTGATGATAACCCGCAGAGTATGCGCATACCACCACAATCAGTCCACAGCAGACGCCATCTCACTGACCATACACTCATCCCTAGAGCACCTTGACAACAAGGTCTCCTATGTCAGACTCCTATTCATTGACTTCAGCTCCGCTTTCAACACCATAATCCTAGCCAATCTCATAGCAAAGCTCCAAAACCTAGCACTTGTTCCTCCCTCTGCAAGTGGATCCTCGACTTCTGGACTCATAGACCACAATCAGTAAGGATAAACAACAACACCTCCTCCACGATAGTCCTCAATACCGGGACCCCGCAAGGCTGCGTACTTATCCCCCTGCTATACTCCCTGTACATACACGATTATACACACACGACTGTGTGGCAAAATTTGGTCCAACTCCCATCCACAAGTTTGCTGATGACACGACCGTAGTGGGTCGGATCTCAAAAAATGAGTCAAATTACAGAAGAGAGATAGAGAACCTGGTGGAGCGGTGTAACAGCAACAATCTCTCCCTCAATGCCAGCAAAACTAAAGATCTGGTCATTGACTTCAGGAAGCAAAATATTGTACACACCCCTGTCAGCATCAATGGGGCTGAGGTGGATATGGTTGACAGCTTAAAATTCCTAGGTGTGCACATCACCAACAATCTGTCCTGGTCCACCAACGTTGATGCTACGGCCAAGAAAGCACAACAGCACCTGTACTTTCTCAGAAACTAAGGAAATTCGGCATGTCCACATTGACTCTTACCAACCTTTACAGATGCACCATAGAAAGCATCCTATCTGGTTGTATCACAGCCTGGTATGGCAACTACTCGGCCCAAGACCATAAGAAACTCTAGAGAGTCGTGAACACAGCCGAATCAATCACACAAACCCGCCTCCCATCCATTGATTCTGTCTACACTTCCCGCTGCCTTGGGAAAGCGAGCAGCATAATCAAAGACGCTCCCATACGGATTATTCACTCTTCCAACTTCTTCCATCGGGCAGGAGATACAAAATTCTGAGAACACACACTACCAGATTCAAAAACAATTTCTTCCCCGCTGACACCTGAATAGCCCTCTTATGGACTGATCATTTTTTAAAAAAAATTTAGAGTACCCAAATTCATTTTTTCCAAACAAGGGGCAATTTAGCATGGCCAATCCACCTACCCTGCACATCATTGGGTTGTGGGGGCGAAACCCACGCAAACACGAGGAGAATGTCCAAACTCCACACAGACAGGGACTTGGAGCCAGGATCGAACCTGAGACCTCGGCGCCCTGAGGCAGCAGTGCTAGCCACTGCGCCACACTGCTGCCTTTATGGACTGATATGACCTCTTCACATATCTTCTCTACTGGGTAGTACTGCACTCCTCTATGCCTCACCCGATGCCTGTGTCTTTGTATTTACATTGTGTATTTATGTATACCCTATTTTCTTTTCATGTATGGCACGATCTGTCTGGACTGTGCGCAGAATAATACCTTTCACTGTACCTCGGTACACGTGACAATATAAACAAATCCAAATCCAGGGAGCTGAGCGCTGGTGCTCCTCATTCAGTGCCATAGTCTGACCCTTGCCTATTTGCTGAGTGCTCTCTCACACCCTTTACCTACACATGGTGTGACGCGGAAGAGTCCAGGACCTCCATGTCTAGGGAGGTGCGGCTGAGGCATGATACTGGTGCTCGGCCCTGTCATGAGAATGTCGCTTTAAGAAATGTTTGGCTGCTCATATTACTGCAGTGACGTCAGAGTATGGGTGGAGCTGAGCTGTCTGTCAACTTTTTACTTTCGTTTTAGGCTGCTACAGGGTGTGTTTTAGTTTCGTTTTCAGTGTTGGAGCTTAAGCCAGATAGTGCAGTTGATCTCTCTGCCATGAAAAGATTATCTCTTGATTATTTGGTGAATTCAGAATTATAAATGTTCTCAGTAGTGAATGTAAACCTAATGTGCTTCTGTTGAAAAGTGTTTCTTCTATCTTCTGGATGTTGTTTGGGAAGTTATTAAGGATTACTTAGTGTTGTATTCTTTGGGGGTTGTATTTGAATTGATGGTTACTAAGATGTTCACTATATGTTTCAAAAAGGTTAACTTGAGTTCATAGAATAAACATTGTTTTGCTTTAAAAATTACTTTTCCATCTCTGCTGTACCACACCTATAGAGTGGGCCGTGTGCTCCCCATACCACAATCTATTAAAGGTTGTGGGTCAGGTGAACTCCATGATACACTTTGGGGTTCTCTAAACCCTGACCCATAACAAATTGGGGGCTCAAGGGAGATAAAAGTCTATCTATTGGATTGGCTTAGTGAACTTAAAGACAGTGAGGCGTGAGCATATTGTGGTTGCTTTTCAGGTGTATTCTTGTTCAAGTGTGTTGTGGACAATGGCTCTTTCAGAGGCTCAGAGGTTTTTGGGGGTGGAGATGGTCACACGCAGTACCTTACGGACAGAGACTAAAAGCAGATTGTTAGATTTGGCAAAAACATTGCAGTTAACATTACCTGACAAAATGCGAAAAGATGAGGTAATTATGGCAGTGGTTAAGCATTTAAAGTTGCCTGAGATACAGTTTGACTCATTGGAAATAGCAAAAATTCAGTTGCAAATTAAACAAATGGAACATGAGAAAGAATTAAAACAGCTTGAATACGAAAGAGATAGAGAGGAAAAAGAAAGAGAAAGGGAGATACAGATCAGGAAAAAGATAAAGAGGGAGAGTTTGAACTTCAGAAAATGACCATGAAACATGACAGTCAGTTAAAATTGGCAGGCATAAAGGGAAACGTACAGTTGGATGATAGTGATGAGGATAGTGAGAAAGAGCGTCATAGTCGAAGGCTTGGTGGGGATCTATTTAAATATGTCCAAGCATTGCCAAGGTTTGACGAGAAGGAAGTGGAAGCCTTTTTCATTTCATTTGAGAAGGTAGCCAAACAAATGAAATGGCCACAGGACATGTGGGCATTACTGATTCAAACAAAGCTGATAGGTAGGGCTCGTGAAGTGTTTGCATCACTACCGGAGGAGGTATCTGGGATGTATGAGGAGATGAAAAAATCCATCGTAGGTGCATATGAACTAGTGCCTGAAGTTTACAGACCAAGGTTTAGAAATTTAAGGAAAGAATTTGGTCAAACATACATGGAATTTGAAAGGCTCAAACAGAGTAATTTTGATAGGTGGATAAGGGCTTTGAAAATAGACCAAACGTATGAAACTCTCAGAGAAATTATACTTTTGGAGGAGTTTAAAAATTCAATTCCTGATGTAGTGAGAACTCATGTGGAAGAGCAGAGGGTTAAAACTGCGTGATTAGCAGCAGAAATGGCAGATGATTATGAATTTGTTCATAAATGTTGGTTTCCGACATCAGTTTCAGCCTGTGAGGGGTAGAAACTGGGGACATGAGAAATGCTCAAGTGGTAAAGGTAAAGGTGATCTGATGGGAGATAATAAGGAGAGTGTACCTCAGATTAGAAAAGAAATCCAGGAGGGTGGAAAAGAAATGAAAAGTTTCAAATGTTTTCACTGTAATAAACTAGGCCATGTAAAGTCACAGTGTTGGTGGTTGAAGAAAAGCACTGGGAAGGCTGATGTGGTAAAACAGGATAAGACAGTGGGGTTTGTGAAAGTGGTAAAGGAAAGCCCAAGTGAAGCGAAGGAGGTGCAAAAGATTGTACAGCCTGATCAAGAGGTGATTGATAAGAAAGTGCCAGATCTCTTTAAAGAATTTACTTGTGTGGGTAAAGTTTATTCATGTGTATCAGGACTTCCGGTTGCGGCCATGCCTGAATAGGTCGCACGTTCGGCAGCTCCCGCCGGGAACGAACTTTAGGGCTCTCTAGAGGGGCCCCAACGGCACTTGTTCCATGGCTTCCAGTGTGGGAAGGTGACAGCAAGGTCCCCCCGACAGTATATGGATTGGACCAGGAGTGGAGCGGTGAAAAAAAAGATCTTGGAGCAGCGAAAAGTGAGAGGGAGAAAAAGCAAGATGGCGGCGGGTGGAGACCAAGCAGCATGGGTGCAGTGGTCGCAGAAGCAGCAGGAGTTTCTTAAATGCTGCTTTGAGGAGCTGAAGACAGAAATGCTGGCGTCAATGAAGGCGGCGATTGAGAAGCTAGTGGAGACCCAGAGGGCCCAGGGGGCTGCGATCCGGGAGGTGCGGCAGAAAGCCTCGGAGAACGAGGATGAGATCTTGGGCCTGGCGGTGAAGGTGGAGGCACACGAGGCGCTGCATAAGAGGTGGGCGGAAAGATTTGAGGACCTGGAGAATAGGTCGAGAAGGAAGAATCTTCGGATTCTGGGTCTCCCTGAAGGAGTTGAGGGGCCCGATACCGGGGCATATGTGAGCACGATGCTCAATCCGCCGATGGGCGCGGGAGCTTTCCTGAGGCCCCTGGAGCTAGATGGGGCTCATCGGGTCCTGGCAAGGAGACCCAAGGCCAACAAGCCGCCAAGGGCTGTAGTGGTGAGATTTCACCACTTTATGGATAGAGAGTGTGACCTGAGATGGGCCAAGAAAGAGCGGAGCAGCAGGTGGGAGAACACGGAGATCTGAATCTACCAGGACTGGAGTGCAGAGGTGGCCAAGAAGAGAGCTGGCTTTAATCGGGCCAAGGTGGTGCTCCATCGGAAAGGGGTGAAGTTCGGTATGCTGCAGCCAGCGCGATTGTGGGTCACATTCCAAGATCAGCACCACTATTTCGAAACGCCTGAGGAGGCTTGGAGCTTTATACAGACTGAAAAGTTGGACTCAAATTGAGGGTTTGTTGTTGTGGGGGGGATGTTTGCTGTATATACGATTTTAACTACGTGTAGGGAATGTTCCCTTGGTGGGGTGCTGGATGGGGATGGATGAAGGGATTTGATGGAGAGACTGTGGGAGAGTGTGGGTGCCGGTGTTGGAGGGAGGGGAGGCCCGGGGATGGGGGAATTGAGATAAGGCCGCAAAAGGAGCTGCGCCAGAGGGGGCGGGCCGGCTCAGGAAAGCGCAGGCTTTGTCCCGCGCTAGGGAAGGACGGTGATGGGGGTCGGAGGAGCGCACACTGACTGCTAGGGAGGAGGGGGAGGGGGGAATTCCCACACTGGGGGGGATTGATGGGAAGGCGGGGAGGCCGGGGTCAGCAGGAGTCAGCTGACTTACGGGAGTGTTATGGGGGAGCAAAAGAGCTAGATATGGATCTAGCGGGGGGAGAGGGGGGGTTATAGGGTTGCTGCTGCATTAGCCAATGGGGAACTGGAAATAGGAGAGGTGGTCGGGGCGGGGGTCCGCCGTCTGGGGGACTGGAGGGTGCGGGAGGCGCGGGCACGTGACTGGCCTAGAAAAGGAGATGGCTAGTCGGCGGGGAGGGGAGCCCCTCAATCCGGCTGATAACTTGGAATGTGAGGGGCCTGAATGGGCCGGTTAAGAGGGCCCGAGTGTCCGCGCACTTAAAGGGACTGAAGGCAGACGTGGTCATGCTTCAGGAGACACATTTGAAGGTGGCAGACCAGGTCAGGTTGAGAAAGGGATGGGTAGGACAGGTATTCCATTCGGGGCTGGATGTGAAGAACAGAGGGGTTGCAATACTGGTGGGGAAGCAGGTGTCGTTTGAGGCCAAGAATATTGTAGTGGATAATGGGGGTCGATACGTGATGGTGAGCGGTAGGTTGCAGGGGGTGTGGGTGGTACTGGTAAACGTATACGCCCCGAACTGGGATGATGCCAGATTTATGAAGCACATGCTGGGTCAGATTCCGGACCTGGAGGCAGGAAGCTTGATAATGGGGGGGTGATTTCAACACGGTGCTGGATCCAGCATTAGATCGCTCCAGATCCAAGAGGGGGAAGAGGCCGGCTGCGGCCAAGGTGCTTAGGGGGGTTTATGGACCAGATGGGGGGAGTGGATCCGTGGAGGTTTGCTAGGCTCCTGGCCAGGGAATTCTCATTCTTTTCCCATGTACATAGAGCCTACTCCCGGATAGATTTTTTTGTTTTAAGTAGGGCGCTAATCCCGAAAGTGGAAGGAACGGAGTATTCGGCCATAACCATCTCGGACCACGCCCCGCACTGGATGGAGCTGGAGTTAGGAGAGGAGACGGATCAGCGCCCGCTGTGGCGTCTTGATGTGGGATTACTGGCGGATGAGGAGGTGTGCGGGAGAGTGCGGGGGTGTATTGAGAGATACTTGGAGGCCAATGACAACGGAGAGTTGCAGGTGGGGTAGTCTGGGAGGCGTTGAAGGCGGTGGTCAGGGGAGAGTTAATCTCCATAAGGGCCCACAGGGAGAAGAGAGAGGGCAGGGAGAGGGAGAGGTTGGTGGGGGAGATCTTAAGGGTGGACAGGAGATATGCAGAGGCCCCCGAGGAGGGACTACTTAGGGAGCGGCGAAGTCTCCAGACGGAGTTTGACCTGTTGACCACAGGGAAAGCAGAGTCACAGTGGAGGAAAGCACAGGGGGCAACGTACGAGTATGGGGAGAAGACGAGCCGGATGCTGGCACACCAGCTCCGTAAGAGGGTGGCAGCGAGGGAGATAGGGGGAGTTAAGGTTAGCAGGGGGAATATGGTGCGGAGTGCGGTGAGAGTAAATGAGGTATTTAAGGACTTCTATGAGGAGCTGTACAGATCTGAGCCCCCAGCAGGGGAAGAGGGGATGCGACGATTTTTGGATCAACTGAGGTTCCCGAGGGTGGAGGAGCAGGAGGTGGCTGGTTTAGGAGCGCCAATTGGGTTGGAGGAGCTGGTTAAAGGATTGGGGAACATGCAGGCGGGGAAGGCCCCGGGGCCAGATGGGTTCCCGGTCGAGTTTTATAAGAAATATGTGGACCTGCTAGGCCCGTTGTTAGTGAGAACTTTCAATGAGGCAAGGGAGAGGGGGACCCTGCCCCCGACAATGTCCAGGTCGCTGATCTCGCTGATTCTGAAGCGGGAGAAGGACATGCTGCAATATGGGTCGAATAGACCGATCTCGCTCCTCAATGTGGATGCTAAGTTGCTGGCAAAAGTGCTGGCTACGAGAATTGAGGACTGTGTCCCTGGGGTGATTCATGAGGGCCAGACGGGATTTGTAAAGGGCAGGCAGCTAAACACTAATGTGCGGAGGCTCCTCAACGTGATTATGATGCCATCGGTGGAGGGAGAGGCGGAGGTAGTGGCAGCTATGGACGCGGAGAAGACCTTCGACCGGCTGGAGTGGGAGTATCTTTGGGAAGTGCTACGGAGGTTTGGGTTCGGGGAGGGGTTTATCAGTTGGGTCAGGCTCCTATATAGAGCCCCGATGGCGAGTGTGGCTATGAATCGGAGGAGGTCGGAGCACTTTCGGCAGTACCGAGGGACGAGGCAGGGGTGCCCCCTGTCCCCCTTGTTGTTTGCATTGGCAATTGAGCCTTTGGCCATGGCACTAAGGGAGTCCAGGAAATGGAGGGGGTTGGTCCAAGGGGGAGAGGAACATCGGGTGTCGCTGTATGCGGACGACCTGTTGCTGTATGTGGCAGATCTAATGGAGGGGATGGTGGAGGTCATGCGGATCCTAAGGGAGTTTGGGGACTTCTCGGGCTATAAGCTCAACGTAGGGAAAAGTGAGCTCTTTGTGGTGCATCCAGGGGACCAGGGAAGGGGGATAGACGACCTCCCATTTAAGAGGGCGGACAGGACCTTTCGGTACTTGGGGATCCAGATGGCCAGGAGCTGGGGGGCCCTGCACAAGCTCAATTTGACGAGGTTGGTGGAGCAGATGGAGGAGGATTTCAAGAGATAGGATGTGCTGCCACTCTCGCTAGCGGGCAGGGTACAGTCGGTTAAAATGATCGTCTTCCCGAGGTTTCTCTTTGTGTTTCAGTGCCTTCCCATTGTGATTACCAAGGCCTTTTTTAATCGGGTAGGGAGGAGCATCATGGGTTTCGTGTGGGCAAGTAAGACCCCGAGGGTAAAGAAGGTGTTTCTGGAGCATAGCAGGGACAGGGGAGGGCTGGCGCTGCCGAATCTGTGCGGCTACTATTGGGCAGCCAACGTGGCGATGATCCGTAAGTGGGTAATAGAGGGAGAGGGGGCGGCGTGGAAGAGGTTGGAGATGGCGTCCTGCAGGGGCACGAGCCTGAGGGCGCTGGTGACGGCACCGCTGCCGCTCTCGCCGACAAGGTACACCACGAGTCCGGTGGTGGCGGCAACTTTGAAGATCTGGGGGCAGTGGAGGCGACACAGGGTCGAGGTGGGAGCCTCGGTTTGGTCCCCAATTCGGGAGAACCATCGGTTCGTCCCGGGAAGGATGGAAGGGGGGTTTCGGAGCTGGCATCAGGCAGGGATCAGAAGAATGGGGGACCTGTTTATAGCTGGGATGTTTGCGGGCCTAGGGGGGCTGGAGGAGAAGTTTGGGTTATCCCCGGGAAATGCGTTCAGGTATATGCAAGTGAGGGCGTTTGTGAGGCGGCAGGTGAGGGAATTCCCGTTGCTCCCGGCACAGAGGATTCAGGACAGGGTGATTTCTGGTCTATGGGTCGGAGAAGGCAAGGTTTCGGCGATCTATCAAGAGATGAAAGAAGAGGAGGAGGTTTCGGTAGAGGAGCTAAAGGGCAAGTGGGAGGAGGAGCTTGGGGAGGAGATTGTTGAGGGTCTGTGGTCTGCTGCCCTGAGTAGGGTTAATTCTTCATCCTCTTGCGCCAGGCTCAGCCTAATACAATTCAAGGTTGTTCACAGAGCGCATATGACAGGGGCGAGGATGAGTAGGTTCTTTGGGGTGGAGGACAGCTGTGGGAGGTGCTCGGGGAGTCCGGCAAATCACGTCCACAGGTTCTGGTCGTGCCCGGCACTGGAGGGGTTTTGGAGGGGTCTTGCAAGGACTATGTCCAAGGTGGTGAAAGTCCAGGTCAAGCCGAGTTGGGGGTTGGCATTATTTGGGGTAACAGACGAGCCAGGAGTGCAGGAGGCGAAAGAGGCCGGTATCCTGGCCTTTGTGTCCCTGGTAGCCCGGCGGAGGATCTTGTTATTATGGAAGGACGCGACGCCCCCCAGTGTGGAAGCCTGGATAAATGACATGGCAGAGTTCAGTAAGTTCATTAAGCTGGAGAGGATAAAGTTTGCCTTACGAGGGTCTGTGCAGGGGTTCTTCAGGCGGTGGCAACCGTTCCTAGATTATCTCGCAAAGCGCTAGGAGGAGGTCAGCAGCAGCAGCAACCCGGGGGTGGGGGGGGGGGGGGGGGGGGGGAGGGGGGGTGTCTCTTTCGGGGGGGTATTTGGGCGGGTGGCGGGGGGCGGGGTTCCCCAAGGGTACTCTTGAATGTCATATGGGGGGGATTAGTATATGCGGGAGAAACCCAATGTATAGTTAGTTTATTATTTTTGATTGTGGTGTTTGTGTTCTTTTTGTTATGGGGGGGGCTTGTTTGTTAAAAAAAATTTGTTGGAAAAATTTGAATAGACATTTTATTTAAAAAAAATTAATGTGTATCAGAAGGAGCAGGTAAAGAAGTCACAATTTTAAGAGATACGGGAGCTAGTCAATCTTTAATGGTAAGAGATGAGGAGTTATGTAGTTTGGGAAGAATGTTGTCAGAAAAGGTGGTAATATGTGGAACTCAGGGTGAGAGGACTAGTGTTCCATTATATAAGGCAAGGTTGGAAAGTCCAGTGAAGAGTTTGTGAAGTGGTAGGAGGAGTAATAGAGAACTACCTTGTCCAGGAATACAGTTTATCTTGGGTAATGATATAGCTGGATCGCAGGTGGGAGTGATGCCTACTGTGATTGATAAGCCAGTGGAAAATTGGCCTGGACTACATAAAGATGTAGTTAAATTTTGTCAATCATGTCACACATGTCAAGTGATAGGGAAACCTCAAGCAGTGATAAAACCAGCGCCCTTAATACCCATTCCAGCATTTGAGGAACCTTTTACAAGGGTCCTAATTGATTGCGTAGGGCCGCTTCCGAAAACAAAAAGTGGGAATCAATTTCTTTTGACTATAATGGATGTGTCTACTAGGTTTCCAGAGGCCATTCCAGTATGTAATATTACAGCTAAAAGGATTGTGGAGGAGTTACTTAAATTCTTTACTAGATATGGACAAGGTTATTCAAAGAAGTTATGGATAGCTTAGGAATAAAACAATTTAAATCAACTGCGTACCATCCAGAATCGCAGGGAGCGTTAGAAAGGTGGCATCAGACATTACAGACAATGTTGAGGGTTTATTGTCACGATTAGCCAGAGGATTGGGAGAAAGGAATTCCATTCGTACTGTTTGCAATTAGGGATGCTCCTAATGAGTCAACCAAATTTCGTCCTTTTTAACTAATATTTGGTCATGAGGTAAGAGGACCACTTAAATTGATTAAGGAAAAATTGGTGAGTGAGAAATCGGAAATTACACTATTGGATTACGTGTCAAATTTTAGGGAACAATTAAATAGAGCAGGTGAATTGGCTAGACAACATTTGAAAGTTGCACAAAATGTGATGAAACGAGTCGCGGCAAGAAATCCAAAGTTCGTAGCATTGCCAATGGAGATAAAGTTTTAGTATTGTTACCAGTGGTAGGTGACCTTTAAAAGCAAGCTTTTGTGGACCTTATCAGATTGAAAGGAAATTAATGTGGTAAAAACACCAGATAGAATTATGTGGTTAAAAACACCAAAGAGGGGACTTCCGGGTGCGGCTATGCAGAGCTAGGTCGCATATTCGGCAGCTCCTGCTTGGAACGGACTTTTGGGCTCTTTTACAGGGCCCCCACGGCATTTGTTTGACATTTCCCGGTGTGGGAAGAAGGCTGCAATATTCCCCCGACAGTGTCCCCCAGGAAGGATATGTCTCTTGGTTGCCAGACACACGCAGAAACAGTAAAAGATTTGGCTGCAACTGCAGGATAAACAGGGCCTCTTCCAGCATGCAGGCGGGGGAAGGGCAAGCTTAAAGCTGCAAGCTGACCTGAGGGCCTGTATCAAAAGTGAATTCTAGCAGCAGATGGAACAACTGTGAAAAGACCTCATCAAGGCCACTGAAGGGACTTCCGGTTGCGGTGATGCCTAGCTAGCCGCACGCTTCGGCGGCTCCAGCTCCGACGGACCTTCGGGCTCTTTTAAGAGCCCCAACGGGGAATTTTTCGACGACGCAACCCGGTGTGGGGCGTGTGAGAAGGGAGTCCCCCCCAAACGAAGGAGGAAAAAACCGGCGGCGGCGACTGCAGCGCGAGGAATCGTCGACCAAAGGGTCAGAAAGAGAGAAGTGCAAGATGGCGGCGGAGAAAGCGCAGGCGACATGGGGGCCTGAGCATGAAATTGTGAGACGGTGCGTGGAGCTGCTGAAGAGGGAGGTGCTGACCCCGTTGCTACAGGCAATTGAGGGGCTCAAGGAGACATTAAAGACCCAGGAGACAGAGCTCCATGTGGTGGAGCAGAAGGTGACAGATATTGAGGACGAGATCCTGGGCCTGGCGGTTAAGACACAGACGCACGAGGCACTTCATAAAAAGTGTACTGAAAGGATCGAAGCCCTAGAAAATGGAGCGCGAAGGAAGAACCTTCGGATACTGGGTCTCCCTGAGGGTGTGGAAGGAGTGGACTGTGGAGCGTACGCAAGTACGATGCTGAGCTCACTGATGGGTGCTGAGGCCCCTACGGGCCCCTTGGAGGTGGAGTGGGCAAATCGGATTCCGGCGAGAAGACCAAAAGCGGGAGAACCACCCAGGGCGATAATCGTGCGATTTTACCGCCTTAAGGATAGAGAAGAGGTCCTGAGATGGGCTAAAAAGGTGCGGAGTAGCAGATGGGAGAATGCAGTGGTACGGGTATACCAGGATTGGAGTGCGGAGGTGGCGAGAAGGAGGGCGAGCTTCAACCGAGCCAAAGAGGTGTTGCATAAAAGGAAGGTGAAGTTCGGGATGCTGCAGCCGGCAAGACTATGGGTCACATATCAGGAGAGACACCATTATTTCGAGACAGCGGAGGAAGCATGGACCTTCATCAAAGAAGAGAAATTGGATCGGAACTGAGGGACTGATGCTGCAGGAAATGTTATTGTTAATGTTACGGTGGAAGTTAATTGAGAAGTAAACAGGGAAGGGGGGAGACATTGGGGAAATGTTTGCGCCGGTGAGGGGGGAAAGACGGGACATAGTTGGAGAATGGGGAAGGGGAGGGGGAGGGGAAAGGGAGCTGCGCCATAAGAGGCGGGTCAGGTAAAGGGATGTTCCCGCACCAGAAAGAATAAGGCGGGAAGACAGGCGCAAGGCGGATGGGAGTTCCCCACATGGGGGGGGGTCGAGGAGTGAGCAGGAGTAGCCGGGGTCAGTTGAAGTCAGCTGACTTACGGAAGTAATATGGGGGGAGCAATCATGCTAGAAAGAGATCTAGCGGGGAGGGGGGGAGGGAGGGGGAGGGGGGGGGGCGGGGGACAACTGGGTTGCTGCTGCGGAAATCCAAAAGGAAATGGCTAAAGAGTGGGTGGGCGGGGATGGTGTGCGACGCTGGGGGAGCGAGCGGGAGCGCGGAGGCGGGATATGGGACTGGCCTAGAGAAGGTAATGGCTAGTCGACACGGGAGGGGGGCAGGTAGCCCCCTAGTGAGGCTGATCACGTGGAACGTGAGAGGCCTGAACGGACCGATAAAAAGGGCCAGAGTGCTCGCGCATTTGAAAGGACTAAGGGCAGACGTGGTTATGCTCCAAGAGACGCACCTAAAGGTGGCGGACCAAGTTAGGCTAAGGAAAGGATGGGTGGGACAGGTGTTCCACTCAGGACTGGACGCAAAGAATAGAGGGGTGGCCATTTTGGTGGGGAAACAGGTCGCATTTGAAGCAAAGAACATCGTAGCAGATAGCGGAGGTAGATATGTAATGGTGAGTGGCAGGCTGGAGGGAATGGAGGTCGTGTTGGTTAACGTGTATGCCCCAAACGCGTGTATGCTCCCGCGGATGGATATGGCTGGCACGAGGGGACATAACTTTAAACTGAGGGGTAATAGATATAGGACAGAGGTCAGAGGTAGGTTCTTTACGCAAAGAGTAGTGAGGCCGTGGAATGCCCTACCTGCTACAGTAGTGAACTCGCCAACATTGAGGGCATTTAAAGGTTTATTGGATAAACATATGGATGATAATGGCATAGTGTAGGTTAGATGGCTTTTGTTTCGGTGCAACATCGTGGGCCGAAGGGCCTGTACTGCGCTGTATTGTTCTATGTTCTATATGTAAACTGGGACGATGCGGGATTTATGAGACGGATGCTGGGGCGTATACCGGACCTGGAGGTAGGAAACTTGATTTTAGGAGGGGACTTTAATACGGTGCTGGACCCGGGGCTAGATAGATCCAGCTCAAGGACCGGAAGAAGGCCGGCAGCGGCCAAGGTACTTAAGGGGTTTATGGACCAAATGGGGGGAGTGGATCCATGGCGATTTCTTAGACCTAGGGCTAGGGAGTTTTCCTTCTTCTCCCATGTCCATAAAGTGTACTCCTGGATAGATTTTTTTGTTTTGGGAAGGTCGTTGATCTCTAGGGTGGAAGAAGCTGAGTACTCAGCCATAGCGGTTTCGGATCATGCCCCACATTGGGTGGACCTGGAATTAGGAGAGGAAAGGGAGCAGAGAACACTCTGGCGATTAGATGTGGGACTGATGGCGGATGAGGGAGTGTGTGCAAGAGTGCGGGGGTGTATTGAGAGATATCTGGAGGTCAATGACGACGGCGAGGTCCCTGTGGGAGTGGTATGGGAAGCACTAAAAGCGGTGGTCAGAGGAGAGCTGATCTCCATTGGGGCCAACAAAAGGAAAACAGAGGCCAAGGAAAGGGAAAGATTACTGGGGGAGATTTTAAGGGTGGATAGGGAATTTGCAGAGACCCCGGAGGAGGAATTGTACATGGAGAGGAGACGACTCCAGACGGAATTTGACCTTCTGACCACCAGAAAGGCGGAGGTACTGTGGAGGAAGGCACAGGGGAGGAGGTATGAATATGGGGAAAAGGCGAGTCGCCTGTTGGCTCATCAATTGCGAAAGAGGGCAGCAGCGAGGGAGATAGGAGGAATTAGAGACAAAAGGGGAGACACGGTGCGAAGGGCAGGAAAGATAAATGAGGTGTTCAAGACCTTCTATGAGGAACTGTATAGGTCTCAACCCCCAGAGGGAGAGGAGGGGATGCGGCAGTTCCTGGACCAATTGAGGTTCCCGAAAGTGGAGGAGCGGGGGGTGGTAGGCCTGGGGGCACCGATTGGGGTGGACGAGGTTATTAAGGGACTGGGAAGCATGCAAGCAGGGAAGGCCCCAGGACCAGACGGGTTCCCGGTGGAGTATTACAGAAAATATGTGGACTTGTTGGCCCCGTTGATGGTGAGGACGTTCAATGAGGCCAGGAAAGGGGGGACTCTACCCCCGACGATGTCGGAGGCGACGATATCGTTAATTTTGAAGAGGGATAAAGATCCGTTGCAGTGCGGGTCCTATAGACCCATTTCATTGTTGAACGTGGACGCCAAATTGTTGGCAAAGGTACTGGCATCGAGGATAGAGGACTGTGTCCCGGGGGTGGTGCACGAAGACCAGACAGGGTTCGTAAAAGGGAGACAACTGAATGTTAACGTGCGACGACTATTAGGGGTGATAATTATGCCCCCAGTGGAGGGGGAGGCAGAGATAGTGGCGGCAATGGACGCAGAGAAGGCATTTGATAGGGTGGAGTGGGAGTATTTATGGGAAGTGTTAAGGAGGTTTGGGTTTGGGAACGGGTTTATTAGCTGGGTTAGACTTCTTTATGGGGCTCCAACGGCAAGCGTAGTTACAGGTCGACATAGATCGGAGTATTTCCGACTATATAGGGGAACAAGACAGGGATGCCCGCTGTCTCCATTGTTGTTCGCGTTGGCAATTGAACCTCTGGCCATGGCGTTGAGAGACTCCAGCAAATGGAGAGGGGTGATTAGAGGGGGAGAAGAACACCGAGTCTCGTTATATGCGGATGACCTATTGTTATACGTGTCGGACCCAGCGGGGGGAATGATAGAGGTTATGCGAATTTTGAGGGGGTTCGGGGATTTCTCGGGGTATAGGCTAAACATGGGGAAGAGTGAATTATTTGTGATACATCCAGGGGACCAGAGTAGAGAGATAGAAGGCTTGCCTCTAAGGAAAGTGGAAAGAAACTTCCGATACCTGGGGATTCAGATCGCTGGGAGCTGGGGAACCTTGCACAGACTTAATCTGACACGGTTGGTAGAACAAATGGAGGAGGACTTCAAGAGGTGGGACATGCAGCCTCTATCGCTGGCGGGCAGGGTGCAAGCAATTAAGATGATGGTCCTCCCGAGGTTCTTATTTGTATTTCAATGTCTCCCTATACTAATCACTAAGACCTTTTTTAATAAAATAGACAGGAGCATCACGAGCTTCGTGTGGGCAGGGAAAGTTCCGAGAGTAAGGAGGGGGTTCCTTCAGCGTAGTAGGGACAAAGGAGGATTGGCACTACCGAACTTGGGCGATTACTATTGGGCCGCCAATGTGGCAATGATACGTAAATGGATGATGGAGGGTGAGGGAGCGGCGTGGGAAAGACTGGAGAGAAAGTCCTGTAAAGGGACGAGTTTAGAGGCGCTGGTGACGGCGCCGCTACCGATCTCACCTAAAAAGTTTACCACGAACCCGGTGGTGGCGGCAACATTGAATATCTAGGGACAGTGGAGGCGACAGAGAGGGGTGCAGGGAGCCCTGGTGGGGTCCCCAATCAGGAACAACCATAGGTTCGCCCCAGGAAGAATGGATGGAGGATTTCAGAGCTGGTTCCAGTTGGGAATTAGGAGGGTGGGAGATTTATTTATAGATGGGACTTTTGCGAGCTTGGGAGCATTGGAGGAAAAGTATAAGTTGCCCCGGGGAAATCTCTTGAGATATATGCAGGTGAGGGCATTTACTAGACAACAGGTGAGGGAATTTCCGTTGCTCCCGACACAGGGGATACAGGACAGGGTGCTTTCAGGGGTGTGGGTCGGAGAGGGCAAGGTGTCAGAGATTTACCGAGAGATGAGGGAAGAGGGGAGGAGTCGGTGGGCGAACTAAAAGGAAAGTGGGAAGAAGAACTAGGGGAGGAGATAGAGGAGGGTTTGTGGGCTGATGCCCTAAGCAGGGTAAATTCCTCTTCCTCATGTGCCAGGCTTAGCCTGATTCAATTTAAGGTGCTACATAGAGCACACATAACGGGAGCAAGATTGAGCAGGTTCTTTGGAGTGGAGGACAAATGTGGGAGGTGTGGCGGGAGCCCGGCAAACCACGCACATATGTTTTGGGCATGCCCGGCACTGGAAGGGTATTGGAAGGGAGTGACGGGAGTGATTTCGCGGGTGGTGAAGGCCCGGGTCAAACCAGGCTGGGGGTTAGCTCTATTTGGAGTTGCGGAAGAGCCGGGAGTGCAGGAGGCGAAAGAGGCCGACGTTGTGGCCTTTGCGTCCCTCGTAGCCCGGCGCAGGATCCTACTCATGTGGAAGGAGGCGAAACCCCCCGGACTGGAGGCCTGGGTAAATGATATGGCGGGGTTCATTAAACTGGAGCAGATAAAGTTTGCCCTGAGAGGATCGGCTCAAGGGTTCACCAGGCGGTGGCAGCCATTTCTCGACTACCTAGGGGAACGTTAGAGGGAAGACAGATGACCAGCAGCAGCAACCCAGGGGGAGGGGGAGGGGGGGGGGTTTAGTTTAGGTCAAAGATAAAGGGGTTTTGTTACTTGTGTATTGTTTAAAATTTCTGTATTGTTATTGTTGCGTTTGCTTTGTAAGAGGGGAAAAATTGTTGTTTGGGAAAAAAATTTCAATAAAACATTTATTTAAAAAAAAAACACCAAAGAGAAGGAAGACTCACCGAATGTGTCATGTGAATATGCTTAAAAGGTACTTTGAAAGGGAAGGAGAGAAAAAGGAGGCGGTTTTAATGATTCTAATTCAAAGTGGTGAACCAAATCCAGATGACTGTGAATTTGACATACCTCAAATTAAATTGGAAAACGAGGATGTTCTTAAAAATTGGGATAAATTGTTACGTTACCTTCCAGAGGAAAGAAGGACTGACCTGAAAAAGTTATTGATATCACATGGGCAAGTTTGTGGAGATAAATTGGGAAGTACTAAAATGGCTATACATGATGTAGATGTGGGAAATGCTGTTCCTATCAAGCAACATCCATATAGACTTAACCTTTTAAAATTGGCACAGGTTAACAAAGAGATTGAGAGTATGCTTAAAAATGGCATAATTAATTAAACTTGGCCCGGTTAGTAGATCAGATGAAAGATGATTTCCGGAGATGGGATGCGCTCCCGCTGTCTCTAGCTGGGATAGTCCAAACGGTGAAAATGACGGTCCTCCCGAGATTCCTGTTTGTATTTCAATGTCTCCCCATCTTTATTCCGCGGTCCTTTTTTAAGCGGGTCAGCAAAGTTACTGCGGGCTTCGTGTGGGGGGACAAGTCCCCGCGAGTAAGGAAGGTAATGCTTGAGCGGACTCGGGGAGAGGGCGGGTTGATGCTGCCGAATTTTAGCAACTGTTACTGGGCGGCTAACATAGCCATGATTAGGAAGTGGCTGGTGGGGGGGGGGGGGGGGGGTTGGGGGGGGGGGGGGGGTCCGGCATGGGTGCGTATGGAGCCGGCTTCTTGCAAGGGCACACGTTTGGAGGCGCTGGTAACTGCGCCTCTGCCATTCCCGCCGGCACGGTACTCCACCAGCCCCGTGATGGTGGCGGCCCTGAGAGTCTGGGGGCAATGGAGGAGATATGTGGGAGCAGTGGGAGCATCGGTCTGGTCCCCAATCTGGGATAATCATCAGTTTCCCCTGGGGAGGATGGACGGGGGGATTCCGAATATGGCGGAGAGCGGGGATTGAGAGGCTGGGGGACCTGTTTATAGAGGGGAGCTTTCCGAGTATGAGGGTGCTGGAGGAGAAGTTTGCATTGGTGAGGAGAAACAAATTTAGATATCTGCAGGTGCGGGACTTTCTGCATAGACAGATATCAACCTTTCCACTCCTGCTGCCAAGGGGGATTCAGGACAGGATAGTTTCCAGAGGATGGGTAGGAGAGGGGATCGTCTCTGACATTTACAAGGAACTTATGGGATCAGAGGAGACGCAGACTGAGGAGCTGAAGCGCAAGTGGGAGGAGGTGCTGGGGGGAGAGATAGAGGATGGTCTATGGGCGGACGTGTTGAGTAGAGTCAACGCGACCGCAACATGTGCCAGGCTCAGCCTGATTCAATTCAAGGTCGTTCACCGGGCCCACATGACAGTGGCCCGGATGAGCAGATTCTTTGGGGTGGAAGACAGGTGTGCAAAATGTGCGGGAGGACCAGCGAACCATGTCCACATGTTCTGTGCGTGTCCAAAGCTTAGGGGATTTTGGCAGGGGTTTGCTGATGTCATGTCCAAGGTATTAAAAACAAGGGTGGCATTGAGTCCAGAGGTGGCGATTTTCGGGGTGTCGCAAGATCCGGGAATCCAGGAGGAGAAAGAGACAGATGTTCTCGCCTTTGCTTCCCTGGTAGCCCGGAGATGGATACTATTAGCTTGGAGGGACTCAACGCCGCCGAAGTCGGAGACCTGGCTATCGGACATGGCTAGCTTCCTCTGTTTGGAGAAAATCAAGTTCGCCCTGAGAGGGTCACTGTTGGGGTTCGCCCGGAGGTGGCAACCATTCATCGACTTCTTCGCGGAAAATTAATCGTCAGCAGATGGGGAGGGGGGTTTAGGTTAGTGTAGATTAGGGGGTTAATTAATGGTGGGGCCTGTTCGGGAGAGAGGTGGTATTTGCACTATGTTTATAGTCTCATGTATATTGTTTATATTGCTGCTGATACAATGCCAAAAAATACCTCAATAAAATGTTTATTAAAAAAAAGAAATGGCATAATTGAAGTGGGTTGCAGCCAATGGAGCTCACCCATAGTGATGGTACCAAAACCAGATGGTACCCAACGGTTGTGTGTGGACTATAGAAAGGTTAATGCAGTTACAAGAACGGACTCTTATCCTATCCCACGTTTGGAGGATTGCATTGAGAAAGTGGTCACCATCTGTGACCACTGTGGTCACCATCCTGTCAGTGTTGACCTCGGTGCCACGCTTTGCCAGCGCATTCTCCTGCGCCCGTAGCCTCTTGGAGTCCTCCAATCGGCTATGGATGTGCTGGAGTGTCGCTGACTTTCCCATCTGAATATCAGCTCCAGGTAAACCTTTTCAGAGGCTCAGTATCTTGGACCCAGCTGGGTCCTGGGATCCAACAGACCTCTGCCTGCTGTCTCGCCTGGGTGTTCCTACCTACACCTAATGTGTATCAGCAGCTGTGTGGTGCTCACCAGAATGTACCCCAGAAGCCTGTCCACACCTGTCCCCCACCGTGGTGTGTCACTTCGCTGGTGGAGGGTGGGGATGATAGCTGTGCCACGATAACAGTGGCAACTTCAGAGCTCTCCTCCTTGGTCTTCTCTTGGGGGGGGGGGTGGGGGGGGGCACCCCGGATGGACCGGTGCCATCGTCTGCAGGTCCTGTGCAAGAATGGACATGTGATCAGTGGGAGGGATGGGTCAGCCTGTATGGCATTAATAACTCACGTTTAACAGGACATCCGGGTGCGGGCCAGTGGACCCTCCCCTCTGCGTCATGCGCCGACCTCTACGGTGGTCATTGCCCTGTCCTTGGCCACCTTCGCGACCTCCAGGGCACGTTACTCATAGTGGGTGAGGACTCTGATGTCTGGCACCCTGCCGCCCGTCTGGGCCCTCTCCCGCCGGTTGTGAGTCAGGGGTCCAGTGAAACTCACCCGAGCAGCCCGGTGGAGGTATTTGACCTTTGGCGGCACCTGGTGCTGGTGGATACAGTGGTTAAGAAGGCAGATCGTATACTTTCCCTTGTTAGCTGAGGCATAGAGTTTAGAAGCAGGGAGGTTATGCTGGAACAGTACAAAATGTTGGTCAGGCCACAGCTAGAATATTGTGTGCAGTTCTGGAATCCACATTAGAGGAGGGATGTGATAGCACTGGAAAGGGTGCAGAGATTTACCAAGATGTTACCAAATTCTGAGGGGCATAGATAGAGTAGTCTTTTCCCCTTGGTGGAGGGGTCAATGACCAGGGGACATAGATTTAAGGCAAGGGACAGGAGGTTTAGAGGGGATGTGAGGGGGAACCTTTTTACCCAGAGGGTGGTGGGAGCTTGGAATTTGTTGCCTGAAAGGGTGGTGGGCGCAAAGACCCTCAACATTTAAAAGTATTTAGATGTGCACTTGTGATCCCAGGGCATACAAGGCAAGGGCCAAGTTCTGTAAAATGGGATTAGGATGGTTAGGTGGTTGTTTTTGACCAGTGCAGCTACATTGAACCGAAGGGCCTTTTCTGTGCTGTATGACTCTGGTTCCCGCTAGCTACCACACTTAGAAACCTTTCTGTTAAATGTGAAGTTATGCACTTTGGTAGGAAAAATAAAGGCGCTAAATATCATTTAAAGGGAGAGAGACTGCAGAAAGTTGCAACACAGAGGGATTTGTGAGTCCTCATGCATAAATCTCAAAAAGCTAGCATGCAAATTCAGATAATTGGAAAGGCAAATTGAAATGGAGTATAAAAATAGGGAAGTCCTGCTACAACTATACTTTTTTTCTTTAAACAATTTCTATAAATTTAGAGTACCCAATTCATTTTTTCCAATTAAGGGGCAATTTAGCGTGGCCAATCCACCTAGTCTGCACATCTTTGTGTTGTGGGGGCGTAACCCACGCAAACACGGGGAGAATGTGCAAACTCCGCACGGACAGTGACCCAGAGCCGAGATCGAACCTGGGACCTCGGCGCCGTGAGTTAGCAATGCTGCCCCCTGCTACGACTATACAAGGCACTAATTAGACAACACCTGGAATACTGTTAACAGTTTGGTCCCCTTATCTAAGGAAAGATATATTGGCATTGGAGGCAGTCCAAAAAAGGTTCACTAGGTTGACCATGGGTGTGCAGGGATTTTATTATGAGGGGAGGTTGAGTAAGTTGGGCCTGTACTTGTTGCAGTTTAAAAGAATGATAGGTGACCTTATTGAGACATATAGGGTTCTCAAGGGCATGACAGGGCAGTGCTGAGAGATCGTTCCTCTTTTGTGACAGTCTAGGGCCTGAAGGCATAATCTCAGAGTAAGTGATCGCCCATTTAAGACAGAGCTGAGGAGACATTTCTTCTCTTGGAGAGTAGTGAATCTGTGGAATTCTTTGCTGTAGAGAGCTGTAGAGGCTGGGTCATTAAATATGTTCAAGGCTGAGGTAGGTTTTTAATCAGTGAGGGAATCGAGTGTTATGGGGATAAGGTGGGAAAGTGGAGTTCAGCATTATCACATGAGATCAGCCAATATTTAATTGAATGGTGGAGCAAACTATTTTTTTAGAAAATATTTTATTGAGGCATTTATAATTTTAACATTTTAAACAGAGATCCAACACAGGCAAAAAACCCACAATAACATAACCCCCCCCAGCCCTAAACACTAACTACCTATACATTAGATTCACTGCCCTTATTTGTCACGTCCATGCCTCACTTGATGGACTGAATGGCCTACTTCTGTTCTTATGTCTTATTGTCTTAACAACCATGAATGAACCATCATAAATAAATAAAGAGATAAAGGGAAATTTTACTTGTCGCATTACCACTCCCTTTGGCCTTGCACCATAAACTCTTTTGCCATTTAATGTCTCCTGTCTTATAGATAACAGATAGTTGCCAATTTTTATTGACAGTACTCAGAACATCGCTTTTTTGATTGTACGTTTAATTTCAATTGTCAGGAAACAAGATGTGTTTGTTATATATATAAGATATAGATATGGATTAGATGGGCGGCACGGTAACACAGAGGTTAGCACTTTTTAAAAAAAATCTTTTTATTGGCTTTTCTCATATTTATAAACAGTTGCTACTTATATACATTACATTGCTCTTGCCCGCGCTAATTTGCTTTATTTTACAGAGAGGCTTGTTTTGTCCTTCATTTGACTAACTGTATGTACATTTTGCTGCCCTCTGGATCGGTCTATGATATCCCCCCTTCCTTCCCCCCCCCCCGGGTTGCGCAGTCCTTTGGTTCTTCATCTTTTTCCCCTGGCTTACTCCTCGTTGCTGGCCTCGAACAGGTTTTGGAACAGGCCGACGAACTGCCCCCGAGTATCCAGGAAGCCTTCCTCTGACCCTCGGATGGCGTACTTAATCTTCTCCAGGTGGAGAAATTCCGAGAGGTCAGCGAGCCAGTCTGCAGCTTTGGGTGGTGCTGCCGATCGCCAGCCGGGCAGGATTCTCCGGCGTGCGATTAGGGAAGTGAAAGCAAAGGCGTTGGCCCCTTCCCCATGTGTGGCTCTGGCTGCTCCGATACCACGAAGATTGCCACTATTGGGCATGTCTTCACCCTCACCCCCACAACCTTGGACATTGCCTCAGAGAAGGCTGTCCAGAACCCAGGAAGCTTGGGGCAAGCCCAAAACATGTGGGTGTGGTGGGCCAGGCCCCTCTGGCACCGTTCACATTTGTCCTCCACCTCTGGGAAGAACCTGCTCATTCGGGTTCTGGTCAGATGCGCTCTGTGCACCACTTTGAGCTGCATTAGGCTTAGCCTTGTGCAGGAGGAGGTGGAGTTCACCCTGCTCAGTGCTTCGCTCCAGAGTCCCCATCCCACCTCTGTCCCCAGTTCGTCCTCCCATTTTTGTCTGGTCCCGTCCAGTGGTGTTCGGGCTCTGTCCAGTAGCTGTCCGTATATTTTCCCACATAGCCCCCCCCCCGCCCCCCCGTCTCGCTGCTTGTGCCTATCAGGTCCTCTAGTAGTGTGGTTTCTGGTGCCCTGGGGTACCCTACTGTCGCTTTGCGGAGGAAGTGCTTTATTTGAAGGTGCCTCAATTCCTGTCCTCTTGCTAGATTCCACTTGCATAAGAACATATGAACTAGAAGCAGGAATAGGCCATCTGCCCCCCTACCCCCCCCCCCCCCCCCGAGCCTGCTCCGCCATTCAATGAGATCATGGCTGATCTTTTGTGGACTCAGCTCCACTTTCCGGCCCGAACACCATAACCCTTACTCCCTTTATTCTTCAAAAACTATCTATCTTTATCTTAAAAACATTTAATGAAGGAGCCTCTACTGCTTCACTGGGCAAGGAATTCCATAGATTCACAACCCTTTGGGTGAAGAAGTTCCTCCTAAACTCAGTCCTAAATTTACTTCCCCTTATTTTGAGGCTATGCCCCCTAGTTCTGCTTTCACCCGCCAGTGGAAACAACCTGCCCGCATCTATCCTATTTATTCCCTTCATAATTTTATATGTTTTTATAAGATCCCACCATTTCCTTCTAAATTCCAACGAGTACAGTCCCAGTCTACTCAACCTTGCCTCGTAATCCAACCCCTTCAGCTCTGGGTTTAACCTAGTGAATCTCCTCTGCACACCCTCCAGTGCCAGTACGTCCTTTCTCAGGTAAGGAGACCAAAGCTGAACACTGTACTCCAGGTGTGGCCTCACTAACACCTTATACAATTGCAGCATAACCTCCCTAGTCTTAAACTCCATCCCTCTAGCAATGAAGGACAAAATTCCATTTGCCTTCTTAATCACCTGTTGCACCTGTAAACCAACTTTTTGCGACTCATGCACTAGCACACCCAGGTCTCTCTGCACAGCAGCATGTTTTACTATTTTATCATTTAAATAATAATCCCTTTTGCTGTTATTCCTACCAAAATGGATAACCTCACATTTGTCAACATTGTATTCCATCTGCCAGACCCTAGCCCATTCACTTAGCCTATCCACATCCCTCTGCAGACTTCCAGTATCCTCTGCACTTTTTGCTTTACCACTTATCATAGTGCCGTCTGCAAACTTGGACACATTGCCCTTGGTCCCCAACTCCAAATCATCTATGTAAATTGTGAACTGTTGTGGGCCCAACACTGATCTCTGAGGGACACCACTAGCTACTGATTGCCAACCAGAGAAACACCCATTATTCCCCACTCTTTGCTTTCTATTAATTAACCAATCCTCTATCCATGCTACTACTTTCCCCTTAATTCCATGCATCTTTATCTTATGCAGCAACCTTTTGTGTGGCACCTTGTCAAAGGCTTTCTGGAAATCCAGATATACCACATCCATTGGCTCCCCGTTATCTATGGCACTGGTAATGTCCTCAAAAAATTCCACTAAATTAGTTAGGCACGACCTGCCCTTAATGAACCCATGCTGCGTCTGCCCAATGGGACAATTTCCATCCAGATGCCTCGCTATTTCTTCCTTGATGATACATTCACGCATCTTCCCTACTACCGAAGTTAAGCTCACTGGCCTATAATTACCCGCTTTCTGCCTACGTCCTATTTTAAACAGTGGTGTCACGTTTGCTCATTTTCAATCCGCCGGGACCACCCCAGAGTCTTGTGAATTTTGGTAAATTATCACTAGTGCATTTGCAATTTCCCTAGCCATCTCTTTTAGCACTCTGGGATGCATTCCATCAGGGCTAGGAGACTTGTCTACCTTTAGCCCCATTAGCTTGCCCATCACTACCTCCTTGGTGATAACAATCCTCTCAAGGTCCTCACCTGTCATAGCCTCATTTCCATCAGTCATTGGCATGTTATTTGTGTCTTCCACTGTGAAGACCGACCCAAAAAACCTGTTCAGTTCCTCAGCCATTTCCTCATCTCCCATTATTAAATCTCCCTTCTCATCCTCTAAATGACCAATATTTACCTTAGCCACTCTTTTTTGTTTTATATATTTGTAGCAACTTTTACTATCTGTTTTTATATTCTGAGCAAGTTTACTCTCATAATCTATCTTACTCTTCTTTATAGCTTTTTTAGTAGCTTTCTGTTGCCCCCTAAAGATTTCCCAGTCCTCTAGTCTCCCACTAATCTTTGCTACTTTGAATGCTTTTTCCTACAATTTGATACTCTCCCTTATTTCCTTAGATATCCACTGTCATTTTCCCTCTTTCTATCGTCCTTCCTTTTTGTTGGTATAAACCTTTGCTGAGCACTGTGAAAAATCGCTTGGAAGGTTCTCCACTGTTCCTCAACCGTGTCAGTTCACCCAGTGTCGCCAGTCTGCACCCTACATAGAAGTCCCTGACCTTCAATGTGCCCCCGTCCCTCCTCCATCTTTTGAAGGTGGTATCTAGCATGGCTGGGGGGAATCTGTGATTGCCGAAGTTAACGGGTATCCCGAAGTGCTGTCTCAACTGGGTCCACATTCTCAGTGTGGCCTCTACCACTGGGCTCGTTGTGTACCTTGTTGAGGAGGATGGGAGTGCTGCTGCGGCCAGGGCCCGGAGGGCTGTTCCTTTACAGGATGCCTCCTCCATTTGTACCCAATCTGTGTCGGGTTCTTGTACCCATCCCCTCACTTTTTCTGCCGTTGCTGCCCAGTGGTAGTATTGTAGGCTCAGTAGAGCCAGGCCCCCTCTGACTTTCCCTCTTTGCAGTGTCGGTTTGGGAATTCTTGGGTTCTTGCTCCCCCACACAAATGCCGTGATTCGACTGTCTATGTTTTGGAAGATTGGGATGGATTTAAACAGGAAGAGGAACCTTGGCAGTACGGTCATCTTGATCGTCTGCACTCTTCCCGACAGGGAGAGTGGGAGTGAGCCCCACCATTGAAGGTCCTTTCTTACTTTCTCCACCAGGCTGGTCATGTTGCACTTGTGGACCTGTGTCCAGTCTCTGGCTATTTGGATCCCCAGATAACGGAATCTGTTCTGGGCTGTTTTGAACGGGAGCCCCTTCAGCTCTGTCCCTACCCCTTTTGGGTAGTGGTTAGCACTGTTGTTTCACAACGCCAGGGTCCCAGGTTCGATTCCGGCTTGGGTCACTGTGCGGAGTCTGCAAACCTACTTGTGACAATAAAGATAATTATTATTAGATATTTTCACTGATACGTAATATAAAAATAACTTGTAGAATATTTTCACCATTCCAGAACTTACCAGAAAAGGCACAAAGAGCATTCATGTCAGTGATCACCAGCAATACAACAAAGGAAGCATCCCTGATGGGCTGCATTCTTCCAAACAGCTCACTCCTTCAGAAAGAGAAGATGGTAACACTGAGAGTGAAAGAAAAGTCCCTGCAAGCATCAACAGACTCAATGGTAGTAAGTTGAAACCTCCTAGCTTTAAATCAGCCAGTACAACAAAAAAGCTAGTGAAACAACAGAGTCCATCTTTGTTAGTTTGTAGCAGACATCAAAAAATACGATCTGAGCCTTCCCACCAATATGAAGAACGTGGGGCAGGAGTAAAGTGCGGGAGATTCTCACCTGCTGGTTCAAGCCGACCTGGAAGCGCCAAACCTATGGTTGTAAACGGTACTGATAATGCTGGTCACAGGGTGCAAAGTGGTACCCAGTGTTCTGATATAATCACTTCTGTCTTGCATCCTCCTGCCTCCCCAAAACTCAAACGTGGTGGTTTCACATCAACAATTCCAGCCGGTGGAAATAACCACGATACTATTGAAAATGCATCTCCAGACAGGACTGGTACTTTGCGATCTCTTAACACCGAAAATGGTTCATGCACCACGCTGAGTCATCAGAGCTATAATATTCTACTTATTCCTTTGGAAACCAGAGTACAAATAGTGGAAAAGGAGAGATTGCGAAAAGAGCTTTTTCGGAAGAAGAATAGGGCAGCGACAGTTATTCAGAGGGCATGGAAAAGGTAGGAGCCCTTTAATATTAGGCTACTGTGTTGTAATGCTTCTGTCTGTTTTGTCACTATTAGCTTGCATTCATATAATACCTTTCACATCCAAAATGTGGGGAATTCCTGACTGGTCTAGACAACTGAGGGCATGTGTACCAATCATAGAATCCCTACAGTGCAGAAGGAGGCCATTCAGCCCATCCGAGTCTGCACTGACCCTTCAAGATGAGCACTCCACCCAGGTCCACTCCCCTGTCCACCCTGTCCATCTTCGTAATCCCATAATTTAACATGCACATCCCTGGACACTAAGGGGCAATTTATCATGGCCAATCCCCCGTCTTTATACTGTGGAAGGAAACTGGAGCACCTGGAAGAAACCCACACAGACACTGGGAATATGTTCAAACCCCACACAGACAGTGACCCAAGGCCGAATTGAACTCGGGTTCCTGGCACTGTGAGGCGGCAGTGCTAACCACTGTGCCATCATGCCGCCCCTTTATCATGAATTAAGGAGAAAAGGGTATGCACAAGAGGCCCAAGTCACAGGAATGGAGAGTTCATGAGGAACGGGATGTCGGACTGGAGAACATTACATGGATAAGGAAGGGTGAGGCAAAGATTTAAAACAAAAAGGCCAAGAATTGTAAATTGGAGGGACTGGGAGTATATTGGCATGCATTCTAAAATGCTCCCAATCCTAATAGGCCTCCTGCTTTAATCTTAGACAATCCTTAACTTCCGTTGTTAATCACAGTTGACTAACTTTTCTTTTCAGGTTTTTGTGACTTAAAGGAATGTATAGTTGCTACAAACTATGCAATAATTTGTTAAAGACTATCCATTGACTATGTACCATCATACATTTTAATGTATTTTCCCAATCCATCTCAGCCAATTTGCCCCTCAAACCACCATATTTTCACTTTGTTCAAAGTTAACGCCCTGGCTTCAGATTGAACTACCTCACTTACAAGCAGAATGTAAAATTCTCTCATATTTTGGTTACTCATCCCTCAAGGTTCTTTTACAACAAGATTGTTCATCAGTCCTTTCTCATTACACAATACGAGATCGGAAATAACCTGATCTCCAGTGTGTTCCTCAGCATACTGCTCTCAAAGTCATCCCAACGCACTTGAGAAACCCGTCCTCCATAGAATTAGTGCTCATTAGATTTACCCAGTCTACATGCGGATTGAAGTTACCCATGATCATTGTATTACCCAGCTACATGTTTCTCTAATCTCCTGATCAATACCCATCCCCCAAACTACCACTACTGTTTGGTGGCCTATGAACAACTCCTACCAATGTTTGCTGCCCCATGTTTCTTAGCTTCATCCAAACACATTCCAGATTTTGTTCTTCTGAGCTGAGATCCTCCCTTACTGATGTAATGATCCCATTCCTTATTATCAGCACAGCACCTCCATTTCCATTTCTTTCTTGCCTATCCTTCCTAGATGTTGAATATTATGTTCCCAGTTTTGGTCACTCTGCAGCCAGATTTCCGTAGTAGCAATTAGATCACACCATTTAACTCTATTCAGTCACCCATTCCCTCTCTGCCTGCATGCTCCTAATTTGTGATGTGACCACCTCCAACCAACTTCACCTGTACTGAAGTAAGAGCCAACTACTGGAGGCTGAAAATGGAGGAAAAAGAAAGGAATACCTCCTGCCTCTATTCAGCTAACTGCCTCTCTCACCAAGCTGTCACATTTGCACCTTGGGGGCAGCATGGTGGCGCAGTGGGTTAGCCCGGCAGCATCACGGCGCCGAGGTCCCAGGTTCGATCCCAGCTCTGGGTCACTGTCCGTGTGGAGTTTGCACATTCTCCCCGTGTTTGCGTGGGTTTCACCCCCACAACCCAAAGATGTGCAGGGTAGGTGGATTGGCCATGCTAAATTGCCCCTTAATTGGAAAAAATGAATTGGGTACACTAAATTTATTTTAAAAAAACATTTGCACCTTGTGCACCCAACGCAGCATTCAGTGCAGTCAAGGCAGCACTGCAAAAGGCCTCTTTTTATGTTCCCTGGAAACAAATAATTCAATCTACTGAAAACCAATTTAAGCTAGTTACTTAATTAAGCAGTTGCAGTTCTCTCAGAGAGCTTCTGTACCCCTGTTTTAATGCTGGAATTAAACTTTACTTTTAACTTGAGGAATAATGTTTACTTAAAATTGCTATATTAATGAAAAATGTAGCCTTTGGTTCATAGTAATTGAAACACTCTCACTCATGAGCATTTTGGTAGCTTTGGTAACTCTGCAGTCATGTCTGTCGCTCGCACAACTTGACTGTGAACACCAGGCGACTTCCAGTGACAGGGATGTGCTGAGTGGATGCACGAAAGCTGCCTCTCCGCCTGAAAACTTGGAATCAGGCACTTTAAGTCCAAAATAGCCTGCTAAAACCAGGAGGAGAAGCCCCTCACCCTCCTCCAACACTATCAGGACAAGACAAGCCAAGCGCAGCAGCTCCAGGGGCCGAAAAGGACAGAAAAGACAGCAAAGGCCTGGATAGAAGGAATGAAGTGATGGCAAGCACGGGGAGCGGCGAGTTCCCGGCCACACCTGAACGAGACAGACCACCAGGCCGCACACAGAGCCCCCCCTTTCCCTCGATGAACGGATGAAGGGAGTTCTTTACACAGGAACTCAAGGAGGCCATTAAGATGGAGATGATGGCAAAGGTCACACTGGCAGAGGCGTGATCACCCTGCAGGCAGCTATGGGAAAGGTGGCTGGAGACCCAGGTCACAATAATCAGGGAGCTAGAGAAGGCCTGCGTCAGACCAGAGTGACTGGATCACCGCATTAGAGACGGAGATGGCAAGGTTGGTGACAACACAAGGGACACTAAGGAGAAAGGTGGAGGATCAGGAAAATCAATCATGGTGCCAGAACCTCCGCATAGTGGGCCTACTGGAGAGAATCGAGGGCAGGAACCCCACAGAATATGTGGCCTAAATGTTGGGTAACCTGGTGGGAAGAGACAGCTTTCCCCAGCCGCCAGAAGTAGACAGAGCCTTCAGGTCACTCCGGCCAAAGCCCAAGGCCGGTACAACCAAGGGTCATCATCGCAAAGCTGCACCGGTACCAGGACCGGGAAAGAATCCTGAACTGGGTCAGACAGACAAGCTCCTGCAACTGAGGGTGTCAATCGATCAGGGTTTATCAGGACATTGGGGCAGACCTGGCCAAGAACCAGGTAGATTCAACAAAGCCAAGGCAGCCCTCTATAAGAGCAATGTGAAGATCGGAATGCTGTACCCAGCCAAGCTCTGGGTCATCTTCCAGGGCAGAGAACATAACTTTACTGCCCCGGTGGGCACACACAAATTTGTCTGCAAACATGGGCTGGGAAGAGAGCAGCAGAACCAATCATGAACCAGACACCCTAACACCCGGTGACATTGAGAAACTGTTTGCATTGGCCTCATCTTGAACGCTGGAGTTAAGTATCAGAAAGGAGGAGGCAAGAGCAGCAGGGCGCAGGAGGGGGTGAGGAGGAGGAAGAGGGAACAGACACGCAGCGGTTGGGAGAGGTACACCAGGAAGTACGGGTGGGGGGAGGGGCCACGCACATCTCCCATCAGGGGGAGGGTGTCTGGCGACGGGGCGTGAACACTACAAACTAGGGGTTATTAAGTGGGGTAAACGGAGGGGACACTCGAGGGCGAGGGGGGAAAGGGGGTGGGAAACAGATTCAGCAGGAAACCAAGGACGGGGGGCTCTAGGATGGCTATGACGGAATGCACATAGCAGCAAGGAACACAAAGGCACCGCAAACAGTCACTTTGGATGGCCCTCTAGCAAAGGGAAACCCCAAGAATGCAGGGGCGCATCCACAAGGTAAGTATGGTTGATCCTGCTGGAGGGGGGACAGAAACCTCCCATCCGAATTGTCACCTGGAACGTCAGGGGACTGAACCGCCCAGTGAAAAGATCCAGAGTCTGTGCTCAACTGAAAAGTATGAAGGCCGACATAATCGTGGGCAGCACGGTAGCATTGTGGATAGCACAATTGCTTCACAGCTCCAGGGTCCCAGGTTCGATTCCGGCTTGGGTCACTGTCTGTGCGGAGTCTGCACATCCTCCCCGTGTATGCGTGGGTTTCCTTCGGGTGCTCCGGTTTCCTCCCACACGCCAAAGATGTGCAGGTTAGGTGGATTGGCCATGATAAATTGCCCATAGTGTCCAAAATTGCCCTTAGTGTTGGGTGGGGTTACTGGGTTATGGGGATAGGGTGGACGTGTTGACCTTGGGTAGGGTGCTCTTTCCAAGAGCCGGTGCAGACTCGATGGGCCGAATGGCCTCCTTCTGCACTGTAAATTCTATGATAATCTATGATAATAATCCTTATTGTTGTCACAAGTAGGTTTACATTAACACTGCAGTGGAGTTACTGTGAAAAGCCCCTAGTCTTCCTCCAAGAGATACACCTGAGGGAGAGAAATCAACTGCTGTTAAGAAAGTGCTGGTTTAGACAGACGTACCATTCGTGCTACGGGACGATAGCTAGGGGGTAGCCATACTGCTCAATAAAAGAACGGTGTTTACATCGATGAAGTTGGTTACAGACCCAGGGGGATGATACGTCATGGTCAGCGGTGTCCTGGAAGGGGCACTAGTGGTCCTTGTTAATGTGTACGCTTCCAACTGGAACGTTATGGAATTCATAAAGAAGACCATGGCCGAAATCCCCAACATAGACACACACCGACTTATCATGGGGGAGGACTTTAACTCTGTACAGGACCCAGGAAACAGGCAGATCAAACCCCAAATTGGGGGAAAAATCTAACACGACGAAGGAACTAAGCACATTCATGGAACAGAGGGCAGTGGACCCATGGAGGTTCACACACCCATAGGAAATGGAGTTCTCCTTCTTCTCCCAGGTACACAGGGTCTACATCAGGATCGTCTTCTTCATAATGGGGAAAGCGGTGCTTCCAGGGGTAGTAAGAGCGGAATACTCCGCAATCATAATCTCCAGCCACGTTTCACACTACATGGATGTGAGATTGGAGATCAGTCGTGCCCAACGCCCCCCCATGTAGGATGGACATGGCCCTCCTTGCAGATACGGCATTTAGCAAAACTATATCACAGGCCATGGATAGGTACGTTACCAATAACAGGAATTGGGATGTCACGTTCTGGGACGCGCTGAAGGCTGTGATTAGAGGAGAGATTATCATGTACAAAGCGCGCAGGAAGAAGAGGGTAGCTGGGCAACAACTGGTTGACTCCATACTGGAGGTGGACTGGCGGTACTCCACAGTCCTGACCGTAGAGCTTCTGGCGCAGAGGAAAAAGCTACAAATGAACTTTGACCTGCTCTCTACCAGGAAGGCAGTGCACCAGCTCTGCCAGGCAAGGGGGACCTTCTAGGAGCACGGAGACAAAGCCAGCCGCCTGCTGGCTCACCAGCTGAGAAAGCAGGCAGCCACTAGGGAAATAGCGCAGGTTAGGGACAACAAAGACAAGCTGGTAGCCGAACCGGAAAAGGTCACCGAGGCCTTTGAGGACTTCTACCGGATGCCGTACACCTCCGAGCCCCCCCGAGGGGACTCGAAAATGAAGCAATTCCTCGTGGATTGGACATGCGAGTCTTGGGGGAAGATGGGAGACAGGGCCTGGAAGCACCATTAAGGTTGGGGGAAGTTATGGAGAGTATCAATTTGATGCAGGTGGGGAAGTTGCTGGGGCCAGATGGATTCCCAGCAGACTTTTACAAAAGATTCACGCCAGTACTGGCCCTGCGCCTGCGGGAGATGTTCGCACACTCATTGGTAAGGAGCTACTTGCCGCCAATACTGGCGCAAGTCTCAATATCACTGATACCCAAAAAAGACAATGACCTGACTGAGGGCAGGCAGCTAACATCGAACATCAGGTGCCGCTGAACGTGACAATGACCCCATCTGGGGAGAGAACACCAGAAGTGATCATCCCCCTTGAACGCAGAAATGACCTTCAACAGTGTCGAGTGGAAGTATCTCATAGAGTAACTGGAGCAGTTTGTGCTTGAATCAGGATTCACCTCCTGGGTGAAACTACTGTACACTGCTCCCATGGCGAGCGTACAGACTAACACCACCAGCTCTAAGTACTTCCAGATGTACAGAGGCATGAAGCAGAGATGCACACTATCACCCTGGCAATCGAGCCACTGGTGATTACCCTCAGAGCGGCGAAGGGCTGGAGACGTATCATGAGAGGGAACAGAGAGCATAGAGTTTCACTCTGTGCGAATGACCTGCTCCTCTACATCTCGGACCCCCAAGCCTGTATGGATTTGGATTTGTTTATTGTCACGTGTACCGGGGTACAGTGAAAGGTATTGTACTGCATACAGTCCAGACAGATCATTCCATATATGAAAAAAAACATAGGGCATACATAAATACACAATGTAAATACATAGACACAGGCATCAGGTGAAGCATGTAGGAGTGTAGTACTCAGTAGAGGAGATGTGTGAAACGATCAGATCAGTCCATAAGAGGGTCATTCAGGAGTCTGGTAACAGCGGGGAAGAAGCTGTTTTTGAATCTGTTAGTGCATGTTCTCAGACTGTTGTATCTCCTGCCCAATGGAAGAAGTTGGAACAGTGAATAAGCCGTGTGGGAAGAGTCTTTGATTATGCTGCCCGCTTTCCCAAGGCAGCAGGACATGTAGACTGAGTTAATGGATGGGAGCCGGGTTCATGTAATGCACTGGGCTGTGTTCACGACTTTCTGTCTTGGGCCGAGCTGTACCAGGCTGTGATACATAAAGGTATGATGCTTTCTATGATGCATCTGTAAAAGTTGGTAGAGCCGTTTTGGACAAGCCGAATTTCGTTAGTTTCCTGAGAAAGTATGGACACAGTTGTGCTTTCTTGATCGTAGCATCAACGTGGGTGGACCAGGACAAATTTTTGGTGATGTACACACTCAGGAATTTGAAGCTATCAACCATCTCCACCTCAGCACCATTGATGCAGACAGGGTGTGTACAATACGTTACTTCCTGAAACCAATGACCAGCTCTTTAGTTTTGCTGGCATTGAGGGCTAGATTGTTGCCGTTACACCGCTCCACCAGGTTCTCTATCTCTCTTCTGTAATTTGACTCATCGTTCGAGATCCGACCCACTACGGTCATGTTATCAGCAAACTTGCAGATGGGAGTTGGATCCAAATTTTGCCACACAGTCGTGTGTGTATAGGACATATAGCATGGTGCTAAGTACGTAGCCTTGCGGTATTGAGGACTATCATGCAGGAGGTGTTGTTGTTTATCCTTACTGATTGTAATCTATGGGTCCAGAAGTCGAGGATCCAGTTGCAGAGTTAGGAGCCAAGTCCTAGGTTTTGGAGCTTTGATATGTGCTTGGCTGGGATTATGGGTTGAAGATGGAGCTGTAGTCAATGAATAGGAGTCTGACGTAGGAGTCCTTGTTGTCAAGATGCTCCAGGGATGAGTGTAGGGCCAGGTAGATAGCATTTGCTGTGGACTGGTTGTGGCGGTATGCGAATTGCAGTGGATCAAGGCATTTGGGAGTATGGAATTGATGTGTCTCATGATCAACCTCTCGAAGCATTTCATAATGATCGATGTCAAGGCCACCGGACAGTAGTTATTGAGGCACGTTACCTGGTTTACCAGTATGATGGTGGTCTTCTTGAAGCAAGTGGGAACCTCGGAATGGAGTAGGGAGAGGTTGAAGAACACACCCACCAGCTGGTCCATGCAGGATCTGAATGCATGACCAGGGACCCCGTCAGGACCCGTCGTTTTGAGGGTTCACCTTCAAGAAGGCTGATCTGACTTTGGATCTGTGATGGTAGGTATGGGTGTGTCTAAGGCTATTGGGGCAGTTAGCAATGGTTTGATGGTTCCCTGCTTGAACCAAGCATAGAATGCATTGAGTTTATCGGGGAGGGGTGTGCTGCTACCGGAGATTCCGCTAGGCTTCGCTTTGTAGCCAGTTAGAGCCCGTGACATTAGTCTGTGACTCTAGCTTAGTCTGATATTGTCTCGTGGCATCCCTGATGACTTTGTGGAGGCTGTACCTGGATTTCTTGTATAGGTCAGGGTCGCCTGTCTTGAACGCCTCAGACCTGGTCTTCAATAGGGAGTCAATCTCCCGATTAAGCCATGGTTCCCGGCTGGGGAACGTACGTACTACCTTCTTTAGCATGCAGTCTTCTACACACTTGCTGATGACGTCTGTGACGTGGTGGCATACACGTTTAGGTTGGTCGCTGAGATCTTAAATATGGACCAGTCCACTGAATCCCAGCAGTCACGCAGGTGCTCTTCTGTTGCCTCGGACCAGCACTGCATGACCTTCTTAACTGGATTCTCCTGCTTAAGTTTCTGCCTGTATGCCGGGAGAAGGAGCACCGTCTTCTGGTCCGATTTTCCGAAGTGCGGTCAGGGGATGGATCGGTAGGCACCCTTGATTTTTGTGTAGCAGTGGTCAAGAGTGTGTTGGTGGAATTTTGGCAGTACACTCTTGAGGTTGGCCTGGTTGAAGCCCACAGCCATGATGAACAAAGCCTCCGGGTGTTCTGTTTCATTATTATTTATAGCGGTGTACAATTCGTCGAGTGCCTTCTTCACTTCAGCCTGGGGTGGGATGTACACTGCTGTGATGGTGGCACTTCACAGTCAGCTATTCCAGGTCCGGGGAGCAGTAGGTCGCCAGGGTCACCACGTCCGAGCACCAGGAAGAGTTGACGAGGAGGTAAACCCTTGCACCCTTTGCTTTGCCCGATGATGCCGTGCAGTCCATCCAGTGTATTGAGA